>NC_090937.1:319020203-319359131 GCF_040938575.1 Ambystoma mexicanum | reverse complement strand
TCTCATGAAAGCGACTGAAAATTATTGGTATTTGGGCAAATTAGTAGTCCAACAATTGGGCAAATAGACATTAATGTATTAGAGGGTCAAGACGCCTTGCAATACTTGTTTGCGGAAGACAGGGGACTGGATGAGAGAGGAAGGGAGAGGAATCTCATGTTTGTGTCTGAGGGTTGGGCTTTCCAGAAGGAGCGTGTATTGGACTACTCTTTCTTGGTACCCCTCCCATCCTCCGGTCACGAAAAATCACTCTATTGTGATTGACCGAGCACTTAGAGTGGGAGATGGGAAGGCAGGATGGATCTAGCAATTGAGTGAAGCCAAAGATGCAATCACCACTAAAGGCTCCGGAGGAGCCACTATTATCGGATCAAATGTGTGAATGGAAGACTAAATTGTTGGATGAAATGAAATCTCAGACCTTGATACTGAATGAGGTACGTAATGTCATGATTGGGTTGTTGTCTGACTGTTTTGAAGGAGAAGAAACAAATAACAATTAGTGATCAGTACCCGGGTGTTAATGAAGCCTCAAAGGTTTGTGATGAGCCCAACCTGGGGACTTCTCTCTCACTAGGTGCCACAGAGGTTATCTAGCCCTCTAAAGGAGAAGGCAGGAGGGAACACGAGATGGAGGCTGATCTGGGTAACTCTAGTAATGTCAGCTTTAAGGCACTGAAGAAAAGAGGGAATAAATATGAAAAAAGTGGCTATAGAACAAAGGGCAGCTAAAATGTCATCACATACGTTTCTGCGGGGGATGGCGCTTTGCGACCTCCATGATCAGAAGTAAGAGAAGGAGGGTCCTGTGGAGATTTCAGACTCTGAGGAGTCTCTGCCAGGGTGACAAATGTGAAACATTTACTGAGTCCCGTACGACACTCAAGAGGATCATATGCATATGCGGAAGGTTCTAATAATTTGTCAGAGGCCGTGAAAAATAATAAGAACATAGGAAGAGCATCCAAGAAATAAACGTTTGGAAAACCTGGGGGTAGATAAATCTTTGAAATCTTCAAACAGCCGGATGTTCAACGTCCTTCCGTACCATCTGCAGAAGGTAATGGTTTTCATAGGGTGAGAACACTTGAGAGAACCCCCATAAGGTGCCATCCAATGGGTTTGAGTCAGTCGGATTCCGATTTTGAGGGCTGTTTAATTCCTAATAAGCCCTCAAAAGGAGTTAATGATTCATGTCTGAACTCACTGGAGGCTCATCTTTCGTCTGTAAGTGACAGGGTCCCACGTATCCCCTATGGGGGTTCTTTGAGAGAGACGATAAAGGGTCCACTTTGTTTGCCTAAATCAGGGGCTCATCTGTTGTCACAAAGAGTTGGGGGTATTCACTCAACTCTCAAGAGCTCCACCAAAGTGATGACAGAAGAAGAAGTGAACAGTATACTTCTCTATGAAAAGAGCATCACTTCCCCGGGCCAAGTAATGGTCGGAGAGGAGGATGATCCGAGTGCTGAACTAGATAACTCTGTAACAACTGATATGAAAAGAAATAATCAGATTGGGAAAGCCCAAAGTGAGTAAAGTGTAGAGAAGTTGAGCTACAGGCCTCTGGATCATGTTAAGAAGTCTAAGGTGGGTACCCTTGATGACTCTTGTACAAAACAACAGGGCCCGGTGTTCCCCACGGAACGCAGCCTTATTCTAAATTATTTATTCAAGGAAGGAGGCCTCCCCCCGTCTTTAAACAGAGCCTGTATATTTTCTCTTTTTGAAGACATCCTAGAATTAAGGTTGATTACTTCAGAGTATTTTACACTAGTATATTGTACACATCCTCACAGATATAACTATTTTAGACTTGTGATACCCTCACCGTTGGTTCGTTCAACACTTCTCAAGGAGATGGGTAGTTTGCAAAAGTGGGGTTATGACATTACTAGCTTCAATCAACAAACCTCAGAGCATAAGGAGAGGAGGAACTATACCACTGCTTCCCAAGGTGGGGGGGGGGTTCAACAAGGGTGGTGACGCCAGGCAGAAGGCCCGAATTGGAGGTGGCTGGCGCTCTCACTAAGAGACTCTATTGCTCAATTGAATATGCTGAGCCAACCACTTTAGCAGTCACAGGAGTTTGAGTGTGGTGTCCTGGAATTCGAGAGGACATTCACACCGAATCTCCAAAGAAAATATGATCAAAGATTTGCAGTCTCACGACTTGATTCTCCTCCAAGAGACTTGGGCACAGGGAAATTTACTCTGGGATGGTTTGAGGTAACCTGCTTGTGTACGAAGTGTCGCCCCAAAGGAGGTTTAGCTAATGCTTACAAGCATGGCCTCTACACCAATACATTGAGCGATTGGCTTATTATGGATACCTTCTTGGTTATCTCTATTCACTTGGAGGACTACAGGGGGATCAATGATATGCCGACAATCAATGTATATTGGAATGCTCTTGAGAAGGATGAAACCCAATTGGAAATTGCCCTGATCTCTGAAACTTAAGGAGAACCATCTCTGTTTCAGGATGCACCTCAAGACCTTGCTCTTTGCTTCTGCTTTCTCTCGTCCTCTCCCCTGCTGATCTCCTAGATGAATCTGAAATTGCACTTGTTACCTGGCTACCCTCTGATATTGGGCCAAGGTTCCCTCCCCACCAGTTGCACACCTGCACTGCTCCCCTGGCAACCCCTGCACTTGGGGACTGTTTCTGTATCACTACAGCCCCTACTAGCACTTCACACCTGATGTTGGCACATACCCTTGCACTTGCCACCAGCTGGCCGTACTTTTATTTATTCGGGGTCATTACGACCTGGGTGCAAAGGGATACCGGGCACCTGTAATGACACCGGTGCCAGAAATCCCTTTGCGCCCTATTCCAAGGTCCCTTTGCGGGTCCCTACCGGGGTCAATAATGGTACCGCAATTTGTGGTACCGGTATTGACGCCTTCCCCCTTCCCATTGAGCCCTATGGGGGCTCAAATGGGAATGGGGAATGGCTTTTCAAATGGGGATTTACCGGTCCCGCGATGGTCGGAATAGACCGGTAAGTCCCCATACCACCAAGTCGGTGGCGGTACCGGTAGTGGTGCTAGTCATGGTGCTAATAGCGCCATGACTAGCACCAACCTCGGAATGAGGGCCATTGTCTTAATTTATTTTACTGTTATCCTATGTACTGCACTGCCCCCTCCCCTTTCCCCCTGTACTTTTCCCCTCCCCCCTGCCCTGCACTTGCACAATCTCATTGGCACCTGGCCTAGTAGGATTGTTGTCTCTGTCTTCCCTCTGTTTCCCCCTCCCTTGCCTCGTCGCGCCTTGAAACACTTGTGTATATGCATGTTATAAATGCCACATCATATCACATACAAAGGCCTCAGGTATATCGACTTCCTCTTCTTCCCCGGTAAAATACTGCATTTCACCTAGGGTATTCCTCAGAGCATAACCCCGGGATCCCCTACCCGGGTCACCTTCCTCACTCGTCCACCCCTAGGGTTGGGATCTGAGAGTGCTAGCCCTTGCCTGGACACCTGAATAAGGGATTCTCAAGGTCTACTCTGGAGAATACCCTCAGGCTTCTCCCATACCTCTCAATTTTTGAGGTAATAGTGAGGAGATCAACATATATTAGTAGCGTGCACTTATTAAAGTATCACTACACATTAGAATTATCAGAAATTTAGCCCAGACATACTCAATCTCTTTTTGTCTTTACCCACCATAAACCAGGTTTTCAACTCTCATATTTCATACAGGCTTCCATGTATTTGCAGATTAAACATACAGGAAAGATGACACTCAACATCCTTTTCTTTAATAGGAATGTGATTTGTAGATCACTGTTTAAATCTATAATATTACTGTGCCCGGACGGTGAGACGGACAACACTGTGACCCAGTAAAGTGCGTGATGACATCATCACATCTTGTGCACGTTGTTTAAAAAAAGAGCGCCATGGAGGAATATTGATTTGAATATTTTTTTTTTATTTTTTTTATTGTTTAATCAAATAAGATTTTTACAATACAGAACTTTCTTGTCTTTTCGTAAAAGTTGATTTCGTAAAAGTTGATCACTGTCTATTTACAATTTACAGAGTTGTAATTTCCTCTGTAGGATGTTGAACCTGACTTAATTCTTGCTGACAGAGCTTGCCATTGAGTAAATGTTGCTCAATATATTCTAGCATTTTGGCTGTTGCGATTTGCCAAGTAGTTTTATTACCTCCAATCAGCCTACACCACCATATGTTTTCCTTGTTTACGATGTCAAAACTGGCCATATGAGGAAGATACTGCTGTCTACTGGGTGCTGTGGCTGGACATTTCATAAGGAGATGTCTTATTGTCTCTTTGGCGGGTTGTGTAATATTGTCACAGAATCGACAGCCATTTGTTGGTGCTTGTCCTCTGATGTATAGTATCTCGTTTGTTTTCAGTTGATTAAGTCGGGCTTGCAGAATTAAGTTTCGGGCCTGTCTATTTGGAAATTGTTTTATGAAACTCTGTAACTCATTTCTTTTCAACGTATTGGGTGATAAGTGAGAGGTGAGCTGTGATCTTGCTGTGATGTTTATTGTCTTTGCCCAGTCTGCATCTTTGATTTTCCGTAGGACTTTACATGGATTTCCAATGAGTTCTTGTTCGTCAGATGCTATTTCACGTAGCACAGCTAGGTTTTCTTCATGCCACACTGTTAGCATCTCACAGTTTTTAGAGACCATTTCGCATTTAATCATATTAAATATCTTGTTGCTGTTATCCATTCTGATTTTCCTGAAGAGCATGATGGTGTTGCACACCACTGTGCATTCTAGTGATTGGAGACTGAGTTCTCGACGGATGGCCGCCCCTGATGTAGATTGGGGCAAGTTCAGCACCTTACGCCAGAACCGGGCCTCTAGTTTTGCCCATATTTGCTTTGGATTCGTGGGCATAGCTTCCATCCCGTAAGTGACTGCAGGCGCAACCTTGATTTTGTAAAAATTTAGTGTTGGCGCGAGTGAGAATTTCCCAACTTTTCCATCGATGGACTTTGCTTGTGCCGCTAATTTATTCATCTTTACGTGCAGTTCAGTTTGCATTGTGGTTTCTTGACGTGAGCTGTCCAGAAACACTCCCAGGTATTTAAATGCGTTGACAGTCTCGATTTTGGTTTGACCTAAGTGCCAGTTGAAATTGTTGGACTTTTTGTCGCAATTTTGGAAAATCATAATCTTTGTTTTGCTTATGTTGATTTCTAGATGGTTGACCGTTGAGTATTGCTGTAGGGCAATTAGTTTATGTTGCAGCCCTATTTGCGTTTGGTCAAAGATGGTAAGGTTGTCCGCATATAGCAGATGACCAATTTCCATGGCTCCAATTTTTGGCAGGAAAACTCTTATTGTTTTTTCAATTTCTGGAATATCCCCAATGTAGGTCAGAAACAATGCAGAGGTCAGCGGACACCCCTGCTTCACTCCACGTGTACTGTTCACTTCAGCTGACAGTTCCCCTTCTCGACTAAGATGTACTCGCATTGTGGTGTTACAGTGAAGAGCTTGTATTGGGGCTAGAATGTCTCTGGACAGTCCTACTCTTTCAATTTCTTCCATAAAAGTGGTCTTTCAATTCGGTCGAAAGCTTGTGTGAAGTCAATGAAGACTACAAATAGACAATGTTTATTTTGCAAGGCTTTGCTTTTTTAGTGTGTTGCAGGCCAGAATGTTACATGTGGTTCCAGCATTTTTTTAAAAACCAGCTTGATAGTCATCGTTGCATTTTGCTGATGCGGCCCACACCTGGAATTTTTTCATTTGTAGCGTCGCATATACCTTACCTTTGACGTCCAATAGGGCGATGGTATGGAAGTTCATTGGATCCGTTAAATTTCTTTTTTTATAAATTGGGATGATTGTAGCTTTTGTCCATGATTTAGGTATAGATTTTAGTTCCATGCAACGATGAAATATGGCACTTATGAAGCTGGCCCATTCCTCTGGATATGTTTTTAATTCGGCGTTGGTAATGCCATTTGGGCCTGGAGATTTGGAATTTTTTACATTTTTGATTGTATCCAGAATATCCTCTTTTTTTTCTAAGTTGACCCAATTTGTTGCTTCGAGTTGTTGTTCGCTGCTGTTTTCTTTTGTCTCTGCTTTAAAGACTGTTTCAAAGTGCTTTTCCCATGTGTGTTGACTAATGTTGTTCAAAATTTGGTTTTTTAAAGTTTGCTCTGTATCTTGTATTAGGGTCCAAAAGTCTCTGCTATTATTCGTTATAAGTGCTTTGATGATTTGTTCCGCATCAGCCTGATACAATTTATGTCTGTGTGTTCTTACCGATGCTTTGTCTTGATGCCATTGATTGTTGCAGGTATTTCTGTTGTCAGATTTTTATAGCCGTCGCGTAGCGCTTTCTATAGGCGTGTCTTTTTTCAATTAGCTCTTTGTTGTATGCATGCTTTGTATCCCTTTTTGTTACATGCCCACTTCTTTTTTTCAGACACATGTGCGGGATTAACAAAGGTTGATAATCAATGACATTCTTCATATCCAAACGTAGGGCTCCTTCATATTTTGCTGTCACTTTGATGATGTCCTTTGCACTTATTTTTATTTGCGTGCCTTGGGTGTTGGGCTCGACTTGTAAGTTTTGAATGGTTTTGTTAGTTGCTAAGCACCATGATGTTTCCAACAAATTATGGTCACTCATTGACGTGCCCCGCACGTTGAACTCCTTAATAATGTGTAATAGGGGCTGTGATACGAAAATGTAATCATTTCGATTTGAATATTTAGTTTAAACAGTTATCTGAATTACTTGTCTGAGCATTTGTATCATAATGCTTCGGCTCCTATTAGGCCATTGACAGCGTGCAGGTGACGGAGTTCCCAAACATTTGGGATCTTACTTTTCTGTATTGCATATATATGCATATTACGGTCCATGTGCCAGGACTGTGTTTCTCCCCTACACCTTAAGTTTCATGTGTAATCATTTCTAATCACAAAAATGACTAGACAAAATCTTTCTAGAAAATATCTTTGTGTAGGAGTGCGTTATTAACAAGTTTTGTTGTTAACACCAATTATATACTCAGTTATAGGGACAATAAACCCTTGATATTTCTGCTTTGACAAATTGCCTATCTTCATCTCCACTCCTTTCTGTACTGCTTGTGTTTCCTTTCCCCCCAGCCCAGTAACTGTAAAGTGTCGACCTTTAAATCTTGAAGGAGTCCTCTGCCCCAGTATCTATCAAAGCTAAGACCTCTTGTGTGTTTCCAGGCTTCCAAAACATGTTAAAATTAACATGAGATTGTCTGTCAACTTTTATATGAGAAAAAGCTGCCAGGGCTTGGCCACAATCCTAGTCAGATTTCGAATGAGTGTATCCACACTCTGACTTAAACATTGCCACACCACTTTTATCAAATCAGCATATCTTGGCTGGAAAGGGGAAGTGGTCCCCATAGACCCTTCTTCCTGTTCCTTATCAGGAGGAGTCGATGGTGAAGTGTCCCTTTTCGGCTTAGTGACCACCTGCCTCTTAACATTTTTATAATGCTCCTTCCCAGCAAGCTCTCTCTTTTTGTATAACTCATAGATCTCTCTGGTTTCAATAACATCAATCTCCTTCCGTGGTACACCATATTTCAACAATGCCAAAAACATGTCCTTAATTGACACCCAGGAGTCCCTATTATCCTGTCTCCTGCCCTCTCTTATTCTCTCACTGTGCCCCTCTCTCTCTCCTGGTCTATCCTCACCTTTGTCACACTCACCCAGGTCTGACAGTTACTGTATTGCACCAACCACCTCATAAGTTGGTTTTCCAGACATACCTACTAACAAAGTCATAATGACACTTTTATATGCTTGTGGCTTAGTTCTTATAATCATATTTGTGGTTCAAACTGACAGTGCCCCCCCCATATGTACCGGTTTGTCTACATAAATTGTTTCCATCATAGTATGCTCCCTAATTTTCTGAATTACCTCTTTCAATGTGTACCACTTCCTTTCCTCACTGGGCCCGTCAGTGGTGACAGAATACTTACCGTTACACCCTTGGGCAGCTATGTGCAATGGAGACAATTATGAAGCTTGGCCATTTGCATCTGAGGAGGCCCTGTCCTCAATACTTCTTGTAAATTGGTGTAATTGAACAGAGGCAGGCAGTGTGGTGAACCTGTGGATGTCATGATGCCTACCCCTGGAGCACCAGGCCAGGCCCAGCAGCCCCGGTAGCAAGCATCATGCCCCCGGGTAAAAGCCCAGCGGCCCCTTATAGGGGCTCTGTGGACTCTGTCCTGGCGCCTTTGGCGCCAGGCTCATGTTGGACATCAGTCCGGGCGCCATAGGCGCCAGGCTCATAAAGGAAGGTGTTTTGTGCACTTACCTGATGCAGACCATGCTGCAAGATTCAGGCCTCCCTGTGACCTGAAAGGGCCTATTTTTTCATTGGGACTATTTTGCCACTCGGGCGTGGCCAGGGAAGGATACTTACCTGGAACTACTTTGGGGGCTATTTAAACCACGCCCAGACAGTAGCTCATGCTTCACGTTGTTCTGCATCCAAGCAGCTGAACGCTCACCGTGTCTGCTCCTGCATCTGGTCTCCAGCCACGCCGCCTCGATCCTGGAAAACCTGTAAGGAAAGAAGAGAAGAGAAAGGTGAAAACCAAGAATTTTATCAAGCTTCTTACCTGCATCCGAAACCTTCACGCCAGCGTTCCTGAGAAAAGACTTTCATTTAAAAGCACTGCGTTGCTCGCTGCAGCGCCGCGCTTCACTCACCTGTCCTCGGGAGTTCTTCTGGCTCCACCGCGACTGTCTGCACCGGTCGCCACATCTCTGCGCCTAGGGGAGAGAAGAAGAGACAAAAGGTGAGCAGAAGGAACATATGAGGAAAGCCTAATTTTCCGCCAGAATACTTACCGGTCTTCTGTTGGTGGATCATTCCTTATTTTGGGTCGGCGCCGCTTCATTGGCAGGTACCGCACCCCGGCCCCTATGGGGAAAGGACAAAAGACATTACTGGAGGAATATACAGACATTAAGAGGGATCGCCCCCATCGCTAACTCACCTGAGTTTACCTTCGGCAAGTCAATCCCTCAACGCATCGCCTTCATTCTGCACCTGAAATAAAGGACAGATCACAGGTTAGGAAGGCAACAGAAAAGGAGGCTCAACAATTGTACTTTTGTAATCTTCATACTTACGGCGTTCCGCTCGGAAAAGTCAAGTGGATTTTGCCAGCGCCATTCTGAAAACCAGTGAAGTAACTGGACAAACACACGCCCCTGCACCAGAAGCAGGATGGAGAGTTCATCCTTTCAAACCATAAGGTGAGATTCAACCGGGGATTTCGGAGGAAGTTAGAGAAGAACGAAAGGGGGAAGGGGGGAGCAAGCACACTATTCTGCAGACTGTTAATCCCCTTTCTCATCTGCAGAAGGATATTCCTACAGGCCTGACAAGCAAGATTTGAGGGTCCTGTTCAGTCGGGGTTCCGAGTTCTGCGCATCACGCTCGAAGAGGCCGCAGCAACCCAGACTAGACCAGCGCCTCCGTGGGAGTCAGGTGAGCGTTACAGTGGAGTCTACCAACAGGCACACTTCACCCCCATTAACATTTGCACTATCGATGTAAGCAAGGGCTCGCCTGTTCTCTGCCTCAACCGAGTAATAATCTCCCCAACCTATTATTGTGTGTAATCTTCTAGCATAGCATAGTCAAACACACAACTCCACCTCCTGGGTTATGGGGATAGGGGCCAGCCCTACACCTTGTTACTAATTTTGCAGTTACTGTCTTTTTGTCAGGTTTCGATTTGGATTCTGCAACCAGGCTACACTCCGCATGAATGGAATTCCAAATAACACCATCCCACTGATTGTGGTCCCAATCTACTCCTGCTGTGGCAATTACAGCTGCCAACTTCCTTTTGTTTATATTACATCGTTGTTTTTCATATTTACATTGAGCAACCCTGAGAGCTGCCCGCTTAGCCACTGACCAATGTTTATCTGCTTTCTCTTGCCAAAGTTTCATTTGCAATTGCTGCATAATGAAAAATTGCTTTTCAGCAGCACACTCTCTCTCTAAATGCAAAATATCTTCATTCAGATCAACATTTCTCTGGTGCATTTTTCTGTAGGCATGCAATAGAATCCACTCCGCCTCCCCAGCACAGTGAATTCCTTTCCCTTTTCCACTGAACCCTGATGTAAACAAAAGAAGACCTCTGTGGGTCCTGCCGCACCTAGACTTTCATCCCATTGTTTACTCAATCCTTTGCCCACCTTGGAATCATAACACCAAGGCAGTCTCTACCAGCAGATGACCCCTTATCTTTTTTCTTAAGCAAAGTATTCATATTTACAATAAACTACAACCTGAATGCAGTCACACACCGCACACACAAAACACTTAATTAACGCAACCTGACTCCCACTATAAAAGGAACAAATAACATTCACTATAAATTTTGCCCACCAGCATTCAACCACAGATCCCTTGATGTCTGTAATTCTTCATCACAAGGCACTCTGCTTACAGCGCCAAATGTTTTGCCTTTTCACAGAGTGCACAGATACGTTTCTATTTTTCTCCCCAGTACACTGAATGAAAAACTGCTGAAGGGTGCTCACACACACATAGCTAGGATGTAAAATGGCTCTTATACAGCCTCTTTCTTTAAAAAAGCATACATAAATGAATAAATGCAACAAGAATAATAAATAAATACATGAAAAAAGAAGTCGAAATAAAATACATTACTGTTTACACAGCTGCACGGCACACCCTCATCTTGCCAGCAGTCCCTGAAAAGCTCCCAAATAGGCAGGCCGAGAGATCTTGGCATCAAGGGGCCTGGAGAGATGCGATCATCCTCAGTAAACCTTTCTGTCTGCCTGATTTTGCACCACTCCTTTCAAGCCATCCGCAATTCTTGATAGCATTTTCCAGAACTTTCTGGCTTTCCAAGTCTCTACCTGTTGACATATCTCATGGACCTTTGCCGGAGTGACCCATGGTAAGCCCAAGAGGCAACACTATTCCCTTTCTCAAGAAAGCAGCAAAAATCAACTTCATAACTTCTCTTCAGCTTTAGAAAATTCTAAGACAACATTATCAGGTACCAGCTGGCACTGGCTTATTCGAGCCTATGAGTGCATCTTCTCTTCAACGTGTCCTTGGAGCAATGCACAATAACATAAGCAATAGTCAGCGCTGAAAACATGTTTACCAGCGGAATAATACAAGAAGAGTTTGCCTCAAGTGCAGGTTGCACTGAGGCCTGGAACAAATGTCCATTGTGTCTCTGGATGCACCCAAAAGGCACTACACACAAGTGCCATGTTTTAGTCAAAAGCATTACACTTTTGTAGTAGCCCTTATTTAATATCAGCGAAAGAAGCAGTTCCTGGGAGGTTCAACGGTAGGTGTGAGGTCTTTAACTTTCACTTATGGTCCCAGATAACATATTTTCAGCACGCCCTCCCCGCCCAGTGCGATTGGGGGGGTAGCCTTTCAAAGTCCAGAAAAGAGTTCCCTAGATCGTCTCCCACTTTGTAAAGCTGTAAGACTCCCTTGAGAATATTGGGCTTCTCTTGAGTTGCTATGAGTCTTTCCAACGCGGTTTCTAGCCTTTGTTCAATGTCTATCTGATGAGTGGCTAGTCGAGCTACTGCCTCTAACAATGTTATGGTGACTGGGGAGGATAAGGTGTCACTTAACTCCTCCTCCGATTCAGATATCAAACAAAATTCCGGTTCTTCGGTGCTGTTAGATTTCACTTCAATTTCCCTTTTGACCATCAGAAGTGAGGTCCTCTTTTATTAATTATCCAGTGGATGAAGGAAAAGAGATGGAGGAGTTCCCTTGCTCCACATTTATGGGTCCTAAGGCTCCAGGTCGAATAAAGGTCTGGAATTCGCTAACTGAAGCTCTTCCATGTGCTTCAAGTAATATGCAGTTTAGGAAAGGGTATCAAGGAGGACCTGGAACTTACAGAATAAGTCTTGTCCCTTAACCAGGTATGTGCAATTGTAAAGCAATTGCCTTCTTAAATGTCAAGACTCAAACCTGATCCTGAACCTTTACAACAGTGTCCTTCCCCAATTTTTGTTGAATAGCCAACCGCGTATTTATTTTATTTTTTATTGATTTTATTTATTTATTGTCTGATTTAGCTTTGTCCAACAAAACTTTACACACATATATTGATCAGAGATATTACACATTACAGAACAACACATATTGTACAAATTAAAATCAGAGTTACACAAAATATAAAAAAATAACACAGTTATTCAAAATATCAAACAAGACTAAAACATCTTTAAAAACATTTAATATAGAGATCAGTAAATGATTATTTGGTTCAAGTAAAGTTCATAAGATAAAAGCAGCCTATTTTTAAAATATGATTCCAACATCAGATTATGACAAACAGAAAGTGCAGTGCATTCTATAGTTAGGATATGATATGGTATGTCATTTGTAACACACCTATACACAAGTGTTTTAAGGCGTGACAAGGCAAGGAAGGGGAACAGAGGGAGGACAGAGAAACCGATCTTACTATGCCAAGTGACATTGAGATTGTGCAAGTGCAGGGGAGGTGGGAGCGGAAACGTGCCAGGGGAAAGGGGAGGGGGAAGTGCTGTACATGAGATCAAAACAATAACACAAAGAGCGGACAGGAGGTGGCAGGTGCAAGGGTAAGTGCACACAGCAGATGTCCAAAAGTGCAGGTAGGGGGAATGTAGGGTTACAGATACACACCCAAGTGAAAGGGGCCCCTAGGGGTCCCTCGTGCTATGGAAACAAGGCAATAACCATACACGAGAAGATGCGCCAGACACGAGGATCAAATTCCCAATGCTAGGGTTTATTGCAAGCAAAAGATAGTATCAATTGGCCAATTCTGATCTCACGCCCCGTGACGTGAGTTTCCTAGACCTCGAGGGACGCAAGAGAGCGAATTACGTACATCAGTTACATGTATACAAAATGCATATCATACAATCAGCAAAGTCATGTTCAACACCCCTCTTCATTAATTTCCTTTGAACTCGGGATGACGATGGACATTTCCGACGAGTATGACGATTATGACATTTTCGATGTCTATTCTCGTAACAATGTGCAATTAGAAAGTGCGGAGGCATCTTTTAGTTGTTGAACAGAACACAGTGGTTCTGTTCTTGGAAGCAAGCTGCACACGGGGAAGAGCCACATTCCAAGCTTTGCTATCTATGAGGTACTATTCGTGTCCTGGAAGCCGACACGTTCTAAAGGGTTTTTGCGAAGGGGGCCGTAAGAAAAGCATAATTCAAGCCTTTAGCTGTATTATTCTAACATATTCTACCATCGTACGAGACTGGCTGGCAGCTGTGAAGTGATTAAATGCCCTGCAGCTCTCTCCCAAGGCTACAGAGAGGGAGCGTGGGCATTCCTCTCTGGGCTACTCATGAGGAGTTTCAACAAACTCTTCTGTCCCTCGACCTTGTCCTTTCATATTCAGACAACAATGTTAACAGTTGAGCAGAGTAAGCAGAATACGCAAGAATTGCAAGCTGCAAAGCAGTTTTTAGACAGAAAGCAATGAGCAATGGTTAACAAGCAAAATGGCGAAACTTGCTACATTTAAAATGGCCGCTCATTGGTCAAACATAGCAGTTTATATTTCTATAATTCGGTGCATAAGACGGTTGGCCCACGGCCATCAAGTTACGTCTATCATTCAAATGAAGGGTATTCATTTTTCCAGATTGACAAACCCTCCTTTTGGCCGTATGCCAAACGTCTTATTTATTCATTGTATCCTCCTCTATTGAGGATAAGTCTGGGGTATCTACTTCTGAATCATCTTCATCATTAATGTCTATCGCCATGAATTGTTTTACTGTTTTTGTTTCCTCAGTGTCTCTGTTATTCCGGCCATGCGTTTGTTTTCCTCTCGACACCATGTGCATACATCCCTTAGTACAGAGGTCTGCAACCTTTGGCTCTCCAGATGTTTTGGACTACAACTCCCATGAATCCTCACCATTGAGTATGCTGGTTAGGACTGATGATATTTGTAGTCCAACACATCTGGAGAGCCATAGGTTGCAGACCCCTGCCTTAGTACATCCATCAGTTATTTCAGTGCACACTATTGGTAAGCATTGTATGCAACAGCAGCATGTTATGAATATCCCGAGTACCATCATTAGTATCGAAATTAACTTCCATCCCCAAGACCGCAATAATCTCCAAAACCAGGATCCTATCCCACAACCCCCTTCTTCAGTAGAGAGTGTGGATCTTATGACATGTAATTTCCGGATCGCTTTAAATATCGTAGGGGAGTAGTCATCTATATACACACAGCATGCAGTTTTTACAAGCTTGCAAACTCCCCCACGATCAACTAATATTATATCGAGAGCCATCCTGTTTTTAAGTGCCATTAGTCTTATTCCTTTTTCTTCTAACGTCATATTCAATAAAATATCCGTTGTGGAATCTATTGTTTTTTGTAATATTCCAGACAGTTTTCTTATATTGTAAAAATTTTCTATTTGGGACAAGAACGGTATAAATGATTTGGCTATATCCATTGCTATCATTCCATCCTCGCTACTCCATTGAATTCTACCTTTTGTTCGTTTGGCTACTTCTGCTGTCTCCAAGAGGAACACTCCTGGAAAGAGTAGACCTAGGTAGCATGTACCTCCCCAGTTTCTAGGTAACCATGGATATGCTTTTTCTCCACATATAAAGTAAACAGGGTCTCCTACGTACACAGGTTCTATTTTGTGTTTTAAAACCACTGTGTTCAGGCAGTTGCTAAACATTCCTACTTTATAGGAACCCTTTTTCTGTAGGCATAGGGGAGCAGTTTTGGGGCTGTGATCCACTGTATAGGCAGGGGGCACAGAATCTTTGTTCCATTCATCCCTCATCCGAAATGTCATTACTGATGTTCTTTCAGCTGGCGGGGTTGGTCTATTCTGCCTATGTAATCTATCTAGCCTTGTTATTTTTCGTGTTTTCTTTCTCCTGGGTTCTAGTGTAAACACGCAAGCTTTTTGGAATATGGAACAACCCACAGGTCTCATGATCACTTCCTCAAATTCATTCATATTGGTCTCATCTAGCTGACCCGTATTACTCTTGTTCCATTTCCCAAAGAACATTGCACTAAATCAATGGCAACGGTTGTACATACCAGCCTATCCCTTTCCCACCGTGCTGTGGTAAATGGGCGCAAACCCAGCAATCATTTTTCTTTAAAACCGCATGGGTCATGTTCATGATGAGCAACAATGTATTCTTGCCGTATCCTTCTCTATGTCTCTCTTCCATTGGGGGCAAAGTACCAGTGATTACATGAACCGGGCTTTCAGTAGCTGCTTTTGGCAAAAGTGTTTCTAATGGGTGTACGTACTCCGGGATCCACAGTGTAATAGCTGTTATTGTTGGTACTATCATACTTAAAAAACATAGGACTAATGTCCAAATCAGTACCTTATTCCTTTTAATATGCTTTTTCCCTAAATTTACAGTCTCTAAATCTATTATCTTTTCAGCAGGGCTGCAGGAGGAAGCTGAAACCGGTCTTGACTTGTTCTTCATCGTCCTTCTTCTTGCTGGCAAAGTTCGTCGCAAATGTCTCTCGTTCTTGATGCCAGAAAAGTTCAACGAGAAATGTCACAGTTCAATTCTGCCAGCCTTTTCACAGCCTGGATCATTTATCCACTCCGAGCAAGATTAGTTGTTCTTTCTCCCACTGCTCAGACTATTTCCGGACAGTTCTTTATTGATAGAGTACTATGTGCATCAAGCTTGTCCCGCTCTGGCTTAGGACACATGTAGTCTATCAGCCTTAGTACTTATGTGCATCCAGCTTGTCCTGCTCTGGCTCCTGACACATGTACTTTTATAAGCGCACCGAGGAGCCCTGAGTCTTGAATTGTCCGACTTGCACAATTCTCACACTTCTCTCCTCTACGCCCCTGGTTCCTACTCCGTCCGTGAGTGGAACCAAAGGCAAAAAGAAAAGCACCAAAGATCTGTGGATCACTTTGCCTGTCGAGGCCGCAAATTATACCGATTCACTTGTGGTATTGTATGATCCGTGAATAGTGCTGTTGCATTTCCAGTATCAGGCTCAGTGTCAGCCCGTGGCACAATGATGGGGAGCGATGAGCGTCATGGCAATGATGTAGTTTCTTTTTTTGGCTTTGGTGCATTCGCAGGAACTGTTGGACGCCAAAGGGGTACACGCGCTGTTTCTGCTCGTGTTTGCAATGCAGGGTTTGTGTCGCTCGGCAGTGATGTTGTTTCCGCTGAGCAACGTTGGGGCATTTTTCGCCCTTTCCCCATACTGGCAGCCTCCTCAGGCTCTGTTTCGAGTTTCAGTTCTCGTTTGCGCTTTGTTTCAACTTTCACTTCACGCTCAGGCTGATGCTGTGGCACTGGACTGGCAACAGTTTCTTTCGTTTCCGAGACTGTTTCCTTTCTCTGGTCGTCGGAAGTTGTCAGCAGTCCTGGGAATCTTTTGGCATGTGTCGCGTGGATCCATGCCTTCCGTCCGTCTACTCGGATGGCCGTCGGTGTTGCCAAAAGTACTTGATAGGGGCCGCGCCACCTGGGTGCTAATGCTGTCTTCAAAGTTTTTAATTAACACCCAGCTTGCAGGCTCCAGCGAGTGCCCCGGTCCGGTATATCGCACTGGTAATGCCTCCTGCACCTGCTAATCAAACGCAACTTCTGTATTAAAAGCCCACAATAAGTGCTTAACTTAGGATGCTCGACCTCACATAATCTTTCGGGCTGCGGTGCGCACCATACATTTGCTGGTCTCCCCATTATAATCTCATAGGGGGAGAGCCCAGTCTTAGCCTGCACAGACGTGCGCATACACAACAGTGCTAGGGGTAATGCATCCACCCAACTCAACTTGCTCGCAGCGTACATTTTTGCTATCTTTGACTTCAAGATTCCGTTATGTCTCTCCACAATCCCGGCAGAACTGGGATGCCTGGAACTGTGGAATCTCTTCTCTATTTGCAGACCTGCAAAGATCTGTAGCACTACTGCGCCCACAAAGTGGGGCCGTTGTCTGACCACAGGACACGGGGCAACCCAAACTGGGAGAAATACTCCTTTAGCATTACTTTTGCTGTGGACATGGCAGTACAGTCTTTTAAAGGATATGCCTCCACCCACTTGCTGAATGCACAAATTACCACTAACACATATTTGTAGTTCTGGCACCTTTCCATTTCTATGAAATCAAAATGGACCACCTCAAATGGCATAGAGGGTGGGCCGAAACTACCTGTTGGAGGCACGGTTCCCTTCCCTACATTGTGTTGCAGGCACGTAATACAATTTTGCACTAGTCTTTCTGCATTCTTTTTAATGTGCTCATTCTTACATACTATGGATAAATGCTGTACCATCTTCTTCGCGCAAATGTGGGTAGGGCTATGCGCCATTATAACCATTGCAGTTACATAACAATTTGGCAACATCCAGTTCTTTGTTTCCTTGTCCACCCAACATCCTTCCAAATCTAACTCAGCAGAGTCCTCAGCCCACCCCTGAATCTCTTCGGTCGTGGCCTCAGCCTGCATTTCTTTGACTGTGGCAACTCCATTCTCTATCATACAAAGTACTTCCTCAGTCTGTACTGTCATCATTTTATTCCCCAAATCTGTAGCTGTTTGCTTCGCAATCCTGTCTGCAAATGCGTTTCCCTCTCCCACTCTACATGTTACTTTCTTATGCACCTCGCACTTCACTATAGCTAGGCGCTTTGGAAACATGAGCGCAGACAACAATCGCACAATCAAAGGGCCATGCTGAATCTTGGCCCCATGTGATGTCAAGAAACCCCTTTCAGCCCAAAGTCGGCCAAAGTTGTGAACCACGCCAAAGGCGTACTGGCTGTCAGTATAAATATTCACGTTCAAATTCTCAGAGAGTTCACAGGCTTGGGTCAGTGCTATTATTTCTGCGGCTTGCGCCAAATTGTAGGGGATTCTTCTGCTTTCTACAACACTCTTTAGGGTAGTAATTGCATATGCGGGCGTTGATGTGCCATCAGGTAATTTAAAACAAGAGCCATCACAAAATAACTCCCCATCTGGCTCTTTTTTGTGGGATATCGCTCAAATCAATCCTTCCCTTTGTTTCTTCTTCAGTGATCATTAAACAATCATGGGGTGGTGATTCGTTGTCACCAATTTCTGCTATGGGCAGTGGCATTAATTCTGCAGGATTCAATGCGCTACACCTCATAATTTGGATGTGGGGTGCAAACAAGATGAGCTCATATCTTGTCAGTCTAGCTGAGGTGAGGTGTTGCATCTCTGTCCTATTCAATAGAATGTCTATAACATGTGGCACCATCAGAATTAAAGTGTGCCTCAATACCATTCCTTCCGTTTGTTTCACTGAAGCAGCAGCCGCTGCGACGGATCGCAAACATCGTGGTAGTGCGCACGCTACAGGGTCCAACGCGCAAGAAAAATAGCCGCACAGCTTATTTCTTCCACCTTGTTCCTGCGTCAAAACCGCCAGTGCACATCCTTCACTCTCACTCACAAATAGTCTGAAGATCTTTTTATAGTTAGGAGTGCCTAAAACTGGCGCAACACACAATGCAGCTTTCAATTGCTCAAACTCTTTCTGACATTCCTCATCCCACTGTAAAGGCATCTCTGCATCCTTTTTTGTCAATTTTATCATCGGCTTCACAATCAACGCAAAATTACTGATCCACTGCCGACAATAAGAGGCCATGCCTATTACAGCTCTAACTCCTTTTTGAGTTTTTGGAATAGGCATGCTAGAAATACTTTCTATGCGTTCTGGTGTTAATCTTCTCCCTTCTTTCGAAAGTAGGTAACCCAAATAAGACACCTCCTTCTGATTATACTGGAATTTCTTCAAACTTGCCTTGTGACCATGGGTCGCTAAGTGTGTCAGTAGTAATATAGTGCTTTCTTTGCAGATCTCATTTGTGTCAGCAGCTAGTAATAAGTCATCTATGTACTGCAAGAGTACGCAACCTTGGGGTAATTCTAACATGTCTAGCTGCTCTTTTAGCGCTCTGCTGTAAATGCTCGGGCTTTCTGTGTATCCTTGTGGAATGCGTGTGAATGTGAATGATTGACCTCCTAGAGTGAACGTGAACAGATATCTACTGCTTTTATCCACTGGAATGCTAAAGAACGCGTTCTTCAGATCAACTACACTAAAGTATTCTGCAGTGGCCGGTATCATTGTCAGTATTGTTGTGACATCTGGGACCAAAGGGAATTGTGGGTCTACCATTTTGTTTAATGCGCGCAGATCAATTATGAAACAATAGGGTACCTCATTGCCTCCTTTCTTGTAAACTGGAAGAATCAGGCTGTTGCACGTGCTACCTGCAATTTCCTCAACCACCCCCAATCTCACCAGGTCAGTAACAATGCTTTTCAATCCCTTCTCACCTTCAACAGAAATGTTATACTGGGGAATTCGTGGTAGTGTGACACCTTCTTTCAAAGTTATTTTTGCTGGCTCTATTTTCAAGCATCCTACATCATTATCATGCATTGCCCACAGACAGGTTGGTACTCTACTTAGCTCTTCTGGCAATTCTTTTGACATAAATTCTGTCACCGGTGCATCGTGAGGCCACATCGTGAGGAACACCCCGTCTGCCGTACAATGTATGACTGCCCCCAATTTTCTCAACAAATTTAATCCTAGCAAGTTCTCTCCACAATTTTCTGTCAAAAGAAATGGACACTTTTCCGTAAATGGTCCTATTGTAATTGGGTCAGCTTTGGACATGGGGTTAATTACTGGTGTACCTGCGAACCCTACAGAAAAATTCTTCTGCCCCGAAAGTGGTATCTCCGGAACCAAGTGGTGGTCTATCGAGCACTTCTGTGCCCCTGTATCTACAAGGAAACGGTGCTCCTTATTTCCTACTCTCATTTCTACGTAGGGTCCTCTCTGATTCACGGGAATAGACACTGATTCCGACCCCTGTCATGGGCTGTCCTATCGTGAAAATAACACATTGTCCGATGTGTAGTCACCGCTACTGCTATAATACGTGTTTGGTTGTGTATCAAAAATATTCCCATTTCCCCCTCGATGTCCTCCACTTTGATCATTTCTCTGTTGGCCCTGCCCGTCCTGATTTTGGTTCGGAACACTTTGGTTCAATGCCTGGTTCTGATGAGCTTGGTTTTGACCATAGGATTGGTTTTGATTACCTCCATTGGTATATCCCTGCTGCTGTTGCATGTTATTTCTGCTTGGGCCGTTTGACCCCTGATATCCTCTATGAGGCCTTCTCTGACCAAACCCACCCCTATTCTGTAGGTGTGGGCATTGCGCTCGCCAGTGTCCTTCCTCCTTACAATACGCACATTGATTTAATCCCAATGACACCCCATGCATATTATTCAAATTTCCCCTGCCTTGTGCGTTTCCTCTACCTCTATTGTATCCAATGACCTGCTGCAGTAACACCCCTACTATCGTTTGCATCTCTTCTTTTCTCATCTCCAATGGGTACCCATTGCAGATCTCACTTACTTCCTTTACTGACGTTCTTTTGTTCAACATCCATCGCATTGTTTCCCCTACCCATACCTGTAATCTTTGTTTATCGCCTATTTGTCCCGGTACTGGCAAATGCTTTGTACCACCTGGAAAATCTCTCGGCCATGAGTTTTTCATATTCAACCTTGACGCCTCCTTCCTACCTTTCTTAATACACTCACTACTATACTCAGGTGTAGCAAACATTTCAGCATATCTGTCTTCCATTTCATGTTTTACTTCAATCAGTTTGTGCACATGTTTTCTTACATCCTCATCTCTTTGCTCACTGCGTGCTAACTTATTCAAATCTAACAATCACTGTGGCGGTAAATTCCCAAGTATCTTTTTCCATTCTCCCACCAAAATTTCCCCCATGCAGTCCAACACTACCTGTCTCTCGTCTCTTCTTCGGTACCCATACAATGAGGCCAATGCTGCTGTCTCATCATTTCCTTCTATGTACATTTCTGCCTCTTGCCGTAATTCAATCTTTCTTTCTTTGCTGATCGCGCTTCGAGTTACCCATCCAAATCCTGTTCCTTCAGCCCCACCTCTCGCCTCCCCGGTCTCAATTTTGACTTCGAGAGGGGCGGATGGTGCTGAATCTGTCTCTAGAGCGGGAGGTGCGGATGGGACAAGTGACACAGGTGAAGGGCCTTGCTGGGTGCTGGGAAATTGTGTGTCCGCGGTCTGCACTTGTGAGAGTGCTCGCGCTGTGGGCGGGGCTTGGGTTAACGCTTGCATGAGGGGAAGTGCTTGGGCTGCGGGAGGGGGTCTGAGAGCTACTGGTTGGGCCTGCGCAGTCACTGCTGGCGTGTTTGGTTTCGATTCTGGTTTTGGGCCTCGACCCGTGTTAGTTAACAAATGTTCCATTAATTTGTCTGCTATGTGTAATTCCCGCTGCGGGTATATTCTGTCTATGTTCATCTGGTCACGTCTCCCTTCCCGTTTGAGACTTGCAGTCCACTCCTCCTCTTCCTTCTCTTCTGCTACCTCAAGCTTCGTTTTGTGCCTACGCGCATGCTTCTCTCTACTCCTAAGTCGGAGCATTGCTTCCCTCCTCCAATCTTTGACAGTCTCAAAAGCTGCAGGTCGCGCTTTCTTTCTAATTAGCACCCTCTCTAGGTTATCTATCCTTCCAATCTCAAAACTACCATTAACCGGCCACTGATGGTCGGGTTGCTTTCTAGTTTGCCTATGCCAAATTTCACAAAATATGATTGCACCCACACCATATTTAGCATACATATCATAAGCCGGCGTTCCCCCAGGCGGTGCACTTTGGCCATCTTCCAAGGACTGTCTACCGCAGCTGAAAAGCCCTGCTAAAGTGGACAGTACTCCAGGCATGTTTTTTTAACCTTCCCCTTTGGTTAGCCACCTTTACCTGGACGTTTGAGTTTGCAAAATCAACACTCTATCAAAAATCAGGTTTCTCTTTGAATCGGGGAATGACTCACCTGATAAAACAAGTCGCCTGTTCTAGCGCAACCTCTCCCAACGTCGTGTCTGCGCTTCTCTGGCTTCTGCCTCGTCTCGGGACCCTCGCCTCCTTTGCCCTCTGGCCCGGTACGTCGATCAGGGATCAGATGTGTGCAGATCTGCAGAAGGAATCTCTCCTCACTTCTACAGGGCGCCCCGTGCACTTCTTGATCCCGGCTCGACCGTCCCGTCCTCGCCGTTCTTCCGCCTTTACTCTGTTACAACGTATATGATGGGGCAAGTGGGAGAGGGTCCCTATTCGGGCGTCATCTTGAAAGGGGCCCCTAGGGGTCCCTCGTCCTATGGAAACAAGGCAATAACCATACACAAAAAGATGTGCCAGACACGAGGATCAAATTCCCAATTCTAGGGTTTATTGCAAGCAAAATATAGTGTCAATTGGCCAATTCTGATCTCACGCCCCGCGACGTGAGTTTCCTAGACCTCGAGGGACGCAAGAGAGCGAATTACGTACATCAGTTACATATATACAAAATGCATATCATACAATCAGCAAAGTCATGTTCAACACCCCTCTTCATTAAGTTCCTTTGAACTCGGGATGAAGATGGACATATCCGACGAGTATGACGATTATGACATTTTCAATGTCTATTCTAGTAACAATGTGCAATTAGAAAGTGCGGAGGCATCTTTTAGTTGTTGAACAGAACACAGTGGTTCTGTTCTTGGAAGCAAGCTGCACACCGGGGAAGAGCCACATTCCAAGCTTTGCTATCTATGAGGTACTATTCGTGTCCTGGGAGCCGACACGTTCTAAAGGGTTTTTGCGAAGGGGGGCCGTAAGAAAAGCATAATTCAACCCTTTAGCTGTATTATTCTAACATATTCTACCATCGTACGAGACTGGCTGGCAGCTCTGAAGTGATTAAATGCCCTGCAGCTCTCTCCCAAGGCTACAGAGAGGGAGCGTAGGCATTCCTCTCTGGGCTACTCATGAGGAGTTTCAACATACTCTTCTGTCCCGCGACCTTGTCATTTCATATTCAGACAACAATGTTAACAGTTGAGCAGAGTAAGCAGAATCCGCAAGAATTGCAAGCTGCAAAGCAGTTTTTAGACAGAAAGCAATGAGCAATGGTTAAAAAGCAAAATGGCGATTCTTGCTACATTTAAAATGGCCGCTCATTGATCAAGCATAGCAGTTTATATTTCTATAATTCGGTGCATAAGACGGTTGGCCCACGGCCATCAAGTTACGTCTATCATTCAAATGAAGGATATTCATTTTTCCAGATTGACACAAGTGCAAGGGTTTCCAGGAGGCAGTGCGGGTGTGCAATTGGGCAGGTAGGGACCTGGGCCCAAAATCAGAGGGTAGCCAGGTGACTAGTTCAGTATCAGACAGGAAATGAGCAGGGGAGAGGAAGAGAGAAGGCAGAAGCAAAGAGGAAGGTCATGAGGTGTTTCCGGAACCAGAGATGTTTTCCTCGAGTTTCAGAGAGGCAGGGAGGCTATTCCAGAGGGAGGCCCCAGCCGCAGAAAGCGATCTACCACCATCTCGTTGCTTGGAGAAGCAATTGACCCTTAGGGAGTTGGAGGTGGAGGAGCGAAGAGCTCGAGTAGGAAGATATTTACGAAGAGAGAGTTGGAGGTATTGAGGACCCAGGCCCCAAAAGGCCTTGTGGACAATACAGAGGGTCCTAAACTTTATCCTTGCAGCCACCGGGAGCCAATGCAGAGAATTCCGTTCTGGAGTGATACGATCCCTGGACTTGAGGCCAAGGACAAGTCTCACAGTCCTGTTCTGGATGAGTTGCAGAGGGCAGAGGGTAGAAGTAGGCAGATTTAGAAAGAGGCTTTTGCAGTAGTCCAGCCTAGAGTGAACCAGGGCTCTAGAGACAGTGAGCTTCTGGGGGAAGGAGAGGAAAGGAAGAATACCTCTGAGGAGATGCAGTTGGTAGTTTGACTTCTTAGAGACATCAGTTATGTGAGGAGAAAAGGAGAGTGTGGACTCGAAGATGGCCCCGAGATTCTTAGCTTCACAGGTGGGAGTTGGGAGAGGGCAGGGATGCCAGCCAGATAGTGACAGGAAAGGAGGGTGCAGGTTTGCTGATGAGGAGAATCTCTGTCTTACTGGCATTAAGGCAGAGATTGTTGGCGGCAAACCAATCCGGAATAGCAGACAGAAATTCAGAGATGAGAGAAGGAGAAGAGGTGGCAGAGGGCAGCCTGAAAACGAGCTGAGTGTCATCCGCATAGCACTGAAAGTTGGAGCAGAGAGCAGCAACAAGGTGGGCGAGAGGTGCCAGGTATTGATTGAACTGCCAGGGAGAGAGGTTAGACCCCTTCTGGGTGCTTTGAAGCCAGACTGATGTTCATGGGGTCAACCAACAGATTCTGTGTGAAGATTAAGCTGGGAGATAGCCAGCTTTTCCAGGAGTTTGCCCCTTGAGAAGAGGGTGCATAAAAGATTGCTTCAGGGGGGAAGGGAAGGCTCCAGTGGGGAAGGAGTGGTTGCAGAAGTCAGCCAGGGCAGGAGCAAGGGTGCCATTGTGGTCATTGATGGTTTTGGAAGAACAGGGAAGAACCTGTTTTGATGAGACTTTCATAGATCGGACTTCTCTCTGATCAGGGGAGAACAGAGGCAAGGAAGAGAGAGAGGGAAGAGAGGTGGCCAAAGGGGGGCTGGAGGTAGATGAGAGAGTAGAGGGAGATAGAGGAGAGTGCGAGAGGGTGGACATGATGCCTGGGTTTTAGAAATTAAAAGAGAAGCCAGGGGGGTGCCGAGGGCCTGGGTGGGGGCAGGAGAGGTAAAGACTGAGGCAGGATTGGCATGCTCCTTGCAGATTTTAAAGAATTTGGCCGAGTTCTTGGATGCCGCAGAGACACAGGCTTGTATGTGGGCTCTCTTCTTAGTTCAGACAGAGTGCCGGTATTGCCGTTGGAGCAGGCGGCAAGCCAGTTTGTCAGAGGATGCACAAGAAGCTAGCCATTTCCTCTCAGCCACCCTGCACTTTCATTTAAGAGTTATGAGATCAGAGTCATACCAGGAGTTGCACTTGGCTTTGGGCTTCAAGCAGATCCTCCTGACACGGGCAAGAGTATCAGAGATAGAAGAGTGGAGCATGGAAAGGGCTGTGTTAGGATGTGAGCCAGCCGGAGGAGAAGGAGGGGGAGAGAAAGTGGCAGTGAAAGCCTCAACTGACACATGCTTCATGGGCTCGGATGACCGAGAAGGTAGGTGGCAGTGCTGGAGTTGGCTTGGCCTGAGGGGTACAGAGGGAGAGATGGACGGAAAGGAGAAAGTGATCACTCCCGGAGAGAGGCGCGGTGAGTGGGATAGAGAGGGGAGGTCTGAGGAGATCAGAACATCCACAGTGTGCCCTGCCGAGTGAGTCGGGCCAGAGGGGAGAATAGAGAGATAGAGTCACGGAGGTCGCAAAAAAGAGTCCAGAGGAGGGGCAGGAAGAATCCAGTTGAATGTTAAAGTCTCCAAGAAGGAGAAGTTTTGTGGTTGAGGCCAGGAGGGAGGCAAAGAGGTCCACCCACTCGGAGAGGAAGGAGGTTTTCTGACCAGGTGGCCACGGTAAGAGAGTGGCCAGGAGAGAGAGAGCATGCATACAAGGCATTCAAAAAGGGCTAGGCCTGCATAGGGATGACAGATGTATGAATCCACTCTAGGAAGATCAAGGCTAAACCCCCTCCGGAATGGTTGGATCTGAGTGCGGACAGGATCTTGTAGCCATCAGGGAGGAGAGTGTCGAAGCTTGTGACAGAGTTGGCCGTGAACCATGTCTCAGTGAGTCCGAGGACTTGGAGATCAAGTTCTTCCAGGAGGAGGCAGATGACAGAGGAGTGTTTGACAGCTGATGGAGAGTTGAGAGTAGCAATATGGAGAAGGTTGCCAACCTTGTAAGACTTCCAGAAAGGGGTACAAATCGGAGGTACGCCCTGCGGAGGTGTAGAAGAAGCCTGAGGAGGGGCAGAAGAGGAAGGAGGAGAGGGCAAGGTAGCCAAGGAGGAGGCAGAGAGGGGAGGCAAGGAAGCCAAAGAAGGGACAGCAGGAGAAGAAAGTAAATTGATGAGGCGCAGGAAGCATCTATCATAGAGGAGAAGGTTTGCCAGAGGGCTTTGGGCCAAGACAGTGCCATTAAGGTAAACATTAATGATGACCTTAGAGGAGTGGAAGGGGGCCAGGAGGACCTCCCACCGGGTGCCACCATACATGGGAGAAGAAGAGAACGGTGAGATCACAGAGACCATATGAAGAATCCATAGTTCTGGTGAGGGAACGACAAAGAGGATGTCAGTGAGGGTCTGTCAGGAGGAAGCACTGGTATAGGTATCAGCAATCGGGAGGCCTGGGTTGGAGACCAGGATATCCTTTTTGAACTTCTTCCTACCAGACTTAGTGAGGAAAGCAGAATAGTCTATAGAGAAGCAGTTTGAAAAGATTGGAGAAACACAGAACGCCATAGAGTAGGTGGGGGAAGATCAGAGAGGAAGAGGGGTGGAGGAGAAAGGATGGGGGGAGATACTAAGGGAGGATAGAAGTAGGGGTGCAAGCAGACAAGACAGAAAGGGACAAGACAATAGTGGATGATTGACTAAGCAGACAAGAACTCAGATGGACGAGAAGGTAGAAAACAAGGCAGTCTGGTTAGCAAATCAGGTTACCAGGGCATCAGGAACACAGCAGTCATTATCAAGAGAACCTAGAGGAGGGTGGAGCACAGCAGAACACAGAACACTATACAAAAGAACAAAGCAGTCGACAAATGTAAACCTAGAGGAAGGAAGAATGCAGCAGAACACAAAGCAATGCAAGGCAAAACAGGGCAGGCAATGAGGAAGAGCAACGGGGATGCATGGGTGCAGGAGGCTGCAGAAGGGGGTGGCGCAAGGCACACATGAAAGGAAGTTGCGAAGGACAACACAGTCTGGGACGCGCTGCTGCGTGCGTACCACACACACAGGCTGCAGCACAAGAATATAACTTTGACAAATGCACAACTTACTGTGCCATGGAGCACCTGTCCTCACCCCAGCACCGGAGAAGTTGACATTGTAGTTGCCTGATGATGGAATGGCCTGTGGGGACAGAGGGAGTAAACACATGTTGGTGCATGCTTACCTACTGTTTTGGCAGGTGTTTTGGTCCTGGGTCCACCTGGTCCGAACAGGTCCAAACAGGAATTTCCATTTTCTTCATCTGCCCTTCACTTCGGACCCCCAGGCGAGAGACACCCTTGATGTAAGAGTTAAGAGCAGAAAGGAAGTGGCAGGTCTAAGAAGGTGGGTGGTGCTTATGTGTTTCAAAGTTTCCTTTGCATTAGAGCAATACCAGCAAGAATGATCAGGCTTAGCTAATTTGCACTCTGTACCTAATGCATACTTGGTCAGTAGGAAATTTAGCTTCAAACTTACCCAGCTAGACCTTGAGTTCTTAGCGGGATGTCTGAGAATTAAATTCTGATTTGTGTTAAACACTTTGATATCAAATAGAAAATGTTCAAACATTTCATATGTTTCGAACCAGGCTCTGTTTGTTATCCAATAATTTTCATAAATGTTCCTCTTGACCTTATTAGCGGTGTATTCCAAGTCAGGTAGCAGCAAATCATTTGTCATAAGAATTTTCATGGACCCCTTAATCCATTGAGTTAAAATGCTACATTCGTCACAGGAGACAGAGATATGTAATTGTTTAAACAGAGTACCGGCTGGAGCAAACAAAATACTGCATAGAAGCTGTTATTTACGCCAAGAGGATGGCTTCCAGTGAAACGGGGCCCAAGATATGTTGAATTGCGGCCAAAGGAACACACAAAAACCTCTTCTCGCAACTCGGCTCCATAGATCAATCTCTGAACCAGGATTTGATTATACATTTTTAATACTGGAGCAAGAGAGAATCAACCATATTTATTACTCAGAGCCCGAAGTTGGGAAATGTCCGAAACGGCTTTGAGCTCAAGGGCCTTGTTTGCTAATCGCAATGATCTGTTGGAGTTAAAGGATACACCCAGATATTTAAATTCTGTCACTTCCTCCAGTTTATGGCCATCAATAAACCACAGAAAATGTCTTCTGCCCTTATATTTTGGGACATTATTGTGCAGCCCCAAATACGTAAGATAGTAATCAATGGCCATCATGGAGGTTTGCAGTCCCACTGCGGTATAGTCAAGTAGGACTGTATCATCCTCATAAAGCAAATACTGCACTTTAGTTGAACCCAATTTCTGAGGGTTTGTGATGGTTGCGGTCAGAGCCGCACCTATCCCTAGGATATATAAATTAAATAGGAACATAGCTAACATGTAGCCCTGCTGAAGACCATGTGCTACATACATCCATTCAGTGAAATTTCTTTTTGGTCCAACTTAACCTTTAGGCGGATGTCCATGTGGAAGTGTTCCAAAATACTGACCAGATATCCGGGGCAGCCCGAGTCTCTCAGCATCTTCCATAAACAGACTTGGTCTACAGAGTCAGATGCCTTTCTAATGTCCAAAAAGGCAACATACAAGGTATACTTTGATAAAAACCCTTGCTTCATTAGTAAGCGAATAATAAAGCAGTTAAGTTATGTATTAGCACCTTTTCTAAAACCAGATTGGTAGGTATCAAATTTCCCAGACTCCTCCACCCAGTGCTCAAGGTCTTGCAAAATAAATCTAGGCATCTAGTAGGGATATATAGCGGTATTTAGCAGGGTCCGCTCTATTTCCCTTTTTAAAGATCACTACAACAATTGCCTCCTTCCAAGTGGCTGGGAATATCTGAAGTGTCAATATTTTTGAATACAGATGTAATAGGACCTCAGCCCATAGCCAAGGAGCTGATTTAAAAGAAAGATTTGCTAGGCCGTCCGGGCCAGAGCATTAGATTTTTTTGCCTTCTTGATTGCCCACGCTATGTCCTCTGTATCAATTTTCAAGGCCTCCCAAGCGGCACTGCAAGCGAATGGTGAATTGGGAGCCATAGTAGAGAGATTTGTTCCCTGAAGACTGCCATATAAGGTGTTAAAGGGGACCACCCAAACAGATCACGAAATTGGCTGTGCTTGCAAAGATATCTGGGCTGTCTGATCTCGAATCAGTGGCCAGAAATTAGCTGAGTTTTTTTTAATTGAGTGCTGATTGCATATACTCAAGGTCTCTTTGCATGAGTAAATACCTATGCCCTCTCAGCCAATTGTGGTAAGTCTGTCTCAGTTTGTTTATCGACTTTGAAGCAGCAGGACTCAACTTCTTTGCCTGCCTAATATTCTGTCGTAGCTTCCATTTATTTAAGCTGATAGCAAGGTCATATTTGTGAGAATGCTCAGAGTATGCAGTCAGCTATTTTAGGGTGCCATATTACTGAGTGGTCACGTGGTCTGATCTCAATGTGGAGAGGGGAATTAAGTATAGTTCTCCCATTATTATATGCTCCCCATAGAAATCTAAGCTGTGAATGATCACTCTCCGGGGAGTGGTTAATATCCAGAGCATGAAAACTTGGTTCCGTAGAGTCCCAGATAAAAATGTATTCTAGAGTCAAACGATGTTTACCACTGACCCAGGCATATTTTGGAAGGGTATCACAATCTATTGTACCAATCAGTGGTCTTAAATGACATCTATCCAGGAAAGAACGTACCAATCTATGCCTCACTGTGGCATTCTGCGCGGTTACCAGACATTTGGTCGAATGCATTTGATCGAATTACAATATGGTCGAATCAATTTGGTCGAAAAAATGGTCGAATTGTTTTTTTTTTTTTTTTTGGGGGGGGGCCCCCCCAACCCCTGTTTTTGGTGTCAAAACACCTTTTTTTTACCTATTTTTACCTATACCAGAGCAAAAAAAAAATATATACTTTTAAAAAAAAATTCAACCTTTTTTTTTTCGACCAAATTGATTCGACCAATTTGTCATTCGATCAAATATATTCGACCATTTGACTGGACAGCATTCTGCGCATTTGCCTTGCATAAACTAAGTTGCACCAAGTAGCATCCTGGCATTCGGCATTGAAATCACCCATGATGACCAAGTCAATTTCTTTAGAGACACAGTATTACTCAATGCATTTGGTTATAGCAGATATAAAATCAACAAGGCATGTTGATGTCGGGTTGTAGTAAACATTTAAGACGACCAACGACTTCAAAACTAAGTCAACAACATCACGCCAAGTAATCACAATGCCCAAGATATCAGAACGGCCCAATCAAAGTTGATCAACTCTGGAGCCTGGACAAATAAGCCAGGCTGTCAATAGGCCACTAAAAGGTCTGCCATTTAGCCCTTTCTGAGCAGGCTCATGAAAAATAAGAAACCCATCCACCACAGGGATATCTAACATAAAGTTTTCCTGCAGGCAGATAAGGTCTGCCTCATCCCAAAGCTGCCCATAAAAACATAGATGAAAAAACCTTGCGATCTCCTGGAGAGCAAACATGTGGCCAATTTTCTATTTGAGCCATTCAGCACCCGTCTGTGCTCTTCTAGAGAGTTAATCACATGAGCCCAATCACATGAAACTGTACGTTTTTTTTTTTTATCAACAAGGGATCCTATGCCAGTGGAACTGGTGCAGAAACTTTCAAATTCACTAGAAGGAGTTCCTGATGAGATAAATCTAATCCCTGACTATAGATTTCACCTTGACTGCCAGCAAGAGGTCCATCGCTTTCTTCCATTAATAGATAACCCATAAAGCCTCTCTGCCTCGGCCATCACAAGATTCATAACCAGGTGGGAGTGAAAACCCACATTTACAATTTCCACTCTACTAAAGTCAACAAAGAAAATTCCGGCAATATCCCTTTATGTCAATGAATGTAAAGATGGAATTTCTTTAATTAGTACCCGGCGAGGGTGCATTCAGAATGAAACAAGCATTCTGATTGGCCCTCACCGGGGCTTTACCCGGCCGAGAATCCCTCGATTCTCAGCCGGGATTCCATCCGCCTTTTCCATGGCGGGGGTCGTGGCAGCCCCTCAGCCAATGAGGAGGCTCAAAGCGGGGCCATCCTCGCTCTGAGCCTCCCCGCAACTAAGAATCTGCCTTTGCTTTGTTCCATGGACTCAGATTTTTTTTTCCATTCCCTTCCCTCCCACCCCACTTACCTTCAGCCTGCTTTGTCCCCAGTGGGGGACGATGGCAGCCTCCAGCCGTGTGGAGACTCAGGTATGTTTTTTTATGATCTTTCCTTTTTTCCGTAAAACCCTACTTACCTTCTGATCCCAGCGTGTCCGCTCCCGATGGCCGCCATGAAAAGGGAAAACGGACTCCGTTTTCCCTTTCCCGGTCACCATATTCTTGGTCATTTTTTTTTCTGTCCCGAAACGCTTCGCTCGGGCCTATAACTATGGGCCGCGGGGCATTATCTGAGTCGGTAATGCCCCCGCCGCTCTGTGCATATTGCTTAAACAATACCAGAATATATTGGCGATTCAGTGTATAAACCCCATTCACACTGAAGGTACATTATTGATAAATAGACCAAACTATACCTCACCTTTATATTGGGCTCAGCAGGCCCTGAATATGTAGCAACCTTGTCAAAATCCCCTATGACCTGGAGCCTATAGCACCCACATAGTGGGACCTTTAGGTTCACATGGGGCATGTTCCAAGGGAAGAAGTGGCGCTTGCTTCCGTACAACTCCAACCCTCTGTTACTCCATGGTCATAAAGGGTGGGGATCTATCTAGGTTAGTCTGGGGCATAAAGGAAGCTGGTTCAAATTTAGGAGATTTTGTATTCAGCACTGCCGTTGACTGCATGTTTTCGCCCGAAAGAGGTAATCTCACTCTCTTGCCACGTCATCCCTGGTTCAAAGAGACATTCAGGGGAACTTTTGCAATATTTAGAGCCAGGCTAATGCCAGACTCTACAGAGTCTATGGAGTAGGTGGACAACAGTGAGAGGTTAATCTGTCTCAATTTTACCTTTTGGTTTTAAGAAGGCTGTAATTAGGCTGTTTGGCTTATTGTCATTATGTACTGATTTTGTCTTTTTAGTAAATGAGCAAGAGTGATTAGGCTTATTGATTTCCATCCTCCTTGTGGCTTTGTCCTTTGATTTCCACACGGAGGATACCACTGCACAGCCCTCCTCATAAAAAGCCTCAGAAGACTCCCCTTCAGGGAACCTTTATTGTTTTGGGCCAAAGTAGCAAAAGCATTTTTATCATTTTTAGATTTCTTCTTTTTCTTTTTAGGAACAGCAAGCTGGGCAGGTGAATGTTTACTTACAATTCAACCTCAGCAATAGACCCATTGGCCGCAGCAGATGAACCCAACGGGGGCAAAGTTGCAATTTGTGGCCCCTTTCTGATTTTCTGCCGTTGTTTGCGGTAGAGGATCCATCTTCAGTTGTAATGGTCCAAGAGCCTCGGCCAAAGATGCTAAATCCTCGGAAACTCCATTGTATGCAGCATTTACCAGGGGAGTCGTTTGAGAGGCTCTAGACAAATAGTTTGTAATGATGTATGGCTCTCTGCGATTTACCGCCATTAACATTATACATTCTGGCAGCCATGATAAAACCTTCACTAAAATTCATTTTTGTGAAGAGATCTTTAAGAATAGAACGTACTTCACGTAGTTCATGTAAACTCTGGTCATTTACTCGGTCCATAGTATCCACAATCCTTGAAAGAACTGGGAATGAAAATGCAGCAATATAGGCTCTTCCTTAGTCAAAGGCAAACCATTTCTCAAAGGCAAGAGCTAGTCAGCTTCATTCTGCATTATACCTGCACTCTTCCATGGGGAAGAGCATTGAGAGGAATCTGGGTCTGGTTGATTAAAAAAAAGATAAGCTTCCACTTGATTAGGGGAGAGTCCTGAGTCCTCTTCATAAGCGGGAGACTGAAACATCACTTTCCCTGTAGATTTGTGTAGGAACACTTCCTCCATATTCCCCTTGGGAGTGCTAGGGCAAATCACCAAAGGATCCAATGAGTGAGGCCCCAATGATAGGCAACCCCATTTGGATAGTTCAAGTGACACCACCGGGGCCAGCAATTACATTTCTCAGACAAAGTTTGAGTCAGTGCAGTCTAGTAGATCATCAGGGTCCACTTGGCTTGGTGAACAGAATGTAGCCAAATGAACTGCCATGGGTTTGCCATTAGTAGCCTTAGATATAAAGGGCCTTGCCAAGCCATCCTCACCACCGTCCCCTGTTATTGAGGACCCCACTATGCCATGCAGTGCTGGCAGCGGGTCCGAGAGAGGTTCCTTAGGGGCAATGGCTGTTATATAACTTAAATTAGAACTGTCTAATTGGTGAGTCAGTTCCTCACTCTGCACCAGGTCCAAATCCCCCAAACCTTTGCCACTACAGAGCCCATACATTTTAGAAGGATTGAAAGCACGTGTCATCACATAGCCAAAGGTAAAAAGATGATTTGTAGTGTGGCTCAAAGGGTAAAATCCCTGTAGTCGCCACTTCACTGCACACAGGTGATTCCAAAAGACAGAGAAAAGTCAGCTGTGGCTCAAAGGGCTGTAACCCTGCAGTCAGCACAGTCAAGAAAGCTCAATTAAGTAGGAGGGAGAGCAGAGCAAAGAGTTTTAAAAAGAAAAAGTGAGCACATCCACATTTAAAAAGATAAGCGCAGTGCCAAGTGCGACGTTATGCCCGTAAGAAGGATCCAAAGGAAATCACAGGGAAAAACACGACCAGATGTTAAAGTTGTGTGGTATTCCAATTTACAATAGAAACACAGATGACCAACAAAAAGAATACTGACCAGTTTCTCAGACACAGAGCTGATGCAGTCATCAGAGGTCAGTGCAGTTGGCAAAATGGAGTCAGCTTGTACGTTCATGCTCCACACGGAGCCATGGAACACGAAACACACAGCAGAATTCCGCTGCGCTCTGCTTCCAAAGGAGTTTTTATAGCAGCAGGTGCTGTCTCTGCCTCCCCCTCAGAGAGACAGAAGGAGGACTTCAGAAGACTTCAAGGATTTGAGGCAGCAAAGTAAAGACACTCTCTACAGCCCAACGCAACACACAGCAGCCAACCACATAGGTGTCCCTCAGTTTGTATCATTTGAGTCAATTCCAGCACTGACACTGTTTGTGAAGACATCATGAAGCAAGACATAGACAACAGATTCGAAGTTTAGAATCAAATGGTTTATTCAATCAAATGTCAGGATGTTTGAAGGCCTAACCTGCCCTATGCTAAGGTACGATTTTCCTACCTGAATAAAACCAAGGAAGGTCTGAGTGAAATATTTAAACTTAAACATCTCGCTGTGTCCAAATCCTATCCTTGCCCTCACAGCTAAAGCTAAACAATGTGCAGGGATGTCAATAATTAATGAAATGGTGACCAAAACAAAGTTATGAGCTTATTAGGTCCCATTCCCCAAGTTCAAGGCAATTCAGTTCCACACAACTCTTTGTGTTCCCTTCCCCAGGTTCCAGGCAACACAGTTCAAAAGAATGGGTCTTTAGGCTCCCTCCTCAAGACAGCATTTGCAGTTCATCAAAGTCTCAGGGTTTAACAAGACTTCAGCGTAGCAAATTGTACTTGTTTCAATCTCTCAATGTTCAACACAACTCAAGGTCAACTTGGCCCTCCTTCTGGACTGCATTAATAGTTCACTTATATTTCCCCCTCTTGGTTTGTTTCACAATGTCTGTGGCTTTCACAATTTTAGGGCTCCCTGGTCTAGGTGCAGTTGTCAGACCACACGGACCATCCATCACAGGTCAGGCAACCAGGAACCCTAAGCTCTTCAGCCCACACAGGATCTTCTGTATTTGCCCCTGTGTATAGGTTCACCTTCACTTACCTTCTCCTTGTCAGCCTCTTGGCTCTATGTGCTGGTTTACACTCTCCTGACATCTCCTGGTTAGCCTCTTGCCGTTGCCATCATGTGTCACACAAACATGTGTCACACATCTCATGTCAGTCTTGGACCTTGCCACACTGTATCCATTCATAACGTTCACTCTGTGGTGGTATATTTTATTCCCCACCTTTCTGTCATGTTCTTTTATATGTATGTTATTATTTCATAGATTATTAGATACAGGCACTCTCCCATTTAAATTTAAAGTTTTCATTCTGTTTGCTATTAAATATGCCTAATTTAACTTTGCTTCAAAGTTTTCATTCAGTTTGGTATTCAATGTGCATAATTTAGATTTGCTTCAAGTTTTCATTCAGTTTGTAATTCAATTTGATTCATACAGGACTTTGTTACCTTTGCATATCCCCTAGGAGCGCCTCCGGTTTCGAGTGTTACTTCCATGCACTCACTGGTCCTCGCCATTCCTCTCTGGCAGCATCGCTGCTTCCCTTCTACTGCGCTGGCTGGCGGCCGGTAACTGAGAGCCCGACTTGCACACCGATGCTTTCCTGCACACGCCGGCAGCTTTGCGCCTCTTCCATGGATGGGGATGGCATCATCTCTTCTTTCTTCCTTGTCCGCAGCTCCAGCAGTTCTCTCGTGGCCATGGAGGCTCCACGCCTGTAGAAGTCTTATGGCCCAACTCGCCCAACGCTCAACAGGTCCTCTGGGCATTCTGCTGGCTTCCTGGCTTTCTCTCAGGTCCCACCACTACTGCCTCCTCACGTGCAGTGTCCCTTCTGGTCTCTCCCACACAGGCTTCCCTGTTGGTCGTCATCTTGCTGCGCTCTGTCTCTCCTGTTATACACCTGCAACCACTTGACGGCTGCAGGTCTGACTTCTCAATTGGATTTGCCTGATTGTAGTTAGAGGGACATGGCTGACCTTCACAGTACTTTGCAGGCATCTTCCTCGTCCCAGTACTAGAGTGGTGAAAGAGTTACAAGCGTTTATAACTCCTAGTCGCCTCTTCCTTGTCCCAGTACTTTTATAAGTAAAGAGTGGAAAAATGAGGGGAGATGTTTTATAATAGCCCATAAAGGCCGGGGCTGGTTAGGTTGCTTTTCAATAGGGAAAGTGGTATACCATGTCTCACCTATTTTACCCTTAACCCCTCTCTTCTTCACCCTCTTTCTCGTGCTTCTAGATTGGCAGTACCTCCTGGTGTATTCTTGGTCAGTGGGACAAGGATCACAATATCCCATAACTGCCTCCGGGATAGAGGGTTTCTCCTGAAATGGACATGCTGGATACTGTGACACACCTAAAGTCATCTTATCCCCAATCCCCCAGGACCCTCTACCCAGGTGATCCTCCCTCGCTTCTCCACCCCAAGGGTCAGGATCCAAAAGCGATGGCCTTTCCCTGGCCACCTGAGGAGAGGACCAAAGGAGAGTCGATGTGAGGACACCCGCAGCTTTCTAACATAAGGAAGACCCTTTTCAATGTGATAATCCAAATCCAAATGAACCTAATCTCGTAACTCATCTTCAGTCATTTCTCAAATAATCCCTTATTGTAATGGATTCCCTTCTGGGCTGTTGCAGAGAAAAAAATATATTCAGCTATGATTAGTTTCCCTTAATTTCCAATTCTTCACACCCCCCGAAGCTGTTGTCAGGAATTCTATGCCTACCCCTAAGGTTGCTACTTCTAGACACTATCCAGTACCATGGAGGCTCTGGCAACCTCACAGGACCCGAACATATGGCCCACGATGAGCACAACCTCCTCTTAATAATGGCACTCTGATTTCGTAACCTTGCTCATTACCGCGCGCAACCCAGAAGTCATACGCTGATTCCTATTTTAGAATCAGTGCATTGGAACGCGCTTGTCTTTCAAAACTCCATTTTGGATCACAGCGGAGGACCGCTGCTATTACCTTCCAGTGCTGGAAGGTCTCCTTTCATTTGATCGCCGCACGGAATTGGACCTGTGTCTCTGATAGCTTTGGGTACATCTATCTTCTAGGTATTTAACCTGTGATGGTATTAATGTTCCAGAAACAGAAGTGTGTGCATGAAGAGTAATGCGCTTCTCGACTGTAACCTGCTGGACTTGTGTTTCTTGCGGTCACACGCACGTTCTAGAGAAACCCTGTAATCAGGTCTGTGGGAAACCAGACAGTATCTCACCCACTAGTCCCCCGGGAATGTGTCATCCAGGTGGCCAGGACACGGCCATCACTTTTGGATGAAGTTCTTGGAGGTTTACCAGTGCGGGAGGATCACCTGGGTGAGGGGTCCTCGGGGAATGGGAGTGGGACATCGGATGCTGAGATGTGGTATCACCTTCCCTCTAACACTTTTACCCCATCCTACCTGCTAGGATATTTAGGAACTCTACACCCCCTTTAACAACATGAACACTTTCTCACTAACAGCCCACTTTAATTGAAAACAGACTAACACTCAAGCTGTCTACCTGACATGTCCCAATACTATGATCAGGCAAGGTCAGGCAATTATCGCCAATCACTCACACCGGACATCCATTACACTTCCCCACACGGATAAACTGCGGAGCACAACAGCACACTCTGAGCAAGGCAAAGCACACGAGGAAACTGCAATTTTGAGATGGCAGCTGTGCCAGATAGGAAAGGCGGCAAAACCAAAGGGGATTGCAAGGAGGGAAATTCCCTTGACCTTTTTGACAAGGAACCGTTACTTTTCCAAAACCTCAAGAGAAAGCGTAAAACCAAGAAACCAGGCTGAAGAATCCTGCATTGTGTGTCAGAGATACCCGGGGCCCTCCCAAGTCAATAAACAGGGCAAAGATAATCACCAGCCACTGTGGTACCATCCTTGGCTCTAAGAACCAAGCTGCTTCAGTGAAAGCAACACAGCCGGTGATTTGGGTAGATCGATGCAAGACCGGTCTGTGTTGAACCCAAGGTTGCAAGCAGCAACATATCATGGCGAGCACTGCAATGAACATTGTTAAAACACGTGTGATAAGAGACAAAAGTGAAGTTAAATTGCTGATCAGTGATTGCAATTCAAAGCAGACTACAATACTTTTGACAGAGTGGTCTGGCATTGCGTGATTGCTCAATCGAAGGTCTCTGTCAAGTATCCAGCAGACCAGTAATAGCATTAGATACATTATATCCGGCAGAGGGAGATCAATTAAAAGAGAAAGAATAAATGTGAATCAAAGTGGTCCTGTGACGGGTAAGCAACATCCTGAGCAGTCAAAGGTCTTTGATTTTGATGAAATAGAGAAAGTTTGGAAACGTATGTGAGCCCAGCAGAGGGGGACCCAGAGTGAACAGTAAATCACCCGAGAAGTTGTATAAGTGAAAATCCTAAGAAGAAAGGAACTGTATTGTTTTGCTGTGTTGCACCAGGCCCTCTGAAATAAGATATTTTGAATGACAAAGAGACTTTGTCATAGAAGGTCCCGGTGTTGAAGTCTTGAAATGCATCCTTGGCCAGAGAAGCCAAGAAGTGTGCTAAACTCGAGTGTACCACCTTGTCCCCTGCTAAAAATATGGGCAAGGGAAGCCAAGGACTTGAATATCCTGACATAGCATTTATTGAACACTTTTCTTTTGCATAACATTGTTTCTCACACTGTTTGTATTTAGAAGCAAGGATTGGCAATAGGTTAATTAGTATAGGCCCTTTAATTTTGACAAGACACCACTAGGACTTCGTTATTATTATTTGATGGTCATATCTTGCTCCTATCTTCAGATTTAGGATTAGACAGGTGTTTTTCATACCCAGTTGTAATTCAACAAACACCCTTGAACTGTGATAACTTCTGTCTGACTTACTGTTTGATACCATACCTTCCTTACAGGTCCAAGAACCATTCTTACTATTGTAGGATCTAATATAACGTTGGATTCCTTGTAACCATCCAACCTTGAGTGAGTACACTATTATCGTCCCTTCGCAGAACAAGTTTGCAGTGTTGAGTGATGCAGGTGTGCAGGAGACGCTGCCTGACAAAATGTAGCACGTTCGCTACGTCCACACTTCCAAGCATATATAATTCCGAGGTTAGGACCCTCTGTGGCAAAGCCCTCGCAGGAGAAGTCTGTGGTGTTGAGCGACACAGGTGTTTGGTGGCAAAGGGGTCTGCGGTGTAGATGGTGAGTGTCGCCGACTCCGCCTCCTGTCTGTGGCCACCAGGTCAGAAGTTGTGGGGAGTTAGCTTGCTCTGCGCTTCTTAGACCTTCTGACTTGTGACCTTCTCCCATGACTTGAGTCACCACCCCTCCTCCTTAGACTCATCCCTCTGCCCATGCCCCCCAGGCCGGGTGCACCCCTTTCTCTGAACAATTCCTTACTGTGTTACCTTTGCTCCTAACCTGTGTGGTTCCATCACACTCTTCCATTGCGTTGCACTAACTCGCCCCTTCCATCCTTGTCTTCATGTCTCAAGAGGGAAGGTATTTGCATCCCCTTCCTGCATTGCTCCCTCTCAATCATTGATTGCGTGCTCCCAAGCCCCTACCATCTTTGGCTGCGTTCGTGTCTGCATGTCCTTTGTCTGCGTGGTCCACTCGCATTCTTTGATCGCATGTGCTCTGCGCCCCTTCCATGCTTGGCTATGCTCACACCCCTGCATCCTCTGCCCGCATGGTTCTCTCGCAATCCTTGATAACATGTGCTTTGCGCCCTTCCATCCTTGGTTATGCTTGCACCCATGCATCCTCTGCCCATGTGGTTACCTCTCAATCATTGATCGCGTGTGCTCCACGCCTCTTCCATCCTTGGATGCGCTCATGTCTACGCGTTCTGTGCGCATCCCTGTTTTCCCTGCGGGTCCCTACCCTCCTCCCCCTTTCCTCCCCATCCCAACCCCTTCCCTTACCCCTTTTTGTTACTACTCTGTGATCTGCTGCTTTTCTTCTTTCTCTGTTTGCTTGAATGCTCTGTTCTTGTGTCTGCTATCTTTGACTGCTGTATACTTGTACTGCCTACTTTTGTATGTTTTTCAGTCTCCTCCTTCAGGTTCCCTCAATCACTGTTCTGTTACTTAGCCCTCGCTCTGCCATGTTGTTCCCTCACATTGTACTCATGCCATTCCTGTTGTGTTCCTTTTTTCTTTCAGATTTCCTTGTTCTTACTCTGTTAGCTGGTTTGTTACTCACAGCTACATGGCTGCGCTCCCTTTTTGTCTCTTCAAGCCCATCATGAATTAAAATTAATTTGTTCTTGTCTTTTTCTTATCTTGTCTGCTTGCACCCACCCTTTTGTGCCTGCCCCTAGTGTCTCCTCCCCTTAGCTTTGTTCCCCACCCATCACTCCCCATCTCTCCCCTTACCCTCTTTCTCCCCTCTGCATCATCTATGGTGCTCTGTGGCTCTCCTATCTTCTCTAACTGCTACTCTATTGACTATCCTGTCCTTCTTACTGGTAGGAAGAGGTTCAAAAGGGATATCCTGGTCTTCAACCCAGGCCTCCCTATTGCTAATACCTACACCAGCACTTCCTCCAGACAGACCCACACCGACATCCTTTTTGTCTTTCCTTCGCCAGACATATGGACTCCACATGTGGTCTCTGTGCTCTCTACTTTGTCCTCCTTTTCCCATTAATGGTGGCACCCGGTGGGAGGCCCTCCTGGCCCCCTTCCTCTCCTCTAAGACCATTATTAAAATTTGCCTAAATGGTACCATCGTGATCCAAGGCCCTCAGACCAACCTCGTCCTTTTTGATAGATGCTTCCCGAACCTCATCAATTCCTTTTTTTCCTGCTGTCCCTTCTGTCCCTTCTCTGGCTCCTCTACCTCCACCCTCTGCCACCTTGTTGGCTTTCTCTACTTCTTCTCCGGCTGACTTGTTGCCTCCCTCCTCTGCCACCTCCCTTGTGTTTTCATCCTCCTCCTTGGCACCCTGCCCTCTCCTCCTTCCTCCTCTGCTCACCCTCAGGCTCCTTCTACACTTCTGCAGGGCGTATCTCTGACCTGTACCTCTGCACTGAAGTCTTTCAAGGGTTGCAACCTTCTCCTCAATGCCGCTATCAACTCTAGCTCCTCTGTCAAACACTCCTCCGACATTTGCAGTCTCCTGGAAGAACTTGACCTTGATGTTCTCAGTCTGACCGAGACATGGTTCACAGCCATAACTGTCATGAGCTTTGACAATCTCCTCCCTGATAGTTATTGTTATTGTATTTGTATCACACGCGTACACAAGTGTTTCAGAGCACAACAAGGCAAGGGAGGGGAAAAAGCGAGAACAAAAACAATGATCTTACTAGGCCCTGTGACACTGAGAATGTACAAGTGCATGGGAGAAGGAGAGGGGTAAGTGCAAGGGGGGGTGGAAAGTGCTAAAAAAAGAAACATGAATAAATAAATAAATAACAAGGCAACAAACAGTGGTAGTGCAGCCAGCAAGTGGCAAGTGCTGGGAATAAGGCAACAGACAGGGCTTGTCTCAATAAGTGCAGAAAAAGAAAAAGGGGGCTGTAGGGTTACAGATACATACCCCAGCGCAAGGGATTGTATGGAGGCAGTGCAGGTGGGTGGCAGGGTGAGCAGGTAATTGGGCCCTAAAGGCAGAGGGAGACCAGGTGCACAATGCTGATACAGAACAGATCAACAATGGAGAGGAGGAGAGAAGGCAGAAGCAAAGAGGAAGATCTCGAGGTGCTTCCGGAACCGGAGGTGGTTCTCACGTTTTGGAGTGGCACGGAGGCTGCTCTAGAGGGAGGCCCCAGCCGAAGACAGAGATCTACCCCAAGCTTGTTTCTTAGAAAAATGGCTGACCTTGAGGGAGTTAGAGGTGGAGGAGTGAAGGGCTCAAGAGGGAAGGTATTTACATAGGGACAGCTGAAGGTATTTTGGACCAAGGCCCCAGAAAGCCTTGTGGGCATTGCAGAGGGTCTTGAATTTAGTCCTTGCAGCCACTGTGAGCCAGTGAAGAGATGTCAGGGTTGCAGAGATACGATCCTAGGGTTTGAGGCCAAGGTCAGTTCTCGCAGTTCTGTTCTGGATAAGTAGCAAAGGGCAGAGAGTAGAGACAGGTAGATTTAGAAAGACGCAGTAGTCCAACCTTGAGAGAACCAGGGCTCGACAGTGAGCTTCTGGGGGAAGGCTACAAGATCCTCTCCACGCCCAGATCCAACCGATGATGGTGTAGGCTTGGTGTTCCAAGATCGGATCTATGCTTCTATCATTCCTATTCAGGCCTACTCCTCCTTTGAATGCTTGGTCTGCAGGATCTCTCTCTCTCCTGGCTGCTCTCTTACTGTGGCTACTATCTATCAGCCGCCTGGTTAGGTAACCTCCTTCCTCTCCAAATGGGTAGACATCTCCTCCCTTCTTGCCTCTACCACTCAACTCCTCCTTCTCTGAGACCTCAACATCCACCTGGATGCTTCCTGACCCTCATTTGAACTCTTTTGAAACCCCTGTGATTCTCTTTCCCACTCTATTCTTCACTCTGGACCAACTCTGCAGGGGACTCCTTGGATGTTCTGATCTCCTCAGACCTCCCCCTCTCTAACCCTCTCACCACTCCTCTCTCCTGGACTTTCTCCTCTCCTCTCATACTCCTCAGGCTGAGCCAACTCCAGCACTGCCGCCCACCTTCCCGGTCATCCAACCAATGAAGCGTGTTTCAGTTGAGGCTTTTGATGCCACTTTCTCTCTCCCTCCTGCCCCTCTGGCTCACTTACATCCTGACATAGCCCTTTCCAACCTGCATTAATCTATCTCTGACACTCTTGATGTTCTTGCCCCTGTCATGAGGATCCGCTTGAAGCACATATGCAACTCTTGGTACGACTCAGACCTCATCACCCTTAAACGCATGTGCAGGGTGGCTGAGATGAAATGGCGGGCATCATCTGTACCCTCGGACAAACTGGCCTGCTGCCTGCTCCAAAGGCAGTACTGATTGTGTGACCAAACTAAGAAGAGAGCTCACATCCAAGCCTGCGTCTCTGCAGCATCAGACAACTCGGCCAAACTCTTTATAATCTGCTATGAGCTGGCCAATCCTGATGCACTCTCTGCCTCTCCTGTTACCTCCCAGGGCCGCTGCATGGCCTTGGCTTCACATTTCATCTCTAAATTCCTGGACATCCTGTCCACCATCTCTTGCTCTCCTCCGTCTTCCTCTACTTCTGGCATTCCTATTGCTGCCTCTCCTTCTCCCTTATCTTCCTTTCCTTTGTTCAACCCAGACAATGTTTCTAGATAAGTCAGATCCATAAAAGTCTCATTAAACAGGTTCTTCCCTGTTCCTCCCAAACCATCAAGGACAACATTGATACCCTCACTCCACCTTTGACTGACTTCTGTAACCCCTCTTTTGCCACTGAAACATTCCCTTCCACCCTGAAGCACTCCCTTGTGCACCCTCTTCTTAAGAAACCCTCAGTGGACCCCTCCTGTCCGCCCAATCTCCATCACTCCTTTTCTGGGCAAACTCCTGGAAAAGTTGGCCTTCTCCCAGTTTAACCTTCACACTGAATCTGTTGGTTGTCTCCATGTCCGTCAGTTTGGCTTCAGAACAAGCAGAAGCACGGAAACTGCTCTCCGGAACATCCGTGAAGACCTGCTCTCAAACCTTGACACTAACCACCCTCCTGTCCTCATCCTACTTGATCTCTCTTGTGCTTTTTATACGTCAACCATGCCATCTTGCTCAACCAGCTTCCTGTGTTCTTTACGCTAACTGCTTCCAATTGCTTACAGGCTATTCTATCTCATTCGAATGTTCTTTTTTGATTGCACATTTGTAGTGGCCTCTAGCGGGTTTAATCTCCCCCTTTAGTGCATTACCACATTTTAATAAGTGTAATAATTGTCTTTTGGCACTTATGTACTGGTCATCAAACCATCCCTTTTCTTTTTGGCATTTAGGCTGTAAAGAGCACGTGACCGTAAATGCTTTGGATAAAAATCAGTAAAGGTAGATAAAATAACCTCTTGCTTCTCCTTATCATTTCATAAAGTCAGGAAACGGTGCAAATTAGAATTAATTATCTGACCATGTAGCCTGCCTTTATCCACCGCTTCCCATTTTAGACTCTTAGTTATTACCCCCCTTGCGGGTGACACTAGCCAGATGCGGGATCATTTTACTCATTGTCTGGCCCCCATCCCATTTCATAGTTAGAATTATTGCATAGTGATCACTGAAAAGACTTTGATGGACCCATAACTGATAGATCTTTGCCTATAGGTTAATTGCGACCATGAAATAATCAATGGCTGAACTCCCTCTCTGACTCCTAAAAGTTAGGGCACCAGGGGAGTTATTTGTTTTATCCCAAAGAGTGTTCTTAAACCCTTTAAAAAAAAAAGGGTCATATTTTAGTCCCTCCGCAGAAACCTTGGATCTACCATTCGTGGGTTTGGTATCCGTAATGTTGTGTCCTCCTCAAGGTCAAACAAACCTTCTGGTGGTCCCCTTTAATAGCATGTGTGAAGGCACTAATTAAACTATTTAATTGGGGCATTGAAATATCTCTCCAGTTCTGTTATCTTGCAGTCACGCGAGATCCTGCAAAAGATCTCTAGGCTGCCAAAGAATCTTCCTCTGTTCTTTTTTTTGCCTTAACCTGATATAGTGAATTCCCATCTAAGGACAATTCCCTTCCCTCCGAGGTTTCCTGATGGACCTGTTGATGTTAGGTCCATTTCCACTCCCTCTGGTAGTACGACAACTGGATTGGTGGGAACTAGAGTTTCCGGGTATACAGTATCAGCCAGCAAAGCTGGTGGTACAAGTACTATTTCAGATGAGGGTATAGTTAAACTTTGTCTAATAGCCTTCAATTCTTTCTCCAAAGCCGAAATCCTTTCTTTTCATTTCCCTGAAATCTCTAAAAGATATGAGTCAAGGAGAGACTGCATTTGTTTAGTTTGTGTAGGTGCAGAACTGTTCTTGGCCCTTTTCCCCGAACTTCCTCCAGCCTCACGATTACTTTCCGTTTTGCCATCTTGTCACTATGGCTGAGACTTGGCGTGGGCAATGGGCAATAAGTGATGCTGGCCATGTGTACTTTAATTGGATATGAAGAACACTTTATATGAGGTGCAGCTAGCACAGTACAAGGCTGATGCCGCTAGATGTGCAAATGTACCAGCATTAAAGCATATAGTGCTATGAAGTGAGGCTGGGCATGCTACAAGAGCTTGGGTGTCAATCAGAGTGTGCCTTGCCCCATGCCACTTAACCTCCTTACTCCTAATTAGTGTGCTACCCAGCACATCTGTGACCCTCGTCTCCTTCCTTTGTCCCACTGATAGATCATCAGCACTTAAAATTGTGCGTCAAGCTCCTGCAAAGGAGCCTCCTCTCGCTCTTCCCCAATTTATGCTGCTATAATACTGTTATAATGCTGCAGGCAAACACGCTTCAAGATGGTATGCAACTTGGTATCTCACAGGCTATGTCGCTAAATAAGAGCAGTAGGGAATACATATCTTGTAGAATAGGGGGTTTGTCAGGTGAAAGCTCCACCCCCTTAGATCAATCATCAGTGTGCTTCTCTGTATGTCTCTATGTATTTCTCTATAATTTATATCATTTATATCACTTTTTTCCCCGTAGCCAGATCCAAGGAAACAAACATATCTGTCACCCTAGCGGGATTCATTAGGAATACTATGGTGCTGTAGTGCTGAGTGTGCTTTGGTCCACTGGGTAATTAGCGTGTTTGCAAGTGTTTCCTCTTACCAGCACAGAGAGGTCCACACCAATGGACTATAAGCGTCTTAGGTTGTAATCCAGTGGGAAGAGGAAGCAGAATCCCGATTGATTATTGGACCCGTGAAGTTCATTAGGCTTCAGCCTCAGTTGGAAAGAAGCAAGATAAACTATGTCTAACAAATGGCCTCTTTGCGTTACATTGAGAAGCGAACAAAAAGAATAGCTTCCGCCGCTGCCCGTTCGCTCCTTTGTGTATCAGCAGAACATAGAACGTGGAGCGCGGCACAGCAGGTTGGCCCTCCTTCCCCTTCTTCTGCCTCAGAACACAGCAGGAACAGCCTACACCACAGCCCGCTCTTCTCCTTCTGTATTTTAGAGCGTGCAGAGTGGAGCGTGGCATGTCAGCTATACCCTTCTCCTCCTTCGGCCTCACAATAAAGTGGGAACAATCTGCTCCTTTAGGGATTTATAGAGCATGGAGCATGGATCATGGCAGGTTGACTAGAGCGTCCTCCTCTTTCTTCAGCCTCACAACACAGCAGGATCAGGCCACGCTGCTTCCCGCTCCGCTCCTTTGGGGTTTTAGAGAGCATAGAGTGTGGAGCGCAACACATCATCTAGACACTCCTCCTTTTTCAGCCTCACAACACAGGGGGAACAGCCCACATTGCTGCCTGTACACATATTAAATAATCATAATTAATTAAATATGTAATCTTACCTGCTTGCATCTCTGCCACGGTAATATAGAAAGCCCTTCAGCTGCTGCAAAACAAGACCAGGAACCAGGAAGCAAAGAGTGGTTCCTGGTTCTGTCACATGCGCATAGGACCCAGAGCGCTTCTGGCACAGAACTCCATTCTGTTTGTATTTTAGGGCAGGCCACAGGAGCGCCCCCTGACAGATACAAATGTGCAGTTCCCCAGTCTGCATCGTCAATAGGCGATGAAAGGCTGGGGAAGCAAAACACCCTTGTCTTGCATGGTCTATTGTCCATGCATGCTGGTGAACTAAACTGTCAAATGGAAATCACGGTTCAATAAGCCAAACTTAAGCCAACCCATGAGTGCTACCTCAGCTGCAAGAAGCAACTAAGAGAGTGCTCGGTGTTTACACAGGGGTGGTGCGGTTCCTCCATAATGGGCGAGAGATCTGGTGGGTCAGCGCCCCCTCTCTCATCATGAACGGGCCATCCTACCCTGAGGGAGCAATCCTTGTTTCTGCTGGGCTGGTGCGGCTCCTCCATAATGGCCGAGGGATTATGGACGTGCTGCCCCTGATTCCATTGTTATTGTCTTCTCCATGGCTGAACCGTCCAGTTTCTCATTATTTAAAACCCAGCACATAGACACAAACACGTGCATAGGTCCACTCATCAATATCCCAATTGTGTCTAGCTGGAGTTGGTTGAGTCGCCTCTACTAGTTTGTAGTATTAAACGTAACATTGAAATAGTTGTACGTTAAAATTGAATATTATATTTTATTTAATCATTTGCTCAGCTGATTTGCAAATTGCTAAAATAGCATCATAACATACTTAATCAGTATTGAAAAGAGATGCAAAAACAGTGTTTAGTTGATTTGCCTCAATAGTCATGGTTATTTCTTTTTGTTTTAAAATCTCAACAAACCAGTTTCTTCATATTTTCGTAGAGCATTTGAGCGCACACATAGGTTACGACATTGTTGAAGATATGTTATTAAATGCTTCCCATCCTGTGCAGAACAGTGCGTCCTCAGACGTTCTGGCAGACCGATCTTAATACATATTCATTTTCCAGGACATTGTGATAAGCTAAGTGCATGGTTAGCCATGAGAGTCCAACCCAGCTACAGGACAGCGAAAGGCCATCATACTGCTCGCCCCTGCTCGCCCCTGTCAGAGTGGTAACATGGAGGGCTGGCGAATTCAAGGAAATGTGGAGAAGCAGGGCTTGTTGGCAATGAATTAATGAAACATGACTGGGAAGCCTCTGTTCTTTCATTCACTAAGTGTTAAAATAACCAGGGATTGCAAACCGGTTTAGGAAACTGGGGATTATTTGCTGAACATGGAAACATAGTTTACTCACATGTTGATGAACTGCTAATTTCCCTTGTTAGGTGTCGAATCATGAGTGGTATAAAAGTGCGAGAGTGTTGTTCCCGATGAATTGCCACTCATGACACAACAGGGATTCGAAATAAACCATCACCGCCTCTGTGTTCTTTAAGAGGACATAGCCACAACCTTCCAGTGCAATTTCGCTGTTGTTGCATATCAATGTGGCTTGCCCTTCACATTTTTGATGTTCACTCACAAGACCTGTTATGGTACTGAAGCAAGGGTTAACAAGCTTTGGCTCTCCTGATGTTCTAAACTACAACCCCTACCGGCCCTACATAATATATAGTCAATGGTGAGCCATTGTGGTAATAGTAGTCCACACTCCTGGAGAGCCACAAGTTGCAGACCCCTGAGGAGTTGGTTATTTATTTATTTATTTATTTAAATGTATATAGCACGTAAACAGCCCTTGGACATCTAGGTACTGTTACATGTGATGAGCTTAGTTACATGGGCATCAGCAACGCCTTTGGAGTCAATACAGATTAGCTACACACATTATACCTTGTAGGCATTGTTGTGACAGGTAGTCAGCAGTCATTGGGAGTGCATGTATTATTAGGGCTCATTCTCAATGCTGTGTAGTGCAAAAATAAGTCATAACACAAGGGACTAGCCATGTATGTCTTACTTTTACACTCTAGGGCAATGTCGTGCCTTTTCCAAGGCTTTGCATGGGGAGAGCACAGAGTTTGCATCTGTGCATTGCGTTCCTCCTCTGTCTTGGAAGACCAACCATGTTTAAGCCTGCATGAGATTTTCATGCAGGAGTAAAATCAATACACCTTGCACCTACACTTGTATTCCCTAGGAATCCAAAATAAAAAGCTGCCTGCATGTCTAATTTGCAGGGAGTGTTTTATGTTTTTTTTAAACAGAGCAATAAAATGAAAAGTAAAGGTGATTTCAACTTGTTCGCTCTTCACGTTTTCACTACACTTTGTACCTGATGAAACATGCCTACAGCCATCCCTACAGCACACACGTGCTAATGTTGGCGATCTCCAACACGCAGTTTGCATTTTTTACAAAATGACCCCCTTAAAGCTGGAAGTTTGCTTAAATCACACAATGGGTGGGCGGGGGATCATTCAAAAAACGCAATTCGCACGCAGTGGACAACCAACTCTTACACCTAAGTGCTGTTTGGTCCTCTGAATACAACTCTCAACGTTTGCAAAGCAGAGTGCATAAGTAGAGAGTAAATCAAAGGAAAATCATCTACACTATTAGTTTACTCTCCCCTTTGCAAAATGTTAACACCAACTGCAAATTAAACTTTGCAGTTAGCATTTAATGATGCATTCCTATGAAATCTGCCAGCATTGCCTGCATGGCAGGGAGTGTGTACAATTATAACTAAACCATCCCTGACATACTCACATGTCAGCACGGTTTGATTTCACTTGTGAGCGCTGTTTGCCTTGCAAGCATGGGAAGCTGAGGCTCTCAATTAAAAGTAAACACTGCATGCCAATGTGCAGGGGAAAAGGATCCGTAGGTATGTGTATGCCGCATTTTGACCTCCACATTTGCCAGACACCAGGGGCGTTGCTAGGGGGGGGCTAAGGGGGCTATAGCCCCTGATCTTTTGGTTGTAGCCCCGGATAGAATCTCAGGAGCTACAGCCAAAAGACTAGCTAGCCCCCAGTCCCAACAATTCCGACATCATCTTAGCCCTGGGTCTTTTCCAGACCTAGCAACTCCCCTGCCAGACACTGTTTTTAGATGTCCAGGTACTCGCATCATTTTTCACCTGCGGCTATCATTGGCCAGTTAATAACACTATGGCAGTCCCTTGTAAATGCCTTTCTCATGCCTACACAAAATCCCAAACTGTTGGCATAGCCAATGCCTGTTTACACATGGTGCAGTATATTTTATTCTTTATAGTACATGGCAACACGCTGTTATCCCCTTTAATACTTGGCCTCTTTCTTGATGTAATCTAAGAGATCTTTCAGTTGTTGTCACATGCGATCAATATACACGATGTTTGGATAAACACAAACTATAATAGGTAGCTTTTAAAGTATTGCATAAAAAGAAAAAAGGTTAAAGCAGTTAAATACAAATGCATAGTAAGTAATGGCTGCATAGTGTGTCAGAAAAGTGTTTGGGAAGAACGGAATCTAGAAAGCTTGTCATTGCTTTAACTAAAGCTGGAATTCTGCACCTTATCTATCCCTCTATGTCCTCTTTTACTCCCTGTTTTCTAGGTGTTCAACTCTGCACATCCTGCCACTTCCTGTCTTTAACTATTGCCACCACCATGCCTCGCACGATTGACATTTCCTTTCAGGTCCAGTACCCATCCACTACACCAACCCACACTGCACATGTGGCGCGACGAAAACCTACACGGAATGTACAGAAGGTTACACACTTGTGTGGCAAATGTTGCATGGGTAAGATGCATTGTTAAATGTTAAATGTTAAAGGTATTTGTACCGCGCACCGTCACCAAAGGAGTTGGTCCCCAGGCGCTCTGTGCGTCAAACACAACAGTATTATTATGTTACATTTTTGCTGAAATATTACAACCTCCCTTTCTCTCTTTGCCAATCAAGAGATCTCTGCCAATAGTTTCTAGTGAGAGCTTTCAGACTGTGTGACCAGTCTGCAGCATGTTTTTTGTTCGGTGAGCATAACGTCTATCGTATATGTTATATAGCAACCTCTGGGCTTGTTGTTATTATACACCATGCAACCAAGCGTGTGCATGGGATTCCATGGGGATTATGCAACGTGTGCAGTGGCGTTTCTGCTGAGAACCGTTGTGGGAATAATGTTGGTTGCACAGGTGGCAGGCCCTTTCTTTTTTCCAATCAAGTTAGTGCTATTTACCTACGCTCTCACCACCTGACATTTAAAGCCGACATCGTGACATCTTCTGCAGTCGTGTTTGCAACTGTTGGATAGGTCCCCTGGAATCTGTGCTCATCCTGGAGAAGAGCAACAGGAAACCGTCTTGGAGTTTTTGCACTATCACTGTCGCTGGGACACATCCAAGTAAGTGTGTTTTCATTTTCTAACCACAGTTCAAACATTCTGATGATGATAGTGTAGGCTGTGTGCGTTGTTGTGTACCTTACATCAAGAAGAACCCATGCAAACAGTTGAATTAAAATTGATTTTCCAAAAAGAGTTGACAACAAGCAAGATGAATACATTTGGTCAGGAGGACATTATGATATGTGTTAAATTAACAACTGTTCTGAGGAACGTCTGTTCCTGCATAAGAACTGCTTGAACGATGTTGACTCTGCAAAATTGCATCAATGTGTTGGTAATCTCTTCCAGAAAGTCAAGCCACCTTCCACGAGTCTCCTAGGACCATCACTGACCCAGCTCAGCCTAGGACTCAGACCATCTATGGACATCCATACATACTTTGGCTTTTTATTAAACCATGATAGATTGTAATGGTACTTTAAAATACACCCCAAAGACCCTCTCCCTGAAGATCTGTTGGATAGTTCATTAGATCTGCATCCCTGCTACAGTAGTACTGTTTATTTTTCGACTTCCACATGTCATTGTCATCTAGTTAATTATTACCTCACATTTCTGGATTGTTACTGTCTGCCATTAGGTTCTTTATTTCTCCTCTTTTTCTCTTTTTCCTAAATTCTCAAAGTTTAACCTTCCGCTGAGTCCAATCAACATAAGCAGTGGGAGAAGTACCTTAGAGAGATTATGGCTCAGTTCCATTTGGTAATACCTGAGTTTTGGTGTTGTTGAAGCTTGAATTTGACACGGACATGGAAATCCCATGCAGTGGTACTTTCTTCACAGCATTGTATTGGAAGCCTCATAGCTACATTCAAGCAACATAAATTGGGAGAACGCAATAGAAAAAGGCCATGTTGACTTTTTGATCTGGGATATCCCACAACAAGTATGTATTTTAGTTTTTTTGTTATTGTTATTTGGTTAATATAATTAACCTTTAACAATCAACATAGTGAAAATACATTTTACAATACAAAAGAATCCGAATTTCTTTTTTAAAAAAGAATTAAAATGTCGATATAATTTCATAAGTAGACAATTTCTCATAAAAGAAATCTCATATACAATTCATATTAAACATCAATACAATTCATTAGCAAAAGAACAAACTACAAGGAATGACATTAATAAAACATTCACAGAAATACAAACTGGCTAAAACATATTCCTTAACCAGGCAGACATTCAAATGCTATTCATAAACCCCATCAGATAAATGAATTGAACTCAGAAATCCTACCACAGCAATCATATTAGAAGTAACAACCCCTTCCTAACATCTGCCCCACAAATACTCCAAATCAACCGAGTTTAAAACGTGATTAAAATATAGAGTCGATTGGATGGAAGCATGGGGCATTCAAGTACCACATCTTTGGTTGTTTGTAGCATATTTTCCAGAATCTGCAATTCGTCTCACCAGTTCTTATTTTGCTCTACCAGAGGAGGATTTCTTTAGTTAAAATTAAATTACGACAGAATCTCAGGAAATCACTTTTTACTGTCTGGCTGAGGTAAATAGATACAAAGGGAGATAAAGTTCCCATTTTCTTGTGTGATCCTGTAAGATGAGACAAGGAAGAATAGATATACATTTTCCCAGTGGTGACATCCAGTCCCAATATTCCGAGATGCTTTTTAGTGCTGTCTGGTCTAAGCTGAAGCTCTTCCCGACTGGACCCAATGTCACATAACAACCCATCACAATAGGTGCTGAGGGATTTCAACAGGCCAGAAGAGCTTTCATTCTGCCTGCGGATCATCACTTCATTTATATCCCAGTAGAGAGTTTTTAACTCTGCGTTCATCATTTTACAGAGTAAATCAACTTGTTCCAGATCCCCCTACTTCTTAAGGGTCTACACCCCAATTCAATTCTAATAGTTGCTATGGGGAACAATTTTGATAATCTAAGAACTCTTCTCCTGATTCACGCCTCAATTACCCGCAATACAGTTAACATAGATATATAATGTAGTTGTATACCACAAATTAGTTTCAGAACAATCTTGCCTTTGGAAAATTTGAGGGCCTGTAGGATGGAACATTTTCCATACTTTCTGTTAACCCTACTAATCTGATTTGCCAGTCTGGAGGTTTTATTTGAAAGATGATCTCTGAGGTCTACTTTATTCAGCCTACCAGACATTGGGAAGCCCACATAAATGAAGTGATTCACTGTCTCTGTTTTTTTTAGCTCCAATCCACCATACAAGTGATTTAAGTTTCCTCTTAGTGGTGAACTGGATGACCTTTGTTTTATCAGTATTAATGCATAAGGATTGTCCTTGGTGAACTGGATGACCTTTGTTTTATCAGTATTAATGCATAAGGATTGTCCTTGGGCGTAGGTACCAAATGCATTAATTAGTTTTTGTAGCCCCAGGGGAGACAGGTTGAATAACAGGAAGTCATCTGCGTAGGAGACCACGTACGCTTCTGATGGGTCGGCTTCAGTGATGCAAAACATCGGAGACAAATAAGTTAAAAAGACAACAAGGAGATAGAATGCATCACTGTCTAACTCTCGTAAATGCGCACATTATACCTGACAGCTCTTTATTTTGGTTCATTCTAAGCTGGGTGTTAGATTCGGAGTGTAGGGCTATTATTAACCTCAGTAAACCTACAGGGATATTCCACCTAGCCAGTTTTTGCCATAGTAGGTTCATGTTAACTTTATCAAACACTGAGGTTAAATTGATAGTTGCTACATAAATCACATTAGCCCTACCATTCCAAGTACGTTTTTGAATAATCCCCAATATCAGACCATTGTTTTTTTGAAACCCGGGCTGTCACTTTTGAATATGTTCTGACCCAAGCACTCAGGCCTCTAGATGCTGCAGCAGCAAGGCTGCAAAGACCTTGCTGTTAGCATCTAGGATAAATATCAGCTGGCAATTCTTAGGGTCGTTATGATTCTCCTTGTTTAATATCTGTATTGGCCATGCTATTAGTCCCGGTGGTCCTAGAACTACTTATGTCACTAATAATAACGAGAATGTTCTCCTCATTAATATCCAGGTGGCAATCATCTTCTTCATTATCCACTAACATGATATTCTTTTCCACCTCTTGCGAATAACCAAAGATTGATTCAAAATAACCAACCCATTAGTTTTCCCCTCTCGGATTTAGTTGCATATCAGCTCAGTGCTCCCAAGATCATCAATTATACACCAAAACGATGTGGTATTGTTTTTACATAATGCATCTAACATAATTTGGCATCATTTTGCAATAGATCGGCATGATTCAAACAACTCCAATTGTGATATGGTATGCCTCAGCTTTTTAATTGCTGACCTTCTCATGCTTTGCTCATCCCTAAATATGATATTTATGGCCCATATCTTAGCCCTTAGCAGGCACCTTTCTACTTCACCCTCTCATCGTATTGGTGAAGATGTTTAGTGTGAAAGAGTTGAGACTTTGGGGGTAATTCATAGAATTCAGCGCACAGGTGGCGCACGTGGCTGGCGCACAGTGTACACGTGCGACTTTCTGTGCCAGCCGCATGCGCCAAAATCCATTTCCGCGCACAGCATTTTCATGGATTTTAACATCCATTAACAGCCGTGGCGCAGAGTGGTGCAGCGACCCTGCAGCAGCGCCAGTTATGCCCCAACCCCTCCCCGTGCGCCATGTACAGCGCACAAATCCTGTGCATGGCGCACAGGCCAGTGGGCCAGCATACAGTCCCCAACCACGAAAATGCCTGTAAAACTCCCCGCGCACCCCTCCGAATACACGTACCCCGCTGCGCGGGGAGAATCACACACGATTGGCCCTGTGCGAGCTGGGTAGGTGTATTTCGGGGGTTCGTGGGGAGTTTCACACGCGATTGGCCCTGTGCGAGCGGGGTACGTTTATTTTGGGGGTGCGCGGGAAGTTTCAAACGCGATTGCCCCTGTGCGAGCGGGGTACATGTATTACTGGCGTTCGCGGGGAGTTTCACACGCGATTGGCCCTGTGCAAGCGGGGTACGTGTATTAATGGGGTTTGCGGGGAGTTTCACACGCGATTGGCCCTGTGCGAGTGTGGTATGTGTATTTCAGGATTGCACGAGAAGTTTCACATGCGATTGGCCCTGTGTGAGCGGGGTACATGTATTACTGGGGTTCGCGGGCGTTTTCACACGTGATTGGCCCTGTGCGAGTGGGGTACGTGTATTTCGGGGGTTCGCAGGGAGTTACAAACACGATTGGCCCTGTGCGAACAGGGTATGTGTATTTCGGGGGTGCACAGGAAGTTTCACACGCAATTGGCCCTGTGCAACTGGGGTACATGTATTACTGGGGTTCGCTGGGAGTTTCACATGCGATTGGCCCTGTGCGATTGGGGTATGTGTATTTCGGGGGTGCGCGGGAAGTTCCACACGCGATTGGCCCTGTGCGAGCGGGGTACATGTATTACTGGGGCTCGTGTGCAGTTTCACATGCGATTTCGCTGTCAGAGTGGGGTACATGTATCCAGTGAGGTGCGCGGGGACTCCCACACGTGAATTGTCAGTGTGGGTCCTCCCAGGTGTGCCCTCTACTCCCTCCATGGCCCCTGCAGGCAGCCCACACCCCAGGGGACTACCCAGCACCCCAGGTCATGTCCCGCCATGTCCCACCATGGGCATGCCCCCCAGCCAGCCCACATGTCACCTTGCACTAGTGATCACCAACTCATGTCCCCCTGCACACCCACCCCCCAGCAGTGAGGGGCACCTGCCAGCAGGCCCTGGCTCATGTCCCCCAGCACCCCCACCCACCCAGCATTGATGGGCACCTGCCAGCAGGCCCCGACTCATGTCCCCCAGCACCCCCACGCACCCAGCATTGACAGGCACCTGCCAGCAGGCCCTGACTCATGTCCCCCAGCACCCCCATCCCCCAGCAGTGAGGGGCAACTGCCAGCAGGCCCAGACTCAGGTCCCCCAGCACCCCCAACCACCCAGCATTGATGGGCACCTGCCAGCAGGCCCCGACTCAGATCCCCCAGCACCCACACCCAGCATTGATGGGCACCTGCCAGCAGGCCCTGACTCATGCCCCCCAGCACCCCCACCCACCCAGCATTGACGGGCACCTGCCAGCAGGCCCGACCCATGTCCCCCATACCCCCACCCACCCAGCATTGACAGGCAAACGGCCAACAGGCCCCGACTCATGCACCCCAGCACCCCCAACAACCCAGCATTGATGGGCACCTGCCAGCAGGCCCAGACTCATGTCCCTCAGCACCCCCACCCTCCAGCAGTGAGGGGCACCTGCCAGCAGGCCCTGACTCATGCCCCCCCAGAACCCCCACCCACCCAGCATTGACGGGCACCTGCCAGCAGGCCCCGACCCATGTCCCCCAGCACCCCCACCCACCCAGCATTGACAGGCACCTGCCAGCAGGCCCCAACCCATGTCCCCCAGCACCCCCACCCACCCAGCATTGATGGGCACCTGCCAGCAGGCCCTGACTCATGTCCCCCCTACATGACATAAAGATGCACAATCATGGCCCACATCTCCACCAAAATACCACAGCACGCAAACCCAGTCTTGAGACAAAATGATTTCCCAATCCACCCCACACTGACATGCCTATCTCAAGACACAAACCAACAGTCAACTATGCACATCAACACCTGTCTGCCACACACACACACTGGTTGGCATTGATTGTGTAAACCCACATTTTCACATGCATGAACTCAATGAGCGAGTTACACACAAGGAAGTAAAATATCAAAATGTATTATGGAGAAAAATAAAGCAATGAAATTAAAGCATACAAAAATTGCAAACATGAAATGAAAAGCATTTCCAAAAGATGAGTACATGAAAAGTATAACCAATCCAAAGAAATCCAAAAGAAAAATAGTCCAAACTCTCCCTCCACCAAAGCAAATCCAAAGGAAACGTAAAAAGTAAAATCCATTAATCCATGGAGAAATCCAAAGAAAAAGTTCCAATAAATCCATTGTCCAACTATGTACAAACAATTGTCAAGGGTCCATGAGCCCAACGAAAGAATAGAAACCTGTGAAAAAAACTACCTAATAAAAAAACTATATACAAATGTGTGGGGCAAAGTCCAAACACCCCAAAATAAAGGAAAACGAAAATGAAACATAACACTAAAAACTATATACAATGGCAGCTGGCTAGTCCGACGGCTCACTTTCCGATTTCCCAGGCCAGGGCATCATCGAACTCCTGCTCAATGTCCTGGAGGCGGTCCTCTTCCATGGCCCCGAGGGTTCGCAGGGACGATGCCATGATGACCTCCAACTCCCTGCGAATTGCCTCGAGGCACTCGGCCCGCCTCAGTGCCCTCCGCATGGAGTTCTCCGCCCTGACCATTGTGAGCCGTGCCTCTTCCGCCCACCGCCGCTCCGCATCTATGGCCTGGCCCAACCGCTGCCACACGGAAGACACTTCCAATCCTGGGTCCTCCTGCCCTCTGGCCGATGCCTGCCCCTCGGATGTTGAAGGCCCCAAGCCATCATGGCTCCCACCTTGTTGCTGCTGCTGCTGCTGCTGTGCCTGAGCCCTGGATCTTGCTGCCTGCACGTCCTCCTCTGGCTAGGGTGCAGTTGTTGAGGTGGCCACCCCTGCTGGACGTCCGACTCCCGACTGTGGCAGGGATGTGTCCTCCACCAGCCTGGTCGCAGGGACAGAGGCAGCTCCACAGGGTACCCAGGTGATACATGGGTGGGAAGATGGCATGGAGGATGACTGGCGCATAGGGGGTTCAGGTGAGGAGGGGATCGGAATAAGGTCCAGCATATGGAGGAATCCAGCCCTGGTGACCCGTCCCAGTAGGTCAACACGGTCAACGAGGCATCCGAGATGACGTGCAGTGTCTTCACGAAATCACTGCAGGTCACCTCGCATGCCCAGTTGACGCAATGCCATCCCAGACAGGACATGCTCAACCCGGTCCCGGATTGCCACGTCCGCAGGGAGAGGAAGGCCAGTTGTTGTGTGCTCATCCCCTCCCTGAAAATGGGTCTAGACGTAGGCATCCCTGCTTGTGCAGGATGATGCAGTCACAGGATCGGGGACAGGATTACACACAGGCACCTCCGCGGCGGCCTGTGCTGCCTCCTGTTCCTGCCCCTGCACTGCACCACTAGCACCAGTGGAATCCCCACCTCCAGACCCCGGGTGTGTCCCTTCCACAGCCTCCTCCTCCACCAAACCCCCCACCAACCTGGATGACTCCATGCCATCTTCCTCCGTCAGACCCTGTGGGGTCTCAGCTGCCCCTTCTGCTGCCGAGGAGTCCACCTCCGACCTCGGCCTCTTGGACATACCCTCAGCTGCTGCCTGGGACGCGGCACCAGACTCCTCACTCCCTGACGAGATGACAACCTGGGAGGGGAGCCAGGCTTTGCGTCTCCGGCTGGTGAAGTGATCCCTGCCGCTTTGCTCCACAGCACCCTCTCTGCCCTCTTCATCAGTTGACGCTGCAGACATGGAGAAATAGAGCACATGCATCAGGGCACTGTACAATGGACTGATACACATATGACTGTTGCACATGAGTGGCAGTGTAAAACTACAGACATGGCATCACACTCTCCAACACACATGTCATTTCAACTTGCACACATGAGCAAATCAACAGGAATCTTGCACCAGGCAGCACTGTCCATACACAAACAACAGCACAAGCAGCCGAAGGTGAGTCTGACGTCACATGAAAAACAGGGAGTGCACAACACATGCACACATGCCACCAGACTGACATACATCTGTACATCTCCACCACTGCAGTGATAATATCACCATCCATGTCACATCTGGCAATCAGCCTCCTACATGTCAGTGTCACATGCATCCATGTTGCATCACAGTTGCCCACTTGTCACATACACACACATGCACATGTACACAGTGCAGATACATGCAGCAGGAACCCCCATCCATGTGGGACACCACAACCATGCCACAGTACATACACATCATTTTCACATGTGAGCACCCAAACATGCATTTGGCCAGCATACTTGCCAACACATACACCATCGATGTGTCTCACACATGAGAGGAATCACATGTGGCTGGTTCACGTCCCTTTACATACGCATCCATACATGGCCCTACAAAGACATATGTTGAACCTGCACACTCCTGGCACAACACGCACAGCGTACAATCAGTAAGCATGCACACTTACTGCTCGACTCGAGACGGTTCTGCCTCTTAAGGACCTGGACGTGGAGAGCTGGGTGTATACGTTCCAGGACCCTCATTTGGCTAGTGGTAAGGCGGACCAGGCACCCCTTACCATCCGCTGGCTTCAAGAGGTGCCGGGCCTTGCTGAGGGTCCTGGACTTGAAGTCCTCCCAGCGCTTCCGGACGTGTCGAATGTCACGGATTGCCACCTCCTCCGCGTTGATGGCAGTCACAATGTCCATCCAGATCCTCTTCCGTCCTTCATTGTCGGCACGCAAACTTCCAAAGAGGGCATCATACTGCACCAGGACATGCTCCACCAGGACACCAACTTCACTGGCACTGAAGCTGGTGGCCCTCTGCCTCTCTGGCTGGGGGTCGCCAGTGGTGCCAGATGGTGTAGACATGGCAACCCCAGAGGCAGGTGTGGGTGGGCAACTGGGTCCTGGGGCTGTACTTTGGAGCAATGGTATCCCAGTCGGGAGTCTTCAGTTCCAGCAGGGGTGGTCACAGCAACTGCACCCCTGGCTGACATGCAGGCACCAAATAGCAGGGCACGTGGGCAGCAGGCAGACAGGCAGCAGCAGATGGCAGGTGGGAGCGTGCTCGGGGCTCTGTGGGGCAGGAATATGGCCTTCTGGGCAGGAGCGTGGTCTTCCGTGTGTTGTTGCGTGGCTAGCTTGATACAGAGTTATTTGGCACGTGAAAAAATTGGCTGTCAGCGTGTAATTCGAGGAAAGGCCCTTGGCGCGTAAGCACGTCTGTGACGTTACGCGTGCGGGTGTTTCCCTCATGACGTGGGCATAGTGGTTCAGCGTGTGAAAAAACTGCACGTCCGCATGTGAATGCGTGTAAACCGAGGAAAGGGCCTGCGCGCGTAAGTGAAGCAACGTGTGCGGGCGTTTCCCTCAGCAAGGGTTAAAGGTGAGCGGGGCCAGCAGTTCGCTTTACGTGCCTTTCATGGAGACCAACGTGTGTTGCTACTTTGTGTTGTTTCGCGTGCCATCACAACTTCACAGCGGATCAAGGACGTATCTCTTCTTTTTGCGGGGGTATTGGCTACACATGTTTTTCATCATCACGCTAGTCTGACGGTGAGTCGCGCACGCTATTTTTCCCACTGCGGGTGCCCCTGTGTATCGCACCCGTTTTCGAGGACATAGTAGCCTGCGTGTCCCACACGTACGCGTTTTTCATGTTACTGGATGCCACCGCGTACTACGGGAGGTTAATTCCACGCACGTAGGATGCACAGTTTTACTGCAGTTTTGGGGTGCCTGAGCGTTGCGTGACCCGTCACTAGATCACTGGGGTCACATAAAGCAGGGGGGCTGTTAACATCTTGCATCCCATCCCCTTCACCCCAATTGCCCAGGACAATTGTGGTGTACACCTCCCATTGGCACTCCTCCATCTGTGCCGGCACTACTCCATCTGTGCCATGGTTGGGAAGCCACCAAAGGTGAGGGGCGCCACAGATGGGCGTCCTCCTCATGGCAGGCGTGGTCAGGGACGTGGCCGGGTGACCAGGGAGTAGGGGGACTCCAGGGTGTCGAGGGTGGCCGCAGAGGGGGAAGAGGTAGGGGTGCGCCACTTGAGCACGATGGTGTGCCATGTGTTGGTGCAGTCATGCCACCACCCCCTGTGGTTCCGGGAGATGCAGCTTCTGCATCTGGCACTGGCGCCCGTGTGACTCGGTAGTCCGTTTCATCGACTGCCATGGGCCCAAGTGTAGTGGTAGCTGCAGGTGCAGCTGTGGATACCACCACCCAGGCTCAGGGTCTGCCAGCGCAGGCTGCGTTGGCACTTGAAGAGTCCTTGGGAGATTTCCAACAGGGCAGGAGGGAAACCATAGGTTCACGCAGGGCTGCCCTGACCGAGACATGTGTCCCTGGGGCAGTAATGTCATCTGCTGCCCCGAACAACCGGGTGTTGTCAAGTGCAGGGGCAGATGCAGCCAACAACACCCCGGTTGTGAGTCTGCCAACCAGGACAGTCGTGGTCAATGACCCTGCCACAGCGGATGTTGCTGCGCAGGGTCCATTAGAGGGCACCCAGCTGCCATTGATGCAAGTCAGGCCTTTGTTCGTCCCTCCACCTGCCACTTCCTTGGCTCAATCCATTGGTGCCACTGGCCATACTGATCAGGGCGTCATTTGTCAGCCAGGGTCTGTGCCACAATCCAAGAGGAGGAAGGTTGCACCTGCAGCACAGGCTGGGACCCCACACACAGCCACGACCTCCTGCATGTCGAGGAAGAAGCCTTTCTGCAACCAGGAACTGGACTACCTTGTGGACTACGTGCTGGAACACAGCCGTGACATGCTAGTGGGGCCTAATTGTCAGACTACGGCTGCCCACCATGATCCCTACTGGAAGCAAGTTGCAGAACATGAGAGTGCATTCGGCCATGAGGTGCGCACGGCGCAAGAGTGAAAAAAGTGTTGGTAGACCTCAAACGCAGCACTAAGGCTAAGCGTGCCTCAAATTACAACTTGACTCTGGTGACTGGCAGTGGGCCTGCACCTTAGGAGGAAGACCTCAATCCACATGAGTCACTCGTTGCGGAGTTCATACCACCTGAATCGGTCGAAGGAGTGGGAGAGATGCCTGACTTTGATTCCCAGTCCAGTGAGTGTTGCTGCGTGATTGTTGAGGACATGTGTGTTTTACTTGTGTGATGTGTTGTGCATGACTGCCACTACATGTCACGTGTACATGGTTCTGAGGTGCAAGTAATGCAATGCTTCACTGATGCATGGCTGCTCTGCTGGATGGTGGACATGTGGAGCGGACGGGGACTGTCCGCATCACCACTATTGCACCCTACTCACATGCTGGTCACCAGAATGCCCCTCCGGTCCATGTTCCAGCTCACTGGCCCTTCTGCATGTAGCCTGGGTTGACCTTCCTCTCAGCCCAGGGACTATGTCATAGCATGACTGACGTTCTTGTGTCCTCTGCATGCATGCAGGTACTCCATGTAGGCATGCTCCCTTGCCCCTCCACCCCCCCTCTGCAACCCAATTCCACCTTTGCACTGGTCAGCTTCAATTTTGCCATTGAGAACTTGCCTGTGTACATGCTAACTTCCACTGGCCAATCTGCCAGACATATGCTGTTTGGTTAATCCTTTGTACTTGATGCAGGGTGTCTCACTTGGACTGTGCAGAGGTCAGATGCCCCGCAGGGACATGAGTGCCCATTCATGCTCCATGTGTATTCCACGCATGCCCCTATGTGTCCTTGACTGGATGATCATTGTAGTACGAGTCCAGGGTGACCTACATTGCATGGCATTTCATCAGCATTCCCATGGCCACTGTGGCCCAGTCCTGCGTTGCGCACATGTTTAGGGTGTGACAGTCTGCGTGGGTCACAGGCCTCAGCCTGTTTAATGGCCAATGACTCTGTCCTACTGGTGTAGTGTCTTCTTCACATGTGGGTGTACTCCGGAGGTTGCATCATGTGTCCTGCTTACTGTCCCATCATCATTTGCTGTGTTGTCACTTGACTCACATGATGCAGTTGATGCTAGTCAACACTGTCTGTCAATACACAGGTCTATGGTCATCCTTTTGATATCATGCAAGGCATCCCTGCATTTGCACTTGGGGGGAGGGGTGGTTTGCTTGTAGCCATGCTACCCATTGAATGCACATTGCACGTGGTGCCTGAAGTTGACCTTGCACTGCCTTCACATTTTCAGATACACATCATGAAGTACTTGTACATGTGGATAGTGAGTAACGTACACATTTGCTGCACTGCATCGACCCACTTCTGAGCAATATGACACCATTCTACATGCCTAATCACAGAAGCAATGTCAAATTGACCCATCATGTATGGCAGGTTCTCTTTTGTGTGTGACATGTCTGCTTGATGTGTTTGGTGTCTGTGTGATGTCTGTGTGTGTGTGTGTTGTGTGCTTCTAACATGTGTAGTGACCTTTTTTCTCTCTACTTTTCAGATGATGACGCAATGGAGCCAGAGGATGGTGTTGTCATGCCAGGCACAGGGTTGTTATCACTACAGCAACCCGGCACAAGTGGGGGTCGTGGGGTAGTAGGCCACGAAAACCCACATGTGCTACAATCCATCTTGTCTCTGGCTGGCAATGAGTCCAGCCCTGATGAACACTCTGACGTCCATGTCGAGTTGGATGTGCATCAGGTCCATATGTCAGGGGTGAGTGATTCTGATGAGGGCACTCCTCTGTCCGCGACACCTGCACATACGGGTCAGACAGTGTTGGATCCTCTGCTTGTGGTGGATCGGGACACAGGGTCACCCTCCACACCAGTCACTGATGTGCCTGGGACATCACGTCGACGGGGGCATGTAGTCGTGTAGCCGTGGGAGGTGGCAACACAACGAGGACACCCGGTCCATGGGTCCCGCAGGGGTCAAGCCCAGCAACGCAGTCGCCACACGCAACCGCAGTATACTGAGTGGAGGCAAGACATGACTGCCAATTCTGAATGCCAGGGGGCAGCAATGGAGAACATTGCTGTGAGCATGGAGCGTGTGGCCCAATCCGTGCTCCCCCCTGCTAGGCAGGTGCTTCTCCAGCAGCAGGCAGCACGGTCCATGGCCCGCTCGCTCAGGCTGGGCATGGCGGCCTCAGACAGGGCACGCCAGGCTGAAATGTTGTCTCTGCGTGAAGCAATTGCTGCTCACGCAGAGGCACACATGGAGGCCCTGAGGCAGGAGTATGCTTCCCTCAGATCCACTCTGGATGTCCTTCTGATGTCCGAGGGGGAGGTTTGCGCAGCTTGAGCATACCATCTCGGATGAGCTACATGCTTGTCGGGAGGTGCATCAGTTGTCCAGCCAGGCCTTGCAGGAGGAACTCCGTGTTACACGTGCTACCTTGCAAGAGGAAGCACGTGTATCAAGGGAGGTTCTGCATGCAGACCTAGGTGTCATCGCCACACAAAACCAGGCTCACCCATCTGGCAGACTTGCTGCCGATGAGGGGAAAGCTGCGGCTAGGCGTAGTCAGGCTCCTGTGTCACGTCCTCCTTTCCAGGAAGAGCCAGACTCGGACGACAATGTATCTCCCACATAGGTCAGGCTGTGCAGGCGTTGAGCCCATGGAGTTTTTTTTTCCTCAACATCATCGCATGTGGGTGTTGAGCAGCACCCTGTACCTCCCCCCTCCTGGGTGCCCCCCCCCCACTGGGCCGTATGTGGCCATTTTTGATTTTTCTTTTAGTTTAGTTAGTTAAGTTTCAATTTGATAGTTAGTTTAATTAGGTAATGTAGGTTTTTCAAAGTTAGTGTAATTAGTTAATATAGTTTAAAATTGCTTGTCTATTCTGCTTTCATGTGATGGTGTGGTGCTTTGTGGCTTTTGAAAGCATCCACTGTCTGTTCCAGCTGGGCCCTTCAAGCTTGTCTTGTGTATGTGTTTGCACCTTGGGGTCCTGACTCACATATGCCACTCCTGCTTCCCTTATCCATGGGCTCGCAAGGATGGTTCGGTGTAACAGCCTATTACTCAAGGGCTTTGGAATGTCATATCTGTGGTGTGTCTGCTGCTGTCCTACTTGTGTTAACACCCCTAGTGGGAATAATAGGGGTGTTATTGACCATTGTTCTTCTTTTGCTAGATGGGCGGTTTCATGATTCATGTGTACATTAATTGCTATACATTGTGTGGTATGTTTCTTATCTTTACTGTACATGTGCTTGTTGCAATTCATGCTGTAGATAGTGTGTACCACACTTTGCCTGTGAAAGACGCACTGATGGTGAGATTTCTGATGTACGTCTATGACATGGTCCAGTCATGAAATGCCTGAAGAGACACACACAGGTGATTTTAAAGCATTAATCATGTGTTTCATGCCCCTTCTGCAGGGGGATGAGCCTCCAGACCACCTTTGCCAGCAGACATGGCCCATTGGACGTCTGGAAGCTGGACACGTTTGGTGGTGCCGACATGCGCATGTGTGCGCAAGCAGAGGCACAGGGATTGCGCTCATACATCCAAAAAAAGCTGATGTGTTTCAAGGGATTCCAGGCAAGGTGAGCAGCACAGGGGGGCCACACTGCAGCCAACCTTCCACCAGGCCAGTTGCACATGCATGCTTAGTAGCTGTACTGACGGTGAGCTTGGACAAATGTTGGTGTTGAAGCGCACAATACAGCTGAGATGGGTTGGTGGACTAATAGCTAGTTGATGGGAAAGTTGTCTGGGGCACCTGCAGGGGCAGTGGCACATACCCTCCGGTCGACCATGGTCCATTGAGGCAGTTGTATTAGCCATGTAGCGTTCCAAAACATGGAAAGAAGCAGCTCACAGGGACAGACAGCGAGGGACAGACTTGTGTGCAGTGCATTTAATTTCCATGTAGAATTTGACACATGCACTACCTACTTTATTACGGTTATGGTGGAACACAACTTGTTCTGAAGTCGTACCTTGCTATATGCGTCTGGCTGCTTACCCAGGGAACATTGCATGTTGTGTGAATCGTGACACATTGGTCTTCCATTTGCCACGCACCCACCGGCGCCTGACTTACTGCATTGACTGTGTATGAACTATCACAGGGGGAATGTTACATATGGGTACGAAGCACCACACCAGATTGTTTGTAGAGTAGTTTGTACTTTGGGGCATCTATGGTTGTGTGTTTGTGTGTTATGGGCATGCACAGATTTGTAACTGTGGCTCTCTTTGCAGCATTGAACTGCTCCTGTTACCGGACCGGAGAGTGCGCAGGCAGGAGGCCAGCACTCACCCCAGAGATAAGTTTCTCTTTGACTTCCATTTGAGTAATTTGGTACTATGTGCATGATGAACAAGTTTGGTCTAATTGTGTATGTGTTAATGTGAGTAGTACAGTTTTGTGCATTCCCTACTTTCCTGTGTCATTCCTACTCGCCTCTCCTGCCCCTCATTCCGGTTATCCAGTATACCAATGCCTGTCCTGACTGCATATCCCTGACCCTCCTTCCCCACCGGGGTCTCAGAGGCCTGTGTGAGTTTGACCTTGCAGGCACCCAGACCACTGTGGGGGTGGTTGGTTCGTGGCACTCCTGCGCATGAACACGTGAGCTGTGACAGTACACATCAGTTTGTGGTGCATCATTCTATATTATGTACCACACATGGTACACATCCTGTTGTGACATTGTTTTACTGTGCTACCTTGGTTGTTACATCATTGTGGTAGTACTTGGGCTTTGTGACGTACTGCTACTTCAAGTCATCTACTGGAGGCTCTTCTGGTTTGTTTTGCTGTCTGCAGGCTTTTTTCTTGGCTTCTGTGTTGGCCTGCTTTGAGTTCTCTTTGATTTGGTGTTTTTGCAAGTCAAGGTGCCCTCTGAGGGTGCTGGACACATTTTACACACAAGGTGGAAGATAGTGACAAAGGGGAAGGGTGATCCTGTGGCCAGGTGAACTTCAAGGATGAATGCTACATAACCCAGGCGCAGTTGTTCAGTGGGTCATGGTGATTTGTGAGGGAGAGGGGGTATTTTGTTGTTGACAGTTGCCTTGCCCTACAGTGTGATGGGCACCCTGACATTGTAATTGTGTTATCCTATGTACATGATGTATTCTGCTGATCAATGCCTGTTCATGTGTTGTGTTTACCTTTCAGGTGTGAGGGGATAGTTGTGGTTTGACATGCTGGGGTGTACACATGGTCAATGTTCACATGTGATGTGTAGAGGACACTGATGGTCACTTGATTGCACATGCATGTATTGAGTGCATGTCCCTACTGACACACACACTCGCACTATGATACACAACATGTACACACCCTTCCATGTCCACATGTACACTCAGTTTGCCTTCTGGGGCCCACTGTGTCCCTGCAGCACATGATCTATGACCATTTGTGTATCCTGTAAATGCGTAATTTGCTTTTTGATGTAGTTTGTCGTTTTGATGTGATGCTTAGGGTGTGTGTCACACAAAATGGCTGGTCACTATGCTGTGTGCTGAGCAGTGTGTTGCAGGAGATGGAAACAGCACACAGAATCTGCAGTGTTGATTTTGCAATGCACAATGTGCATGTAAACAGGCAATCATTGTTATGTTACAACTACAACTGTTGGAATGCATTTGGGTATGACTTATTTTGGGTGGGAGGTTGTTGATCAGTAATTTCATCTGATTCCATGTCAGGCATCATTGTCTGATGCCACTTTACATTTTTCACATGTCAATGTGTACCTTATTGGTACTGTGTTGGTGTTTTGCTATTGCTTGCCATGTCATGTTGTGGTTTTGGAGGGTTTGGGTGACATACCAGTGATAGTCATGGCCTGTTTTGCAGGTCTGTGTGATTCACACCTTGCATGTGTGCCTTTTGGTCACACAGGATTAGTTATGTTTAAGGAGCTAGGGATGCACACAACGTGGCACTTCCATGGCAACATTCTCAGAGTGATAAGGTTGTGACAGTTGACTGTCTCTTTGTCATCATCGATTGTCACCTGGTATGTGCCAGGCCTGTGTGCACTCCGCAGGGGTGGGAGTTTAGGTGAAAAATGTGGCCACAAGCTGGGTCCGGGCTGGCTCGCCACGTGCCCTATCCCCTCCCATGGGCAGTGCCTGTGCCTGTGGTTGGGGATGTGGGGGCACCACCATGTTCACCGCTACGCCCTGCCGTGTTGCAACATTGTGCAGGACACATGCTGCCACAATGATCCTGCACACTAATGGGGGTGCATAGAGTAGCTGCCCGCCAGAGCGGTCAAGGGAGCGGAAGCGTGACTTGAGCACTCCGAATGTGCGCTCCACTATGGCCCTGGTTGCAATATGGGCCGTGTTGTATCTTACCTGGGTGGTGTGGTTCCGGATTGGCATCATCATGTGGTTGCTCAGAGGGTAGGCACTGTCCCCTGAAGAGGTGATAATGGTTGTGATTATTGGGGTTTGTGTATTTCTGTGTGTGTGACATGCATGCATGTGCACGGGCATTTGTACTTACCTAGGAGCCATGTGTCACCATGCGGCCCGGCTCAGGGCGTACATTCTGTATATGAAACTGTCATCAGTGGAGCCAGGGTAGCTTGCACAGACAGAGGTGATGATTCCCTTTGCATCGCATACCACCTGTACGTTGATGGAATGCCAGTGCTTGCAGTTTCGGTAGATGTGCTCAGTGGCCCTAGGTGGACATAGGGCCACGTGGGTGCAATCTATGGCACCGAGCACTTTGGGGAAGTGTGCTACCCTGTAAAAGTCCTGGACAATGGCCTGCCTTTCTGCGGGTGTTCTGGGAATGTATATGTGCCTGAGGACTGAGGGGCGTGCTGTCATGATTGCCAAGACCTGGTGTAGGCAGCGTGACTGCGTGGCCTGTGAGACCCATCCCACTATGGCAGTAGTCCGCTGAAATGACCCAGTGGCCAAAAAATGCAGGACATTGAGCACCTTCTCCAAGGGGCTCAATGCTTGGGAGCAGAGGGTGGGGGATGTAAGGTCATCTTCCCACTCCCTGACTAGGTCTAGGATGATACAAGGTGGAAACCTATACCTGCCGTAGACCTGGTCATCAGGCATCCCAAAAAGGCTTGCCCGGGGTGAAAAAATGCTGGCCCTGGCTATTCTCCTCCTCATGCGGTGTCCCACGATCAGTGCTGCGACAAATGGGGCATTCATCGTAGCTGTATATATGTGTTTGTTGTTTGCGCACACTTTTATACTGTGCGCGGGGACGCTTCCGCCTGCCTTCGTCTTTTGCCGTGCACGGGTTTCCCGTATTCAAATCCATGAATACGGGTTGTTCGCGTGCGTGAGGGCGTTCCGTGTAGTTCCCTGCAGTACTTCCCCAGTTACGCCTTCTTTTTCACGCGTTGTTCCCCATTCTGCGTGTTACGCCTCATGTCCCGCCCCCTTTTTGGTGTGTGCGCAGACGTTGTGCACTTTCCCTGTGCGCATTGCGCACAGCGTTCGGGATGTTGCAATGACGTGTGTGCCTGTGTGCGCCACACACGGGTTTGGCGCACATTTCGGGAAAAACACGAGCAGGGACTTCCACGAATCGCACTTCATTTTTCACACTAGCACCTGCTTGTGCCAGCTTGCGCCACGTTTTTCGGCGCACATTTGTTCCACGAATCGGCCCCTTTGTCTCCACTCCTTTGAGGACAGCGTCCAGAAATGCTCATAGCTGTGCATATTAAAACTATTCAACTTCCAATCAAATGAAGCAGAGGCCATCACTTCTGCAACTTTTTCAATCAGCATGGCAACTTTATGTTTATTCCAGAAGACCCAGTTACCACCCAGGCCAACCCTTACCGCTGTAAGAACCGTATCCCTGTTTTTTTATCAATAGGAAATTAAATTCAGCTGAAATCATTTTGCGATCACTTCCCTCATACGAAATCACCCTGAACCATCTACAACCTTGATCCATAAGATCATTAACAAACACATAGTGCAGCATTTTTATTTTTAATTCATCAATGTCTTTGTCTTCTTAAGATCCAAATTGGATTTTCTGGAAGAAAATCTCACACTGTAAGAAAAGTCAAAGTTGCTGATGTTCATTGCCTTATATTGGAATGGAAATTGTTCCAATCCATGGTGGTGATGAACATTGATTGCTGGATGCATTTCATTGAGAATGTTTTGAAGACTTATAATGTGGATAGTTCACATATCGCTGTATGTAAGAACTTTTACATTTGAGTCAAACGTAGTACAGCAATTTTTGGAACTTTAAAAGTCCTGCACTTCACATTTGTTTGTGGATGAATGCGTTGATAGATTAGAATATTTGCAGACACACCTTTGTGAATTGCTTTGGTTTGTGGTATCTTAAATGGCAGCATTTAAGATCTCTCTAGTTAGCAAAATGTATGTAAATATTCAATGTGTTTGAAAATCCTGAAACCAATGAAAGACTTACTGAAAAGAACAATTGAAGCTGAAAAACATTCTTTTAGTTTTTAACAATAATTAATAACCCTTTATTGACATGAGTCAGAGGTTATTTAGAAGATGGTTTTGTAACTTGAAAAGCATGGAGGTATAAGACTATGTACACTGTACAATGGACAAACTGGGACCTTCTTCAAATACACTCTTTCCAATGTAATTTGGTACAGAAAGCTGATGCCACAGTGGAAGGAATGTACCTCACAGTGGGTATCAAGGTTATTTCTTGTGTTCATCCTCATCCCTAAATCTCAAATTTCATAGATGCATGGGTGACAGCATAATCTTGAAGATAACATTAAATGAGATTAAACATGAAAATGCAAGACGGTCATATTGTTAGCATTCAAGATATCAAAACATTATTGCTGCCTTAAACAAGCTACTACATTAGAATGAGGCCAGGCATGTCAAGAGGGTCTCATGTTGTTTCCACAAAGTAAATTACTATTTGGTAATTTACTTTGTGGAAATAACATCGACATTTTACTTTAAAATGTATTTTTTTCTGGCTTAAGGAGTACAAGGGAGTGGGCAGGGGTTTGGAGAAAGGGTTATAGGGAAGGGGGAGGGGAGACTGGGGGCATATGAACATTCATTTCAAAAGTAAACTGTCAAAGTAATTTTCATGAAGTAAATTACTACAAAATAGTTTACTTTGTGGAAATAACATGGAGCCATCGATAGGTTTCTGACTAATCTTATGCCGAGGACTACTATAGAAGGAATTTAAATTGGTGGTCAGGAGAGATCAATTTAGCAGAGCAGAAAAGAGATAAAATAATGTTAAGATAGCAGCGATCTAACACAGACAGAGATAATAAGAGAGAGGCTATCCCACCAATACCTGAAAACAAGGTCCTATATTGACAACAATGTTCAGTGGAGCAAATCAGAGATGCCCTTAATCATCTTTAATTTGCTCATGCTATATTACACCCAACTCAGAAAGCCACACCTGGGCACACTAGAGATGACCAGAGTATCGCTGAGATTTTCAGGGGCACTGCAATTCCCAAATTGTTCAATTCTTCTCAGAGATGCTCCAGTCATCTTTGGGTTTGCTCCATTTTAGTCTTTGTTAGTCAGATTTAAGGTAGTTGAAGCAAATCATAGATGACCACTGGCCTCTAAGATTTTATCCAGTGAAAACGTTTGTGAATTAGCCACTGCTTTTTGGGTATTGCCACAATGATATATTTAGCTGCATTTTTAGTATAGCCACTGTGTTACATTTAGCTGCTTTCTGAGTATAGCCACAGTGGTATATTTGGCTGCATTTTTAGTATAGCCACTCTGTTATATTTAGCTGCCTTTGAGTATAAACACTCTGTTATATTTAGCCACAATTTGAGTTCAGCCACTGTGTTAAATTTAGCTGCATCTTTGAGTATAGATGCTAGTTATATTGATCTGCATTTTGAGTATAGCCTCTATGTTATATTTAGCTTCTTTTGAATATAGCCACCGTGTATAATTTAGCCACACTTTGAATTCACCCCCTTCAATATTCAGCTGCATATATGAAAATCAAGAAATCAGCCAGGACACACAGGTATGTATCACGGTGGGCAGTCAAAATGTCGAAAAAAAAAGTCGAATGACAAAAATGTCAAAAACAAAATATGGAAAAAAAAGTTGAATGTATTATTTTTTTATTTATGTTTTTTTTGGGTTCGGTAAGTAAAAAAAAGGGGTAAAATAAAAAAAATATAGAAAAAAAGGGGGTTGGGGGGAACCCACCCATTTCGAAAAAAAAACGTATTGAAAAAGAAATGTGACTTTTTTTTTCGACATTTTTTTTTCGACATTTTGACTTTCGACATTTTTGTTTTCGACCAAATCACTATAAACCATGTATCACACTCCATGCTTATGGAACATAACCGAAGGGACTCACCGGCATGCATCTGCAACCATACACTACTCTAAGACACATTGCACAACACCTCTGCCATAAGAATGCACCTATCCCCGATGGTAAAAATTCAGTCTAACAGCACACATAATGAGCCTCCTGCTCTCGCATACTCTCCAAACTAACTCATGGCATCCATCCATATGCCAAATTCACATGGGTAGCTAGCTAGGACTTGGCCACCCCTGCCTACCCTAGTATTGGCTTAAAATGCACACACACATTCTAAACTCCTTTGACAAATTTCCCATAACTGGGCTCTTGGTCCCGCAAGGGCATTCCCGAACAGCGCTTGGAGACCATACCAATAGGAAAAGGTGCTAAACAAATGACAATTATATTACAACTAGCTGTTGCCGGCATTGCATATGCTGTTCTATAATATATTAAAGGTCAATATCAGTTGGTAATTCATAGGGTCACTTCTGTCCCCCTTCTTAAATATCAGAATTACCACTGATCGCTTCCAGGAAGAGCGGGTAGGTCCCTGTGACTTATTAATGGTCATTGAAAAGGCTAAAGGTATCAGATGGAATGAGAGGTATGCACGGTATAAGAACAGTACCTAAGTTCCATCAATCACACAGGCCTCCATAATGTGACTTTGTAGATGCATCATTGCCAACCTTGTATATTGCAGAGCCCTCGTGATGGAATAAGATTGCGTAGCAGCATAATTACAACAACTTCTTTCAGTTTTAGCTCGTGAGGAGGCATTCATCCTACAGCATTTTGCTCTTTAGCGACTGAAATGTTGAGCCAGTAATTAACTGTTCATGGACAATGGAACCGTGGTGCCCTTTGTTGAGAGAAGTGGGGGTGGAAAGAAGTAACTTCTGAATGTTTGCAATAGTTGAAGTTGAAGGAGACCGCTTAGAACTGTGCTCATCTTCTGTGTTTAAATGTATGCATTTTGCCATTTGGACAGCAGAGGGGAACCTAACACCAATAAATTTACTCAGCTGAGAACAGAAACATACCTACGCATTTTATACATATACAGATAGATAGATTAGGCCCATCATGTGTATTATGGATGTAGTAAGTGATGGATATAACTTAGAATATGTATCAAATACTGCTTTATTACATGTACTTTTTCAATAACCATCTAAGATGACCTTTTAGGAAAAGTTAAGTGGTGGCTGTCAACAGTGACTCTGTATCATCCATCACAGAATTTGGTGGGGGGGAAACAACACAGTGCAAAGTTGAATTTGAGAAAACTGGACAAAACACAAGACATAAAACGTATGAAACTATAACAGATATGAGGTATGAGGTATGGAAATGAGGTACAGGGAAATTCTGAACCTCGGAGATGCTGTAGATCCAACAATCAGCAAAGTGCAAAGTATGATGATGGCATTGAACAGTAGAATTTTGAACCAATCATGCACTCCAGCTAATTCCGTTGGTAGTAAATTCGATACAAACTCATCTTTCACTTTAATCTGCAATTAGTTATTTTCCTGGCTATTCATGGCTATTCTGATCGGTTTACACATGTTGAAGGAAACAATGGAGAATGAGTGCATGCAGGTAATGAAATCTTATGTATGTAGTTTTGCCAAATTGTACTAGCATGTAAGCAGTCATTGACCCTGTTTTATCCCCCAGCCCTTTCTCTGAATAAGTGCAGATAGCTAACAATGGGCCATTGCATAGTTTCATATATCACTGGAGCTTCTCCCAGGGACGTCATTTAGGGGTCGCCAGAGGTCGCCTCTACGACCTCTGAGGTCTCTCTTGCGACCTCTGTGGTCACCCTTGCGACCTCTAGAAAAAAAGATTTTTTTTTTGTTGTTTACATCAAGCTCATGGGCTGTGGCCGGCACCATGAGGCGCTTTACTTCTGGAGTGGCTGGCTTTCTTGTTGGGGCCCCTTAAAAAAACTAAGAAAAATAAGAAAAGGAGTGCCACAAGTCAAACACTTTCAGCACTGACCCTAAATAAGAAAGATTAGGATTACCAAATAATGTGTCTTTCTGGAATTCTATACAATACTTGCTAGACTCACCCAAGCTTTATTTCAGGCACACTTCAGAAGGTGAGTTACTGATTTAGTCTGTTCTTAAACGCCTCAACTCAGCCTTCATTCCTTCTGAGGTCGATAAATGATTACCAACACAGGTTGGGTGATATTGGGTGTATATTTTTTCTATATAAAGCGTTTAAGCGTAAGTGCTATAGAATAACACATAATTATCATTTGGTCATGGACGTCTGCTTGCATTCACAGTAATTTGGTAATATGGGCTTATACACACTGATTTTAACGATACATATGTCGATCCATTCTTGTTTGAAATGTACATCACATTATAGTGATATCGTAACCATATATTTTGTTGTGTACAATGCTATGTGATAGCACTTCCTGTTTTATCAACGGCTGAAAGGTCGCATTCCATCGCATCCCACGATATCACTTCGGGGTGGGGTCAAATGACCTCACTTCCTGTGATGTCACCAGGGGTCAAGGGTCGTGTGATGTCACTTCTGCTACCCCCGGCATTTTGGTGAAATGACATTCCCGGCTTCTCCTTCTCCAAAATGCCACACTTCTAGGTTAGTTAAATATCATGGAAAGGCTTTGAGATATAGTTTTATCATAGGTCTTACTATTCCATGGCTTTAAAAGTTGGTTGGCGAAGGTGCATAGTTATCAAGCACCTCTGATTTGCTTTTAGGCCAAACAGTTAGAAGCTTAGTTTCGAGTTTCTGCATTCTTTGCGTGGAGGGGACCTGTTATGTGCGCACTTTGACGTAAGCAGGTCCGCTCTCTGTAATTTTCAAAATTAGCACATGAGAGTGCTAAAGGGGAGTGGAAAATGATGGTCTACTCGCTTGCACCCCACACTTTGCTCTCTGCTGTGAAAATGGAGTTTAAGCTGCTTTAATTTATGCATGGCAGACAGCATTTACAATACATTCCTATAGAATCTGCACTCTTTCAGGTGTTGTAAAAAGCAGACAGATTCCATAGGATTCCACAGCATTTTATGCCAGCCTGAAAATGTCAGTCTGGCATAAATGTTGGCTAGGAATGAAGAGGCAGAATGGTAATTTGCAATTCATGCCGCCTCTCGGGCCTTCAAATGAATGAACATGAGGTTTAACATAAATTTAGTGAGTTAAGTCTTACGCATGACTTTCACACATTAAATTCACATTACGCCTGAGCAAAATGAGCTCCCTAGTTCATTCATTTTTCTGTGTCATGTAATAAGTCTGTATTGAGGAGGGCTCGGAAGGGCTGTTTCGGCTGGATACTCTGCTACCTGCTTCTCTGCTGCTCATACCTTGAAGGAACTTGCAATGCACTCTCGCTGATACATCGCAAATTGGCTCCTTCCCCTACCCACAAACCCTATTTCATCAGGCTCGTGCGCATCAGCGCGCGCACATCGAGAAGGGCTCGGAAGGGCTGTTTTGGGTGGATACTCTGCTACCTGCTTCTCTGCTGCTCATACATTGAAGGAACTTGCATTGGACTCTCGCTGGTATGCGACATTGTGATGGACTCTGAACAGTTTATATGATACTCAGTGATATCCTGACACAGACCGCAATATTTTTTATCACTCAACTAACGCTGACTATCTATATTTCTTAATTATAGATACATCGCAAATTGGCTCCTCCCCCAACACACAGACCCTATTTCATCAGGGTGCGCGTGCATCAGCGCACACGCATCGACGAGGGCTTGCTTGGAAGGGCTGTTTCGGCTGTTTGGTCTGGGTGGTTTGTGTGGTTGGTGGTAACTTAAACCATGATCCGTGATTGTGATCTACGAGGCACCCAGAAGTATCTGGAACCAATGCTGTAATGTGCTGATAAGTTTCTTTGTAATTTCTCTGCATATCTGCGAGAGTGCGCTTGGGGTGTGCAACTGGTTAATAGTTCCTACTGATATGTAGAGGAAAGTGTTGCATTACCCAAGAGTACACCTTATGAAAAAATAAGTAAATATTCCTCTTACGCAATGTCAGTATATTGCTACTCATTGAAACAAAATATGCCAGCACATTTAGACACGCCACAGATTATGGCGCCTAGTGAACACCTAGTGAATGAAAACAACCATGATTAAAGACATCACAGAAAGTACTTGTCTTAACAACGATGAATAAGTGCACACCGGTTAATACAGACATTCAAGACTTCTGCACTGTTCGACCTGATTACAGACTCGACACTATAATACAACTTGCTTCAGAGAATGGGGAGTTTAACAAGGGATCCTTGACAGACGGAACAACTAAAAATTCTGATTCAATCAAGGATCCCGGTCTTAATTTCATCTCCTCAATTCCAGTAAAAAGTTCTAACACCCCACAAGTGATCTCTGATCAAACATTATTAGGAGTATTACGTGAAGGCAATAGACTTTGAGACCCCGAACAAAAATCATGCAACATCAGATATTTGAATTCATGCGAGCATCTGTGAAATCACCCAAAGTATAAATCAAACCTCTTCACCTAATTATTAAGACAGGTGCTCAATGGATTCTTCATCGCATTCAGTATCACATGCGCAACCAACATGACGTAAGCGCATACATTCGCAAGAGAAAACACTATCACCCCATGTAAACATCAATGCCATGTTCAAAATAACGTTAATGGCATTTAACACAACAATCTCAAGCTTATTCAAATTATTTGAATCATTAGACACTAAAATGACAGAGAAGTCTGCTCAAATTCATGCAATAGCGGACTGGATTGCGCTTGAGATGCTTACTCGAACAAATAAAATAAACTCTATTGAAAAGTCTAATGGGTGTGAAGCAGTGTTTCAACCCAATTCACATACAAAACCTTTACAAGGGGTAACATTACATTCAGTACTTCCCCAGTTTCAGCAAGTGATTAGACCCGTAAGGGATGATTTGCAGAATACTTCAGTGGTGAAAATCAAAGACTCCAGGATGAGTGTCGAACCAAATACCTCTATACAAATGCCTGAGACAGAATCAAATCCCATTGATATAATTACTATAAAGGGACCGAAAGCTGATAAACAAAATAGACGATAAGCTACATCTAATACATCAGCACATGCCCCAGTAAAAATAACTAAAAACATGCAAGCTCTAAAACTGGCAAATATTAAGAGCGGTAAACCATTTTTTCGTGCCATTTCTAAAGCATTGAAAAAACCGTCTTATGATAACAATGGGCACAGGTTAGTCTTCGATACAGGAACCAAAGGAAATGGGCCATTGTATAATTGTGGGACTCAAACTGGAGAATGTCCAGCGACTTATGAGCCGTTGGATATATTAATTGCTGTAATTGAGCAAAACTCCTGAAGTCACCCAGATCAGCCAGCATTACCTATAGCATTAAACCAACCAGTCATAGAAAGCAATGAAGATAAATGCATGGATATGAAAAAGGCATGTTTGAAGGAATGTTTGAATAGTAAGATAATTAATTTGTCCAAAAAATAACCTCTAAAGACTACTATATTGACCGAAGTCGTTCCGAAGGAAGGTGTGTGGCAACCTGTGGCAGCATCAAATGACCCCGAAAGCCAGAGCACCCGAAAGATTGTTAGTCCAAATACCAACTAAAAAGACTTCTCAAACTGCTAATAATGAAATTGCCTTGCGTCACACACAACAGGTGGATTGCCATGTGTCGAATGAAAAGGATACATTCATTCAACAGCCACACTCTTTGATAATGATATGTCGTGCTTTGCCTGACAACAAATACGTTCTGTGTAGAACTAGCGTGTTAAACATATTTGCAGAATTTCCAACTCTAGAGGATATTATGTCTTTTGACATAGAACATGTAGAGTTACTGAGCGATGAAGACTTGTCTATTGTACGACTCTGGATACCCTCGAGGATAGTCCTACATGTCATCTGGAGAGCCAAAATGGAACTCTTCAGATTAGGTTTCATTGTTGCACAAAATCCTGAAATTAGATACCCCTTTGCCAGCTAATAGGTGTGATAAATTGAGTGTAAGTTGTACAATATGTGAGCATTTGAAACCGCAGCATCATGTGAAACATTTGCAAGAGAAGGCGTAACCACCAGTACAGAAATCAACCAAACAAATCCAACTGGCGAGTTGGAATACTCATGGTCACACTCATTTACAGTCACTTAATGATAACCACTTAAATGAATACGTTATTGTTGCTCTTCAGGAGACCTGGGTCACGAAAATTCCAATATGGTATGACCATGACATGATCCTGTTACCTGCAAAACTAGCTAAAAAAGGCAGACCAACATCTGGCCTGCTAGTTGCTGTAAAAATAAAGCTCCAACATCAGTATTCAACCCTGGGCTGCTCCCAAAAACTTTATGCAATTAGTTCAGGTAAATTGTTGGGAGCATAAAATAGCACTTTTAAACCTTTACAGAAACCATGCGGTTATAACAGATGAGAGTTTTTACAATGCATTGATATCATTACTTGACATCATTACAACGACCACAAGTTTTTCCACCACCATAATTATGGGAGATATAAACTTGGACTGTATTAACATCAAATCCAAGATAAAACATGCTGAGGTCACACAACTGACTATGCTTATGCGAGAACTAAATTTTAGAATGGCAAATGGTTCTTTACCTGGTTATGTACCAGCGCAGAGTACTTGGAGGAGAGGGAACTCACGTAGCATTTTTTACTACATTTATTTAGAACATCATCTTTTTTACAGCAATAGACACATTTGAAATTGTGCAACAAACTCAGAGTAACCATCATATGCTTTCCCTGACATGAACATGGCACTTAAATGTGAATACATCCAAACTGGAATTTTATAGGTATTCATTAATCATCAATAATGCTAGGAGCCGCTTTAGCTGGCAGAATAATAATTTACAATCATTAAATAACAAGGTTATTCAACAAAATATGAGTGGATCCACCTTGCAAACTACTGACATTATGGATGGTTATGATATTCTAACAGGATCGGGACCTAATGCGTTTTGTCACAAACATTGCTTTGATTCAGAGCTGAAAGCGAGAAAGAGTGAGTGGAGGAAGGACAAAAAAACATTATGAAATTTCCAATTGAGGAGAGAGCCAGAGCCTTAAAATCAACAAAATGTCGATATCACAATTGGACTAGAGGTCGTAAAGAGTGGTTGTTTCAATTGGATAGTGAGGCTATGTTGCAATCGCTGCATAAAAAAAGTCTGCCCGAATCTGGCATTTATTGAATAATGTTAAAACCAATAGACAGAGTGATAGTCAAACAAATGGTGTCTCTGAACATCAATGGTTGGAACATTATACTAATTTCTATGCTGATCCCGCATTTGATGCCATGAATCAGCTTCATCTAACGCACGACACCGGGAATCTACCGTTCACTGTGGAGACAATTGAAGGGCTAATCAAAAAACTGAGTGGATCGAGGGCAATGGGACCTGACGGCCTAAGTAATTTCATGTTTAAAGCAGATTCTCCAAATTGGGCCATCATTCTATATAACATCTTTTTGAAGATTATAAACAAACACACCCTCCCATCATCGTGGTGCAAATCGTTTATTGCCCCAATTTTTAAAAAAGGAGATCTCTCGTCCCCAACCAATTAGAGACCCATAGCCTTGCTGGATGCACCGGGAACAGTTTTTGCTCGTATAGTCTTAAGTAAATTCAATGCTTGGACGGAAGTACATCAGCAATGAGATCCCAAAGAAAAGAAATGGGGTTTGTAACAGGAATGGGGACCGGCATAAATCTGCTATGCCTTATTGCTGTCAAGGCGCAGGCCATGACGACAAAACAACCAATTTATTTTTCATTTGCTGATTTCCATTCTGCTTTTGATTTGGTATCTGGGGTCCTTCTTATGTCGAAGCTTAAGCAAGCTGGATGTCCTACCTCTCTGTATGATATAATATATGCTTTCCACTCAAATACTTCTGTGCAAATAAGATTGAATATGGAAGGACTGCTTTCCACCTCAATTCATACAGCACGGGGGCTTACCCTTGCTTCAGCCCTTTTTAATTTCTTTATACTCGATGTTGCTGCTGTGTTTTGCGACATCGTCTCTGACTCACCAAAATGGAATGGTGTACCAATACAAGCATTATTTTACGCTGACAATTTAGTGTTGATTTCGAAAACTCCAATGGGCCTACAGAAACTACTGAAGGGCCTAGCTTATTGCATCAAGGCAAATCAGCTAGTTATTAATCTTCAAAAGACTCCTATTTTGGCCTGTATGGGCAGAAAATCAACACGTGGAAAAATGGCTTGGTCAGTTAATTATATACGCCTCGATACAGTACTTAATGACACTTACTTGGGGATAATCATAGACCAAGGAGCATGTTATAAAAGTCATTTTGAGGATCTTGATCATAAATTGATATCAGCCATATCACAAACCAAGCTGATCTTAAATAGGTATTGCAAATTCTCGCTATACTCAGCTACAACATAATATAGACAGAAAGTGATACCAGTACTTCTCCATGGTATGGATACAAGAAGCATTTTACCAGACTCAGTTTTTGAAAAACTAGAAGGCAAATTCTGGAGACAGGTAATACAACTTCCTCAATGCATCCCAGTGGCATTGTTGCAATATGAATTAGGTTTAACTTTGTTGAAGGCAACATATCACTGCCGATTGTGTGCACTATGTAGGAAATGTTTGGTTTATACTCATTCAGGTACATTACTTAGAACATTATCTGATTATGTGTTTTCTTGCAATGATATGTTCCCTAATTCATGGACTATGCATATTTACAAAATCCTGGTTAATGCCGAGATCACCGCTGAAACTCTTTTCTCTGATCCAAACCGGGTTAAACTGAAATTATACCTCATGGATTGGATAGAAAGAAGAGATCGCTGTTCAACTTACTATAATTTTGTGAACAATCCATTTGTTGAAAAATATATGGGAATGACAGAACAATATTTGGGTAAATCCCCATCGTCTGCTATTAGATCTGCAATCCTTCCATTTAGATTGAACCTGTTCCCAACCTGTGATCTTATGGTTGATAGAAAATTACTACAGGCTAATGAGAATATTTTCCAATATTGTAAAGATGTTAACTGTAGAGAAACGTTGGAACATCTAATAATGTGTTGTACAGCTTTGACAGTAGAAAGACAGAAGTATTTTGGGAAACATCTAAAGCGCATAGGCTCTTTGAATCCAAACCAGCGATGGCACTTGCTATTATGTACTTCTTCTATGAGTATCAGAATAGCATCAATTAGATTTCTCGCAGCGTTGACACAGAATAATTAAGGCAACTCTATGTTTAACTACAGTTAACCACTTGTTTTTAAAACCGGTTTCTGGTGATATGAATTGAATAGGCATTAGAATTGTCCCTTGATCTCGTGTGATGTTCTGGTGATCAAGGAAGGGTGGATACCTTTAATTTGTGCCATTTGATACATAGTGTCTGCTCTGCGAGTCAGATCATTGCTGCATTGTACACTTTAAAAATACTGTGATGGGAGAAGAATAATTTTCCATTACTTATTATATTGTTTATGACCTGGCTTCTTGATAATCCTTGCTGTTTTTTGATAATTTGATTTATTAACTGTTGTTGTTTTATATTTATTTTTTCCTTGTTTTTTTATGATGTGGGTTCTTATGTTTTATGATGTAAATGGTTATGTTGAAGATTTTTTAAATATATTTTGTAATTGAAAAGTTGATTAAATTCAGCTAATTGCACACACAAAATAAAAAAGTCCCAAATGTTCTGCTCTTCTGATGCACTTGAACTCATCATACAATTGATCGTGCAGTATTTCTGCGTGCAGCGTTAACACTTTAGATGCTCCTGCAATGTCCTAAGAATGCCGGTCTTGTAACCATTCTCGTTACACTATACCTTTTCTGAACTTAGCTTCCAATGCCTCGCACAGTCGATGAAGCCCCCAACCCCACTGGGTGCGACTTTGCCTGTGTGCACATTGTGACCCACTGTATTACTGTTCCTTATGTTTGTGTTGCTGTGAACCTGTATGCACACTGTGCTTTACCATGGACCCAGTAAACGGGGCATGTCTCAAAGATATCTCTGCAGACTCAAATGTCAACGTCACGTAACCTCACTGTGACCATCTTGTAACTGTGTAACTTGTAACCATCTTGTAACTCTAACTTGCACCTAGATGCCTCAGGGCATTGTGATCTGCTATAAATGCAAAAAATAAATAAAATAAAAATAAACACATTAGATAATAAGGGGTGCAAGACTGCCCCATATCCCAACATTGCGTATGGTATTGCTGCTGCATTCCGACTTGGATACAGAAATGATATTGCCTGACCATCTTTTCCCAAGGTTTCCCCATTTGCCTGTTATGCATAAGGATGTGAGAGTACACAGAACATGCAGTTTTCAGCAGAAGGTCGAATCTGTTCCAGAAGGCCAGGATTTGTGTTGTAATGTGATCTTTCCATCAGAATGTGGAACTGGATTATGGAATGTGGCCAGCCCAGGCACAGATCCAATATTATGTTTCAGAGTGAAGTCCTTTGGAGATTAAGGTTATGGTGGATTTGCTGGGGGGTTTTTCTGTTGTACATCTTTTCCAATAAAGCCACATTATGACTTACCTGGAGAGAGGGCTTGTATCTTTTCATTTTGGAATCCATAGTCATATTTGAAGTGAAAGACCATCACACATCACACAGTTTGATCTATAGAAGCAAGCAGCAGCACTGCTTTTCACTTTCGTTGCAGTAAGGGTGATCGAATGAACACAAGGCCATCACATGGATGCACATTTCCAGACCAATCACAGCAAACAGGAATTAAGGTCACTGCATACATAATTAAAAAAAACAATGACGCTTAGTAGTCGCATTAGAAAGCACATGCTCCACAAACACAGCCGTCCAACTATTGTAACGTGAAGGATGGCGAGAACAAGGAGCATTAGAAAACAAACTTTACAAATATGGTGATTAATGTGTTTGGCATAAAATAATTTAATTTAGAACCTTATATTCCAGTTCGAATCACATGTTCATATCTCCGACTGGAAAAGCACATTTGTTTCGCCAATTGAAACATTAATTTAACCATGACAGAGAGAAAGACCCATTAACAGAAACACAGACGTGTGGCATACTGTGTGCACGTCATTTCTTCATATGAATACTAGCATTGTAAGTTGCACACCTACGAAACCCAGACATTCCAATTGAGTCTAAGACATACGAATTGCTCATACGAGCGCTATTCTCATCTGTATAGGAATAATTGGATTCAATTTATGAGAAAAGCGAGGTCCCGCTATAATCTCAATGACTAACCAACCGGCTTCCATTTCAGAAGCTCTTCGAGCTGGTTACTCCTCAGCTGTGCATGCCCTCACCTCATTTGTTCAATGCCCGGACACGTGACATCGTATTGTTTTGCACCTTCAAGTCTTTGAAACTGCGGCCCCCCTGCCAGGTTCTGGCGAATATAAAAGACCGCAATCCCATGCGCCCCAGCTGCACATATCTATCTCTGGCTTGCCCCCTCAGTCCACAAACATTGATTTTCTCTATTGTGTACCAATACCGCATGGGTCCCAGTCCTGGTGGTGCTGATGGGTTTGCAATAGCAAAACAATCAAGCCATGAGCAGACCCACAGTTGAATTCCTTTATTCGTATCTTGGCTATCCAGGTGCCTTTGTAGTCGTATTATATTCACGGCTGTGCATCTGTGCGTTCCATTCTCTCAATACCCTTGGCCACAGCGTGATCAAACATATATCTGCTTTTTGTGTGTCTGACTTGCCGCCTCATCAGAGCACTCAACACGCTACTGAAATTCAACAGAGAAGTCATTCATTCTTCATAGCATTTATTTATATTCCACGGTTTTATCTAACCATTCAAAATTCACATGAACGCACCACTCACCATGGTCAATCTGCGTCCAAGTCTGTGTCTCTGTTGTATATCCTGGATAATATTATGACAGAAGGTCTACTCATTATAGCGATTCTTACATACACTAAGGGGAATACTCATTCTCTTTTTATATATCTAATGTGTTCCATTTTCATTCCCTATTCCAGACTTAACAAAGACATCATAACTTATTCCTTCTCCCAAATTTGATATACAGCACACATTCTCAGTTGGAGAACCCATGTACACCGTTTCACCCCTCCCCTCCCCCCTTCACCTCTCTACCTCCACACACCCACACATTATCATTACAATTCTTCAATACATTAATATAGAGCTACTTCATGAAAGCTATCTATACATACATTAAGGCGGACACTATATAAAAGAAATGATTGCTTCAAACAGAGGACCGGCAGCATTAACACTTAGTGATTGCGGGTCCCCTGTGTGCAATTTTAAACATTTCCAAGAGAGAATGCAAAGGTGAAGAGTAAAAGCAGGCACCCGTCTTTATCTTTCAATTGTACTCTCCATTTCAATGGATTTCTTTCATAGCTGCCGGCTTTTAGAAGGCGCTAAGAGCAGGGGGGTTTCATTGGAACATTTTACTTTTACAACAGCATAAAAATCCCACCCAGGGATAAAACAGATGAGATTTGCAGCATGGATGTCATTTAGGGGCATCCAGGGGGCGCAACTGCGACCCCTGAGGTATCCCTTGCTAACATGTGGTCTCCCTTGCTACCCCTAAAACAACTTTCTTTTCTTATTTTTTTTTTAGGGGCTCATGGTCTGTGGCCAGCAGCATGTGGCTCTTTGTTTCTGGAGTGGCTGGCTTTCTGATAGCTATAGCTGGAAAGATAGCTCAGTGGGTTGAGCGCTGGCTGCTGCCAAGTGTGTGTGATCTGCAGGTTGCAGGTCCGACTCCCGGCAAGGTCAACCTAGCCTTTCATCCTGGTGAGGTTAATAAATGAGTACTGCCAACAGGTTGGGTGACATTGGTCATCATTACGACCCTGGCGGTAAGTGAAAAACGATGCTGGTAGTGAATTACCGGCATTGCTTACTGCTAGGGCCGATTATGACCCGAGATAGCGCTATTAGCGGCACTGTAAACAACAATGCCGTTAAAAGCGCCAAGGGCGCGGGCACGCGACTCCCATCCCATAAATACCGCCATGACGCTAAGTAGGTAACATCACGAGTCAAGCGGACATGGAAATAACGCCTTTGTGAAGGCCGTAAAGTACCTTACCACCATGGTGCTAATACCGCCATCGCGGACCAACCGTAAATGGCCATGTGCAGTGTCCCCAGCTGCACAGGTGCACACAATCAGCACAGGTGGAGTCAATACAGACTGGGCAAGCACAAAAAGAGCACACCCCACCCCTTCCCACACAAAGTTACACTCCACAATGAATCCAATACAAAGGACCTGATTGCAGGGGAAGTGCCACAACAGCAACTACAAGAAGTACAACAACAGGCAGCACAGAGGAGATGCAGGAGGAGAAGGAGGGCAAGCCAGGGCCAGCATGCCCCACCAGCACAGCCAGTGCCACCACGCAGGCAGCCCCCAATCCCACGCATCAGAGCCAGTCCATTCAACCTAACCGCTGAGCAGATCCACACCCTGTACTGCCTGCACCAGGACTACATCACCACCATTGTGGACATGATACATGACGACATTGTTAGCCTCGTTGAAACACACACCGCCATCCCACCCCTACTGAAGGTAGTGTCTGTGCTCCACTTCCTGGCCACAGGCACCTACCAACACACAGTGGGGCAACAGCATGGCATTTCACAACCATTATTCTCATGTACGTTGAACCAAGTGCGTGATGCCCTCCTCAAGCACACAGACAGACACATTTCCTTACCAAGGTCTGCCCAGGAGATCTCAAACACCAAAGTAGGTTTCCATTCACTGTTTGGCATACCTGGTTGCATTGGCGCCATCGACTGCATCCATGTGGAATTGGTGGTCCCACATGCCATGGAGGTAGCGTACCGCAACCGTAAGCAATACCACTCAATTAACGTGCAAATGGTATGTGACTCAAACAAGATCATCACACATTGTTGTGCTCGATTCCCCGGATCAACCCATGATTCATTGGTCCTGCAAAACTCCACGATTCCAGGCTACGTGGAGCGACATGCAAGGCAGAGACCCTGGCTTCTCGGTGAGTCATATGTTAGGCTCATGGAAATGTGATGTGGGTAGGTGATTGAGGCATAGATGTATACTTCACCTGGCTGAGATGGGGGGGAAGAGATGCAAACATAACCTAGCTGTGAGTGCCAGAGGGAATGGCGGAAGCTCACACCCCAAAATCCACCCAGACTGGACCTGACACCTGACCACATAAAGCAAGATGCAAGCAGCCCTACCATGCGAATGAGGCGGTTTCTGAACCATCCCACAGACATCTGCATGTGCACTGTACCAAATCCGACCGCATCCCCCACAACGAAATGCAGCCACAATCAACAACTATAGACAATACAAAGCACAAAACACCTTGAACTGAAAGGCCAGTCCCCCATTACCGCGTACAAATGAGTCACATGAGGGTCAAATACATCAATACACTGCTACACTGACACAGAGGCCCAACTAAATTGCATGACACCATTTGTTGTGCGTAGTGAGAGCATCATGAGGCTGACATCAACGTTGCCAGGATGACAGCATACAAATAAGTGGACATCTGCAAGATCACAGAAACAACAGACGTGCACTGACACAGTGCATGTGCGCTCACTAGGAACTGGACCCCCCGTGCACATCAATCAATGACATGCAAAACAGTCCATGAGAGGAATACACACATAGCAGTCTCATCGTGTTACTCCATCCATGCATGGAAATTGGGTAGAGATGAAGAAACAAATACATGCCATGGTATCACTTAATGAGGTCAAACATGATGAGATAACTTACACATACATTTGTTGCCCACATGCAGGTGATGCAGGCTATCCCTTAAAGCGGTGGCTCCTTACCCCAGTCCGGGACCCACAGAACAGGCACAAGGAGGACTATAATCCTGCCTATACACAAACCCGTGTGGTGACTGAGCAGACATTTGGACTCTAGAAAGCACGGTTTCGCTGCCTCAGCAGGTCTGGTGGGGCACTCCTGTACCGCCATGAGAAGTTGGCTAAGATTGTCATGGCATGTGTCATGCTGCACAATATGTGCATCAGACGGAATGTGCCCCAGCCCCCGGACGCAGAACAGCAACCACCTGACAAAGAGGATGAGGAGGGTGGGGATGGGGCAGCACCTCAGGGAGGAAGCGATGCACAGGAGGGACGTGACATGTGTCGGACTCTGATCAACCAATTCTCCTAGAACACATGGATGGGGGCTGTCACATGGAGATTGCACTTGGGGCACTGGGTGTGTCTGGGACATGCACACTGTGGACTGTTCAGCAATAAAACACACGTACGCAATGATGAATGTCCACACAAGTGATTTGTGCATAACCAAAATGTGTATTGAAATAGTAATTCTAAGTGAACACACCCACTCCCCCCTCCCCCTCAACTCCCCAACACACCCAATCCCCCCTCCCCCCTCAACTAACCAACACACCCATTCCCCCCTCCCCCCTCAACTCCCCAACACACCCACTTCCCATTCCCCCCTCAACTACCCATAACATGGTGTGGATGTCTGTGCTCAAGTTCATCATGTGGGATCGTTCCACGAGGCTGCCTCTATTGGCACCCCTCTCTCCCGGCACCCGGTGCACCCCTGTCTGCATGCCGCAGGTTCCTGCCCGATCTGCGGACGGGGCTGGTTCGGGTAGAACTGGCAGCCGAGGAGGAACTGGGCTGCTCACAAGGACGCATGTCCCTCTTTGTTTGGACAAGATCAGAAAGTATGTGCCGCACCGCGGCCAGTTCAGCACAAATGTCCTTGGAGGTGGACTCTATGGCAGCCTTTACAGTTTCAGCACATTCGTGCATTTCCCCCCTTGCGCTGGCGCATTCTGCGACATGCTGTGTCAAGAGGGTGCTCAGTTGTTGTTGCCACGTGATCATTTCATGCATCGACTGCTGGGTTTTCTGGCCTGTGGATGATGCTTCTGGCGTGTCCATTGTGCTGCTCCCCTCCTGCACATCTGCCACTGGGCAAAGAGTTTTCAGGGGATTGCCCCTGTATGCCATAGTCATGCTGGCTGCACGGGGACAGGTAGGGGGAATGAAGGAGGGTAGTGGGGGACCCACGACAACATCGACATCCCCTTCATCATTGTCTGAGCTAGCTGCGGTGGCAGCAGTCTCACCAATCGTGCTGCTTCCTGCGGACCCAGTGCTTTCAGTAGACACCACTGGGTGGATGGTTGTAGTCGGTGGTGCCGTTGTGCTTGACTTTCTGCACATCAGTGCTGTGACCTGTGATGTGCTGTGGGATTTTGGCTGCTGTGGGGTTTTGCTTTTTGCACCAGAGGTGGAGGGACAGTGTTTTGGGTCTTCAGACCTGGGCTTCTTGGCAGGTGTAGTGCCAGTGTCTTCATCGGCACTGTCCGAATGTGAGCCAGTGGTGGACCAAAGGAGGGAAAGGGTTAGGGATGGGTCTGCGGACATTGAGCAGGCATTGTGATGGCTGCATTCATTTTGATTACTAGATGGTGCACATTGGAGGCAGTGACATACAGGTTGTCTCCCTCTTAGTTGGTAGAAGCATGGAGGCATGTGGGTGGCTACAGAAAGGGTGTGCATAATGCATGTGTACAAGGTGGAGGTCAGCACTGCCTGTAGGCAGTCTTCTGCTAATGTGTCGTGTTGACCCTGTTAGGCATCATTGCACTTCCCAAAAATATGGACTTCATTGTGTTGAGTTTGTCATAGCTGGATTTAAGGCACCTACCTGCGTCGCCTGATGTCGGGGCTCCTCTCTCCATATCTCCAACCCCCTCTATGCTCTCTGTGCCTATGGTTGTGGCACATATCTCCTCCCACGGCTGCAGTTTGATGGGCAACTCGGCTCCTCCGCCAGTCGCGATGCCCAGATTCCTATTACCCACCAGTGTACTCTTGATGCGGAGACGTAGATCGTCCCACCTTTTTCTGCATTGTCTGGCATTGCGGGGTGTTGTGCCGACTGCACTGACCCTCTGGGCTACCAAGGCCCATATGGCCTTCTTTCGCATAATCGCCGGTCTGGTCATCTCCGTTTAGAAGACTACATCGGCATGCTCTTGTAGGGTTTCAGCCAACATATGTAACTCCTCCCTGAAAAGCGCTCCTGCCGCTGCCGATCTCTGGTCTTTTTCAGAACTTTAGGCATTATGATGAGGAATGGGTGTTGGAGAAGGTTTGTGGAGGTTTTGGGGGTCAGGTGTCCACTGGTTGAATAGGATGGCAATGGATTGTGTTTTTAAAGATGGCCGCCGTGCTCTTTCCCGTTCCTGTGCGGTGACGCAACTTCCAGATCCGCTTATTTGCGGTCGGTGACCACTAATATCGATGACTAGGGTGGCGAAGGTGCTATTTGCACGGCATACGATGCCGGTAAGTGGGGTTTTAGGGCCTTTAGCGGCATGACGGTGATTACATTTCCGGCATGGCGCAATGCTCGTGCCCGAGAAGTCGTAATGTGCCGCTTTTAGCGGTCTCTGGCCAGCACGGACACGTTAATTGCACCATGCCGGTAATAACCGTTACTTACCGCCAGGGGCGTAATGAGGGCCATTGTATGAATATTTGTTCTATAGGAAGCGCTTAAGTGTAAGTGCTATATAATAACACATCATATCGTTTGGCCTTGGAAGTCTGTTTGCATTCACAGTAATTTGGTGATATGGGCCTATACGTACCGATATTAACAATACATATGGTGATCCATTCTTGTATGAAATGTATATCACTTTCGAATGGAAACCTAACCATATTTTTAATAGTGTACTTAGAAACAATGCTATGTGATGCCCCTTCCTGTTTTGTCAAGGAGTGAAAGGTCGTCTTTCATCACTTCCTGTGATGTCACTTTGGGGTGGGGTCAAGTGACATCACTTCCTGTGATGTCTCCAGTGGTCAAGGGTCATGTGATGTCACTTCCGCTACCACTGGCATTTTGGTGAAATTATGTCCCTGATTTGCCAGCGGAGTGGGACACAGGAGGTAGCATAGAATATGTATTAATTAGTATTGACTTCTTATTCATTTGTATTTCACCTTTTTTCTTTTTCTTCCCATCATTCTCTGATTATGATGCATACATATATATATAAATACTTTTTATTGTGTTACCGTTTATTCAACTTAAAAAAAAAAGAAGTCATCCATATCATCACAATTAAAAGGATACCCGATTATTAGGTCCCAGGTAAAATGTCCACATCCATTTTCACCCAAGCACTTCCACTTTATGTTAAAATATCAAGTATTTTCCCAATTTACCTTCATGTATATTACAACAGTCCATGCAATTATCAAATGATGCACAGACAACCTTAATCAAATGAGAAGTTGTAGCCTTGAGAAAGCCCAGAGTGGGCAAAATGCATGTTGACAAACGCATGCATTTTTATCATTATTGATGTACATGAATACATGCAGACTTATAACGTCTAGCTATGAATGTAAACAATTTAAGTAACCATGTTTACCAATACCTAGACATTGATTGGTAAATGACTCCAGAATTGCTCAGCGTAGTATGTTAACTGTCCACAATTGATTCAATTCAAGGACATATCTGTAATGTAGCTTTCACCCTTGCAACGAAGTGCTGACATGGCTGGTAATGGCTTCCCAACCCTTGCCAAGATAGGCCCGAGCGAAGCAAGGGCTTCGGCGAGGGCTGTCGGCCTGTACTGGCCATGTCAGCCCCCCGCCAAGGGGGGGGAAGCCATTTGCACCCCACAATTTACAAGGGAGCGGATAGTTTTCTAATGTTTTTATTCTTTCCTCCCGTGAAATGGGCTCAGTGTTTAGCGTGCAAGCCCATCTGCTGAAGAAAGGAAAAAAAAGTGAAAAAATGGCTGCTGCAATTAAAATGGGAAAGGAACTAGGTGCCTTTTCGAATAACAGCTGCCATAACAAACATGGAAGAAAATGGCCACTGTCATCCGAAAAAGGGATCTAGTCCCTCTTCTATTTTATGCCACGGTTGCGGGCAATGATTGCATGATCGTTCCTGGGAAAGACATATTGTGATTGGTCAATCTGTCACTGCCGGGTGCAAATTGAGATGATCCAATGGCCAATAATGTTTAACTAGAAATTGATAATTAACTACAACTTGGCTAGATCAAAATGACTACCTTTTCACACCAGCACATATCCTTTTGTAATCATTGTGGTTATTCATGTCTTTCTCCTCCTGTTTCATTACCCAGAGGTCTGCATCTTTCTATCTTTGCATATTGTGTGTTCTTTCTACTGGGGTGGGGTTGGTGTATTGTTTTTCTAGTTAGTTATTATTGCAGATGGTGTGTTTAATTAAATAATGTATTGTTATAGAACCTTTATTAGACATTCTATTTATTTTGGACTGTTATACTTTGCTGTTTGGGTTGCTACTGGATCACATTCACACCCCAAAGTGCAGAAGGCAGCACTTCCTTCATTCCACCGGTGCTTGTCCCTTTCTTGAGATATTACAGGAACCAGCGTGTGAGTGGTAACGGCTGCTTATACTTTGTCAAGAGCAAACATAAAAGTTTTGGAACCATGTAATCTACTCACTATCAGAACCTGCCGTGGGTCAATCAGAATGTAACAAACATTCTGATTGGCTCTCCCCGTGGCTTTACCCGACCGGGAATCCCTCGGCTGGGATTCCTATCCTGTGTTACCAGTGGGGGGCGTGGCAGCCCCTCAGGCAATGAGGAGACTTGAAATGGGGCAATCCCTGCCCTGAGCCTCCACACTTCTGTGCCCAGCATGCCGCTCCTGATGCCCGCCATGGAAAGGGAAAACAGACTCCGTTTTCCCTTTGCCGGTGGCCATTTTATTGGACATTTTTATTTATTATTATGATTTTTCCCGTTGCAAAATGCTGCAGCGTTTTGCAACAGAAAAAATACGATTAGTACCCTGGTCTTGTGGGCCGGGGTACTAATAGCAATAAGTCCCTCACCATGGGGGCACATAACTGTGGGCCCCAGGGCATTACCTGACTTGGTAATGCCCCCGTGGTGAGGGGCTTATTGCTTAAATCAACTGTTATTACATTGTAGCAAGGGCATATGGCATTTTCTCTGGCAAGTATTTTTTTCATTGTTGGGTTTCTGTGGGTTGCTATGAGATCGTACATGGTATTCTTACAAAAAAAATCCTTCATGGCCTCCATCTGTACCACTTCAATGCGGTGCTAGAGTGTTAGTGCATGGAAGGAAAATGCACGCGCACAGACACTCAAAGCCTGATGGTAACATATACCCCACTAGTTGATAAGTGTAGACTTCCATCTATCAGAATTACCCACAGTTTCAGAAACATTGCGGCATGGCAAAGTGAGCCAGTGTCAGAGAGGGATATGTGTGGTGCCACAACACTTTCATAGTGGCAGTCTTTTACTCAGTCATGCCACCCTGCAGCACACAAGTCACTCTTTCTGCTTATTTGAATGTCTCACTGTAGGTGGGATCTGAAAAGCTGACCTCGTGTAATACAGAAATTCTGCAAGCTATCACAAGTCTGCAAGCATGTGCGCCTTTTTGATGCGCCACATTTCAGAGTACAGTGAGCAGAAGAGCGCTGCACGTGTAGTCTGTGTAGTCTGTGTCAATGCAACTGAGTCACAGCCTCCCATTGTCTCCATTTTTACGTTTGGCATGGGGAGACATACAGGGCAGCACAGGTAGTGGGAGACTAAGGCCCTGATTCATGGGATGTTAAGCACCGTGCAAAGTAACTTTGAACTGCCAACACACACCCTGATTCACGGAGGGGTGCCAAGTGAGTTTGCACTGTGCTAAAAATTCCATGATTCAGGCTAAAAAGTCAGAAAAGTTACTGAAACCAGGTGAAACAAGAGCGTGTTTTTACTGTGCATGCTATAGATTTCAGTCAGCATGTTAACAGTAAACCTTGGGTATAAAACATGTGATTGGGTGGATACATCGTGTAAATACCAGTCTGCTTTACGTTGACTTGGTTTGGAACCATTTGAAATGCTTTGTTATTTGGTTAGCATTAAATCAAGAGCAAGCTTTCAGTGAGCTGTACGCGAATTTCTTCAGGCATGAGTGACCATGTGCACCACAAGTTTGCGCCACTCACAAATAGCAAAATATGCTGCATATACGATGTGCTCTACAACCCAACATGGAAGGTTTTTAGAATGTGTTCAGTCAAAGTCATGATGCTTAGGCGTGGATAGCCTGCTATTGTCCAGCTCAGCTTAATCATCTCTCTTCAATTGAATACATTGTGCACTGCATCAAAAGTTTCCTTTACAAAATTAATACACATTTCTAGAAAAGGTCCAGTCACATTCTCCATCAACATCTCTGCTGTTTTCACTGCACCATGCAACTTTAAATGTGCCTGGACTTTTTAACAAAGGTCTGCATTGACAGCCCCCTGTTGAGGGCATGACTGCAGCTCAATGTTACAGTATTGTTTCTTCTAGGCAGCCTTCCAAGAATTAAACATGTCAAGTCTATTTTCTTTACCAATATGCACAATAACCCTTTGACTGTGTTTGGTTCACCGGGCCCTGTTGGGTCTTGGTGCTGGCGATTTACAGGAAAAATGAGTTTGCTACTGCCGGACACGCGATCTGCGCTCACGGCCAGCTGGTCTTCTGGCGATCCCTGCCTATAGGCGTGCTAGGATTGGAGGCAGAACATTCTCTGTGGCAGCGGGCAGATTGTGGAATGCCCTGCCACCTGCATTAAAACAGATATTGATATTGCTATTGTATTTCTATCAGACTCATGCACAAGAGTCAGAGCGTGACAAGGCAAGGGAAGGGAAACAGGTGAGAACAAAAACAACGATCGTACTAGGCCCACTGACATTGAGAACGTGTAAGTGCATGGGAGAGGGGGGGGGGATGTACATGGGAGGAGGAGAAAAGGAGAGTGCGGAGCGAGTAGAAAAAAACAATAAATAAATAAAAAAATACATAAATAAAAAGGCAACAAACAATGGTAGTCAGCCAGCAAGTGGCAAGACTGGGTTTAAGGCAGCAGGTTTGGTAGGTGTGATAAGTGCAGGAAGAAAAAAGGGGAAACTGTATGGGTACAGATACAGACCCCAGTGCATGGGGGGCCCGGAGGCAGTTTGTGAGGGTGGCAGGGTGAGCAGGTAAATGGGCCCGGAAGAAAAGGGTGGCCAGGTGCATGGTGCAGAGGGAGAACAGAATCAGCAGGGGAGAGGAGGGGCAAAGGCAGAGGCAAAGAGAAAGGTCTTGAGGTGCTTCCTTTCCAGGGATGGTTATCCTCAAGTTTTAGATTGACAGGGAGGCTGTTCCAGAGGGAGGCCCCAGCCGAAGACAGAAATCTACCCCCAGCTCGTTTTTTGAGAAACACCTGGCCGTGAGGGAGATAGAGGTAGAGGAGTGGAGAGCTTGAGATGGGAGGTATTTGCGGAGAGATAGCTGAAGGTATGTTGGACCCAGGCCCCAGAATGCCTTGTGGACAATGCAGAGGGTTTTGATTTTACCCTTGCATCCACTGGGAGCCAATGGAGAGATTTCAGAGCTGTAGAGATACAATCCCAGGGTTTGAGGCCAAGGACAAGTCTCGCAGTCATATTCTGGATAAATTGCAAAGGGCCGAGAGCAGAGGCAGGTAGATTAAGAAATAGGCTGTTGCAAAAGTACAACCCAGAGAGAACCAGAGCTTGGGTACAGTGAGCTTCTGGGCGAAGGATAGTAAAGGAAGAGTACCTCTGAGGAGGTTCAGTAGGAAGTTTGACTTTTTTGATACATCAGCGATATGGGCGGAGAAGGAAAGTGTGCAGTCAAAAGTGACACAAAGGTTCTTGGCCTTGCAGGTGGGGATAGGAGGAGGGCCAAGGTAGGCTGGCCAGAGAGTGAGGGGAAAGGAAGGTGATGGTGTGCCGATAAGGAGGATCTCCATCTTGATGGCATTCAGACAAAGATCATTGGCGGCATACCAATCTTAAATGGCAATTAGGCAATTGGTGATGAGAGAGGTGGAGGAGGTGGCTGAGGGCAGCGTGAAAATGGATTGAGTGTCATCCGCGTAGCACTGGAAGTTTGAGCAGAAAAAGGCAATACAGCCGGCGAGAGTTGCCAGGTATTGCTTTAAAAGCCAGGGCAAGAGGTTTGACCCCTGGGGAACACCACAGGTGGAGAGGAAGATAGATGATAGGAAGGATCCGAGTTGGACCTGGGAGGGTGGATCAGAGAGGAAAGAGGTGAGCCAGGCCAGAGCCTATTCGGTGATACCCAGGTTATCACAGAGATGGTTGAGCAGGATGGTATGGTTGACTGTGTTGATGGCAGAGGAGGGATTGAGTAGGATGAGAACAGAGGGAGTGCTAGAGTCAAGGTTGGAAAGCAGATCCTCACGGATGTTCAGGAGAGCAGTTTCCATGCTTCTGCCAGCTCTGAATCCAGACTGATGGTCATGGAGACAGCCAACAAAAACAGAATAAAGGTTTAGCTGAGAGATGGCCAGCTTTTTAAGGAGTTTGCCCAAAAAGGGAGTAATGGAAATTGGCTGATAGTTGGCCGGACAAGAAGGATCAGCTGTGGGTTTCTTGAGAAGAGGATGTACAAGGGTGTGCTTATGAGGGGAGGGGAAGGATCCTGAGGCAAAGGAGTGGTTGTAGAAATCAGCAAGGGCCAGAGCAAGGGTATCAATGTGGTCCTTGATAGTTCTAGAGGAATAAGGATGTACCTGTTTTGATGAGGCTTTCATAGATCAGACTTGTCTAGCCACCTCATCAGCGGAGAAAAGAGGAAAGGACGAGAAGGAGGGTAGGGGTGGCTGGAGGAGGGTCAGTGAGTACAGACTGAGAGGGAAGAGGAGAGGGAGTGGAGGAGAGTATGGATGAGATGTCCTGAGTTTTTGAGATAAAGTGAGAGGCAAGGACATTGAAAAGAGCCTGAGAGGCAAGAGGAGGGGTAGAGACTGCATCAGGGTTGGCCAGCTCCTTGCAGAGTTTAAAGACTTTGGCCGAGTTGTTAGATGCAGCAGAGACACAGGATTGAATGTGGACTCTCTTCTTGGTATGGACAGAGAGACAATATAGCTTTTGAAGAAGGCGACAGGCCAGTTGTCAGAGGATGAACAGGAGTCCCTCCATTTTCTCTCAGTCGCTCTACACTTAAGTTTAAGTGTAGCTAGGTCCGAGTCATTCCAGGAATTGCACTTGGCATTGGACTTCAGGCAGATCATCATGACAGGGGCAAGAGCATCAAGAGTATCAGAAGTAGAAGAGTAGAGAAGAGACAGGGCTGTGTCAGCGTGTGAGTCAGCTGGAGGATGGGGGGGCAGAAGGCAGAAGGTGGCAGCAAAAGCCTCGACTGACACATGCTTCATGGGTCAGATGTCCAAGAAGGTAGGTGGCAGTGTTGGTGTAGGCTTGGCTTGGGGGGAAGAGAGAGAGAGATGAGAGGAGAGGAGACAGTGGTTACTCTAAGAGAGGGGAGTGGACAGAGGGATAGAGAGGGGGAGGCCAGAGGAGATCAAGACATCAAGTGTGTGTCCTGCTGAGTGCGTTGGGCTAGAGAGGAGGATAGAGAGGGAGAGGGAATCGCAGAGGTCGCGAAAAAGAAGAGCTGAGGTACAGGGTGAATCCAGGTGGATGTTGAGGTCACCATGGAGGAGGAGTTGAGGGGTTGAGGCCAGGAGAGAGGAGAGGTCAGCCCACTCAGAGAGAAAAGAGGTGATTTGTCTAGGGGGTCAGTAGAGAATAGCAACAGTGAGAGAGTGGCTAGGAGAGATTGAGAGCCTGCATACAAGACATTCGAAGGAGGATTAAATCTGAGTGGGAATGATAGTGGCAGGAATCCACTCAGGAAAGATCAGGGCTGGGTGGATCTGGGTGCGGAAAGGATCTTGTAGCCATCACAGAGGAGAGTGTCAAAGCTTGTGACAGAGCTGGCCGGGAACCATGTCTCAGTAAAACCGAGGACGTCCAATTCTTCAAGCAGGTGGCAGATGTCAGAGGGGTGTTTGACAGCAGAGCGAGAGTTTAGGGTGGCAAGATGAAGAAGGTTGCCAGCCTTTAAGACCTTCCGGGGAGCGGTACAAATCAGAGGTATGCCTTGCAGATGCGGAGATCACGGATCATCTGGAATTTAGACGGCCCCTGAGCACGTTTCAATTCTAGAGCAGAATGAGGTGGACCGTATTGGGATTTCTTAGCGCCAAGATGCCTTGTGGCGGTAGTGCACTCTATAAATCCTTACAACATAACATAACATCTGCCTACTTCCCTTTCCAACCTAGACATTGCTGAGTGCTATGGTCAAATAACAGTGTTTGGCTTGGCCCCCCGAGCCATGGGGGTTCACATATTTCCCCTCTCCCCCAACATAGGATGTATATATGAGATCTAATGACAAAAGTGGATCAAAGGGTTCCTGAAGAGTCTTTTTACCACGGGTCTAGTGATTTGGTGGGCAACAGAGCAGGAACACGGTGAGGACACATGATCTAGGAAAATGGAGATGTGTGTTTACAAATGAGAAATTCCATTTGTATTTCTCTGTTTTATGCCCAAACAATGAAACACACATGTGCATTGTATAGCATCTTCAGTAGCATCAGTCTACTTGTGTCCCTGCATGAGCAAAACATGTTATTGAAGGAGCTTCAAAGATGAATTTTGAAAGTCACAGTGGGTTATCAGCATCCGGCCGCTCTGTGGATCACGCATTCTGTCCTCACACAATCTGGACAATTCAGCAGCAACCACATTAGCATGGTCCTGAGCCCCATTGATGTTGAGTATAATGAAGACTGTAGACTGCAGCACTGAGGCAAAGAGATGGAGAGTCTTCACATAGACCAGAAATATGCAAACTAAAAAGCAATGAAGATCCAATATACCAATGCTATACCTGTGCAAGTGATACAACACATTATAAGATGGTGTAAATCATGATTTCTATGTAGAATTCTGGGATATTCTTAAACTTCTAAATGGTGTGTTTGATGGTCTTCGTGGGCAATCAATTGTTAGTATTGTACATGGACCATGGGGATGAAAGAGAATCCCATCATTCATTAGTAAAGAGTGCACTCTTTTGTTGATATAACAAAGATGGAACTTACACTCATGCTAAATAAGATGAATACGTACTACATTGTAAGTAATTTGACTTAAAAATGCTTATACTCTTGCAAGTAATGTTGGAGTTTACCAGCCATTCAGAATTGCATGATGCACCATACCGGCAAGATATACATGTGTAAGGGATAATAAAATTGGATTATTGCTATTTATAAAAGGGTGTGGATGAGCTCCATTTTTTTTTTGTAATCATTTTATTTGTATTGTGCTTCTTTCCAAACAAGTATAATCAATCATCTAGACTGGGTCCTTTTTTTGATAACATAGACTTTGTCTATTAAATATTGTTCTGTCAGACGTAGGACTAATCCCAGCTCTTATTGACACTGGATCTAAACTTGTGCCTTGTCCTGCTTTTCAATCAATCAATCAATCAATCAATCAATTAATCAAGCAATCAATCAATCACATCCTTTATTCGAGATGGTTCCAAATGCAGTTAAAACAAGTAAAACAGATATACATGTGTGCACAAAAGCCTAAAACAGTTTACACATCAGACCATATACCAGAGATTCAAATGAACATCCAACGAGTTCATTAGCATAATGGTAGTAAAAAAATGTAGGTCGCAATCTCAGTTTTAACGGCTCGTCTTTATAGGGAATCCAGATTAATTTCTGTGGGTAGCAGATTCCTTAATCATCTTAATCCGGTGCAGCCAGGCCCTATGGAAATATTTTGCCACCCAGTACAGCTCGTCTGGATTAGTGGTAGAAGTACAAAAAAAGTGCTTCTGCAACCACACGTTTGGTCCTCTGATTGATATTGATATTGATATTTTATTTCTAGCGCAAGTGTTAAACAGGGGTTTTAAATAAGCTTTCCATAGCCCACAGAATGCCTCACAAAACAGCATGAAGTGCTCCAGGGTTTCCCCGACTGCACCACATAACACACATAGACCATTATTCGCCTCTCCCAAGACTTGGTAAAGGAGGCTACCTATGCCCAATCTGAACTCCAAAAAAGTGTTTGCGCAAAAGGTGGGGTTAATGAGGTCAAGATACATTTTGGACCGAAAAATCTGGTTTGCAAGTGAGATATCCTGTCGCCAACCACAATGCTAAACATGCGTCTTCCATCCTCCTACGAGTCAGAATCTGGGCAGATTGTTAATAACTCACAGGAACAGCTGTATCAATGGTTGGTTGGTTAAACCACAGCCCTGGAAGATTAAGGGAAACCAGTGTCTTCCTTACAGCGAGAATCCACTGCAAAGACCCACCGCCCTCTGCTGACAAGACATGCTGCAAAGCTTCTCGGTACTCCACAAGACCAGGTGTGCTTCACAGCCTGACCCAGTAAAGAACTGGTTCTAAACTAATCTCATTCCCAATTGGGCACAAATCCACTTCCATCTGGAGCAAGGCATTCGGGAGTATGCTCTTTTAAAAGTTATTCTCAGCTCTTTGTAAAGATTGGTGACTCGAGTAACCCCAAATGTCTGCACCACCGAGAGCCACCACTTTTGCTTGTTTCTGATAAATTTCTAAGGCAGGTGATTCTCCACACCCAATTTAGGAGGATCCAAACAGCGTTGAACCATTTCTTCTATAACTTCATTAATGAATATACAAAAAATCAGCATGTCAAGAACACAGCCTTGCCCTTTTGGCCAGCTTAAATGGCATTGTGGTCTCCACCGCTAAACCAAATCTAACAACTGGTTGATTCTCATAATACAAAGTCTGTATAGACGACAGCAGATGACTTGGAGCTTTTTTCCTTAGCAGGACTTGTGAAAGCAATTCTTGGGACACCTTGTCAAATGCAGTCCTAAAGTCAGCAAAAATACCATACAGCTTTACGCTCTTCAGTACAGTATATTTCTGCCCCAGGAAGAATATATAAAACCCGTGATGCAGGGTGCTCTTCCCAGGCTGAAAACTGGTATGTAAACTGCTAATTACCTGACTATTTTCCACCCATTGCTGGAGATGTTTCAAAATAGCCTTAGCAAATATTTTGCCTGAGATCCAGCAGTGAGATTGGATGATATTCCCCGGAACATCCCTTTCCCCTTTCTTCAATATAGGCGCAATTGTGGCCTTACGCCAGTCATGAGGGAATCAGTGCCCAGATTAACAATTAGTCTTAAAAAAGATCTCCAGGTATCCTGTCTGAGCCTGGAGCTTTCCCATTTTTCTGTGACAAAATTAAGCAAGTGATTGTTTCTAAGTATCACCCTCTGTTCGTTGATCACCAATCGTTGTGGGGTACAAAGTGGACATATATGAAGTAAACTAATTCTGAAAAGAGGTGAAAGCAGGCACTGGAATTTATACTACCCTGAAAGGTATTATTGCCATGTACCTCTTTCACAGCCACCAACTTCCAGAACTTAATTTGGCTCCCCATTACCACATCATCCCTTAACTCATCCCACTTCAGTTAGTGGAAATCTGTCTTTTTTTGTCTTAATAATATTCTTATAAACTGCTGTTTTCGATCAGAAGAGATTCCAATCCACCACAAAACGTATTTGTAGACAAGAAAGCATCTTTTCTTTAGCAAGTCTACATTCATCGTCGTACCCTATTTCCCTAGCCATGCTCTGTTCTTAATCACTGACTTTGGGCATGTTACATCAGGTTAAATCGACCCCACCAGAGCTTTGAATTCACTCCTAACCTCTAGACCAGTTGAGCCTGGGGTGCACATGTTCTCTATGTAAGTAAGGTCATTTTATTTATTTCAGTCTTACTGGACGCCTCGTGTGGCTTTTCCCATCTAATGTTCTTCCTTGCATGGCCGACCATAATAATAGGAGCTAGATTAACATCCAGCTTATTATCTGACATCAGCCCATTATATATACTGAAAGACACACTGAGTGGTTTGTGATCACTATCACTACGATGGATCACTTCAAAACTCTCAATTTGATCCCAATCATTTGCCTGCATCAAAATATAGTCAATGCGTGAGGTGGAGTTGGCACAAACATAAGTGTTTCCAGCTGGCTTGTCACTCAGAAATCTACCATTGCAGGCTCATGCTCAAGTTTATAAAGTGAGTGAATAGTGTCTAGGGCTTGGACATGAGTTCTTTTGGGGTAAGGTGCTATTAATGTAGGGATATCCCAAGCCTCCTCCTGTTATTCCCATAGCCCCTCCATATTTCTCTGGGGTTCTAGCTGCACATTGAAATCTCTCACAATTATAACATGTCTATTCAAATCCAATTTCTTCCACTTTCTGATAAGCTCATGTATCCTTCCTGCCATGGGTGAAACAGGGATATTGCCAGGTCTATTATGGATATTAAATAGGAGATACGGATGATCTTCAGGGGTGGAGGCTACAAGAAATTGCATGTTGCCTGAACCTGTGCTTTGATCTGGTACATTCCACTCGAGGGTACTATGCACCCAGGCAATCAAACCACCCGTCGGTCTACCCCAGGACCCCTTAATAGCACTTACTGTAAACTTCTTATATCCCTGAATATCAACCCTTTCCAATGCCCAAGTTCCTTGAAAGAAAATAACATTAAAACCCCTAATAAAATCATTCCATGCTGGGTCTGACAGATGCTGATTTAGGCCAGCAATATTTCAAGACAGCAAGGTGCAGGTGAATCTACATCTACGAGGCACCTATCTAACTTTCGTTGATGGTCACTCTACCCCATCAAGTCCCCTGTCAGACTTCAAGGTCTCAATCCCTCTTCCTCCATTAGCACTGCCCATCAGTCTAATTAACAGGGCAATTCTGGGCAGGTTCACTGATTCAGCTGCTTGGTTTACCGGATACTCAGGCATCAGATTTTACCGTTTACTGGATTTTACTGTTTACTGGATACTCAGTCAAAGCAGCTCTAAGAGTGATTTTTGAATCGGGGGCGGAGTAGTACAGAAATCAATGACCAAAAAGCCATTGACCAAAAACATGTTAATAAAGAAGACTTGGATGTAATCATCAGAACAATTAAACATTTCCTTTCTTATATACTGAGTAATATCTTCTCTTATAATAGTGGTACAATCCTTTACCATCCGGATCCTGTGGATACATTTATTCGTTAGGGACTTTTGATTCTCAAAAGCACTGGGTTATAGTCTAGCCCCGTTGTACATTATAAATGAGGCCTCACTCTGGTCGTCTCACCTAGGCCCCCTAAATCCTCTGAGTGCCTGGGAGGTGTTTAAGACAAAACGGGGATGGGGGGGTTGGGTGGACGGGCGGTTGAGGTGCACAAGCTTCTCAATTGTAGGAACTATTGGCCTTATACAGTCTGTCCCTGGAGTATGCTGTATTCCTCTTGGTCCAGTCGAAAGATCCCACATGGGCCGACAAATTGCTGGTGCTTTTACTCAGATGAATAGCTTTTGGATTGTTTGGTTTGCTAGTCGGGTAAACAGGACTCGTGACTGTGATATCATTAGCTACAGTATCAACTTGAATAGCCTTCTCACAAAACATATATTTGTTCCCGCTTTAACTCACTTGGTGAGTGTTCTGTTGACTCAAACTCAAATGCTCAATATTAACAGCTAAACCCAACAGCGCCTCTTTTAGAGAGCTAACCACTGTAGAAAGATTACTGAAACCATCTTCTTTACTAAAGACACAGCTATGTATTTCAGTGGATGCTGGACATTTCACCCCCAAGAACTGGCTATTAGCATTATTCTAGCTCAGATTTTTACACTCAAATTAGCAAGGTTTTATCTTCGATTTTGTTCAGTGTCAAAACCTTGGTCTTGTCCTTGTTTTTGATCTTGGACACTTTAGCTGGCTCTGCATCATTGACAACTGTAACCACAGCATCATCTACAACTTGGCACCCAGACTCCGGGATGACATTTTCCCCCAGAGGGAGGAATCTATTGGTTAACAGGATTCATGTATCTATTACCGTCACCTCTTCCCGGGACGATTGTGAGTCTTCACAGATAATCAAAACTGGGATCTCTTTTTTATAGGAGTCAAAACTAACATATCAGGAATATTTGAGCTTGGCTGTTGGTCATGATGTCCATTGTGCCCCCCTTGCCCTCCTGGGTCCCCATTGCTGTCCATTGAGCCCCCCACCCCCTCCCTGGTCCTCCATGATGTCCATTGTGCCCCCACATCCTCCCTGGTCCCCTGTGATGTTTGTTGTGCCCCCACCCCCTCCCTGGGCCCTGTGATATTCTTTGTGCCCCCCAACCTCTCCCTGGTCCCCTGTGATGTCCATTGTGCTACTCACCCCCTCCCTGGTCCCCCGTGATGCCCAATGTGCCCCCACCTGCTCCCTGGTCTCCCATGAAGTCCATTGTGCCCCCATGCTCCCCGGTCCCCTCTGATGTCCGTTGTTCCCCCCTTCCGCTCCCTAACCCCCCGGGATGTCCATTGTACCCCCCTTCCCCTCCCCGGTCCACCTTGATGTACATTATGCCCTCCTCCCTGGTCCCACGTGATGTCCATTGTGCCCTCCCTGTTCTCCTGTGATGTCCGTTGTGCCCCCACCCCCTGCCTGGTCCCCTGTGATGTCAGTTGTTCCCCCCTCCCTCCTCCCTTGTTCCCTGTGATGTCCATTGTGACCCCTTCCCCTCCCTGGTCCCCCTTGATGTCAATTGTGCCCACCTCCCCCTCCCTGGTCCCCTCTGATGTCCATTGTGCCCCCCACCCCCTCCCTGGTCCCCCGTGATGTCCATTGTGCCCCCCTTCCCCGCCCTTGTCCCCTGTGATGTCTGTTGTGCACCGCCTCCCCTCGCTGGTCGCCCATGATGTCCATTATGCCCCCCCTTTGCATCCCTAGTCTCCCGTGATGTCCATTGTGCCCCCCTCCACTCCCTGCTCCCCTGTGATTTTCGTTCTGCCCCCCTTCCCTCCCTGCCTGGTTGTTCTCTTCTTCCTCTCTCCTCCTTACACATAATCACTGCAGAGTTGTCTTGATTCACCTTGGTCTCATCATCACCAATCTTTTTCCAATGCTTGCATTTGACTTATGGACACTTTGACTCTTGGTGCTTCACCTTCACAACCTTCATGCTGGACCTCCCCTGCATCTAGTATGCATGGAGGCCCTGCTTCATGCTATGCCCATCGTCATTTTTAAACCTTGCTTACATTCTCTGTTCTCTGCAACATTATGTGTTCTTACTGACCTCTGCAACTGTATTCGCCTTCCCCTCTGCCTCTCTGCTCCTTTCACTGTCTTTTTCTCTGTTCCCTACTCCTCTCCCTTCTCCCTCTCTCCTCCCGCCCTACCCTACTTTTCGCTATGCACTTACACTATCAAATTTGCCCCTGAACCTATTATGATATCAACAAATGTTTGTCTCCTCCCCCTCCCTTAATTGCCCCCCCCGGCACTATCTGAAATGTCGTCAGGCCTAGTACGATCGTCACTTGTTTTGTTCCTCTCCCTCCTTCCCCTCCCCCTCTCCCTCACCTCTTGTAAATCTCCGGCTCTGCCAGAAATGTTGTCAAGCCTAGTACGGTAGTCGCCTGTCTGTTTCCATTTCCCTTCCTCCCCCTCCCCTCCTTATCTGTGTTTTAGCTCTTGGACTATTTGAAACGTCGCTGGCCGGCTACAATAGTTAATTTCACATTTGTGTTGTTCATGGCCTTTAAGAATGTGATTGTATTTTCTCTTGTTCCCTCCGTTGCCATGAAGCACTTTGAAACACATTGGGCCTCATTACAAGTGCTCCGGTCCGGAATTAACGCAGCCGGTATAACCATACCGGCACCGTTTCCGCATCCGCCTAATCATGACCTGCGAACCCGGAAATAGCACCACCTCCAACCGCCACTGCGTAGTTAAAGCTCCCGTAAACTCCGCCTGCACGGAAACTCCTCCGTTGCCGGCAATACGAAACACCGCGAGCATCACAACTAGCGCGGACATGGAAACACCGACAACAAAATGGCGGTAAAACCGTGATCACGGTGGCGATACTGCCGCCCGCCACAGCGAACATGACGTTAAACTGTGCCTGGTGTCCCGAATCAGGCCACGGGTGCACCAAATCAGCCCAGCTGGACCCAGCAGGCCACTGGGTGCGTACAAAAGGGCCACACCCAGTCCAACTCAAAACAGAACCATGCAGGCAGCAGCTCTAGTAGCATTGGGACTGGGCCTACTCAACCAACAGGCAGCACTGCACATGATGGCAGTAATGTTGCAGAGGAGGAGGAGGAGGAGGAGGCGGAGGCGGAGGAGGCGCAGGCGACAACCAGCTAACCATGTACCCATGGCAAACCCCATTGTCCAGCCGGCAGCACCCCGCAGGCAGCCTGCAATACCACGCATCATGGCCTCACCCTGGAACTTCACCCCAGGACAGATCCACACATTATACCGGCTGGACCGTCCAACAATCCTGTACATCACTGGCCTGATAGAGGAAGACATCAGCAGCCACATAGACACCCCCACCGCCATCACCCCCTCCTGAAGGTCGTGTCTGTACTGCACTTTCTTGGCACCGGTACCTATCAACACACAGTTGGTGAGCTGCACAGCCTATCACAACCCTGTTTCTCAATCCTGGTTCAGGTACTGGATGCCCTGTTGCGCCATGTGTCTGAACAAAATAGCCCTACCTGTACCCTCCCCCAGGTGATTGCCACCAAGTTGGCCTTCCATGCCATAGCAGGCATGCCAAATTGCATAGGTGCAGTCGACTGCACCCACATTGAGCTGACAGTACCATGTGTAATTGAAATGGTGTTCTGCAATAAGAAACAGTACCACTCACTGAATGTACAGATGGTATGTGATGCGACGCAAGTGATTACACATTGCTGCGCACGTTTCCCGGGCTCAACCCATGACTCAATGGTACTGCGGAATTCAACATTGCCACGGTATATGGAACGCTATGCTGGACAAAGCACATTGCTATTGGGTGAGTACAGCTGCCAATGCTCTGGACCTGTGTAAGTGGGGTGTGTGTGTGTGTGTGACCAGGGCAATGAGCTACGTGAGTGGGCTGCTGCACATGCATCACCCCCCACCCATCCACTGAATAGACAGCAAAACCCAAACTTCACAAAGAAACACATGACAGGTAGCCACAGTGTGGCTGTACACACCCTGCCACCTGACACACACAGCCTGAACTCCCGCTGGAACACACACCTGGAGCCACAGCAAACCCCCGCCCATAATATGCAACACAGCACTCACAATGCACATGATGGCTGTACATGAGATGTCCTGCATCTATTATATCATCACTGTGGAGTGACCCTGCCATGTGTGCACATCACTGCACAATGCCATACTCACAAGCCACATGCACACCAATGCATTGGTTAATGTACAGCTGCCAACCCCCACTATGATGTCCATAGAAGATTAACACCCATCAGTGAAAACACTGCATGACACATTTGCATGAATGAACGATGACACAAGATTGCACTGCATCTGATGAAGACATGATACTACCAACACTGAAATGTCTCCCACATCTACATCCCATGTAGGAGATTCCGGATATGCACTCACGCCATGGCTGATGACGCCTGTACGGAGGCCAAGGAACAGGCATGAGGATGCGTACAACAGGGCACATATCCGCACACGTGGCATGATTGAGAGGACATTTGGACTACTGAAGGCCCAGTTCCGCTGTTTAAGCAGATCTGGCGGATCACTGCTGTACAGCCCAGTGAAGACGGGTAAAATTACGCTTGTTTGTGCCATGCTGCACAATCTGTGCCTGTGCAGGAACATTCCAATGCCCCCAGACGGAGATGATGAAGATGGGGATGGTGATGGAGACGGAGATGGGGATGGGGATGGGGATGGGGATGGGGTTGGGATGGCACAACCACCTCCTGGGGGTCCACTAGATGGACAACGAGCACGGGATGCACTGATTCGCATTTACTTTTGAGAGACAGCACATCCACAGTATTTCAGGGATATGGTGATGCAACTAAATGAATAAAGGGTATTTCCGTGAGCAAATTGTAATTGTCCCTACAGGTCGGCCATGTGTTTTCAGGCATGGATCTGTCGATCGCTGAAAAATTTCCTATGGACCTTACCCGACTTTTCGTCCACTAAACAAACGATAAATCAGGCTGCTGGGCGCCGACATTATGTGATAATCCTATCACTTGCCCCATCACCCTGGCTGACCTGCTTTTGCGGCGCTACATCATATCCCCCGCCCCTGAGCCTGACAGCAACAAAGCATTCATATTCCCTGCATCTCTCTGTGACGTTACTGGGCTGTGTAGCCAAACGCGCCCAGTCGACTTCTACGCGACTTCACACAGAACCCGTAAAACAACACAGATCATCTCACAACACAGCGCACCACAATTCGGAATATGAAACTGTGGTTTAAAAGCAAACAGCAAGATTGTACAATTGGTAAAGTACATTTATTTGACGTCAAATGTTTAGAGAATATTCAGCGATTCGCATTTGTCTTTGCTCTCGATCCGCAAAAGTTCATCTTGAGTCACGCGCTGTTCCTTTGCTGTACACAGGGTGTTGGTTTACGATAAAAGAAGCACTATGGTCGCAGTGATAATCGCAAGGCTGTTCCAACAACGAAGCACTACACCACCGTAATGGTTGGTATGTTGCTTCTAGCCGCTAGTACCGCGTAAGGGCATATTGGTCCTTGCCGATCGTCCCATAAAATGGTCAGGGTGGTGAAGTTGTTGACATGGAGCTGCACCTAGCAGCTGAAGAACCCGTCGGCCGGGGTCTGGAAATGATGGCATTGGCAGTAGGGAAGGATGTACCTGTATTAAAAACATAAATTAGTCTCTCCAGTCGATCTTCATTAATATTATTCATTTTATTTATTGGACCTGAAACTATTTGCTAGCGAGGATAGTGCAACGGAGTATGTTACTTTATTCCCACTAACCCACCCCCTCTCCTCTGCCTTTTTCAGAGCCGCCTGAGCGCCAGGGGACCACTTCGGCGTTGATAGTGCGCGGTACAAAATGCCACATTAAACGAACAAGTACACCTTAACCGGCCATTAACGCTACGCTATTGTTAATATATTCCAGTATAAAATCATCTAAAGGGTTACTTACATTAGATTTGCATTTTCCATTGTCTAGGCGTAATGCAGTCCCTAAATACTGCTCCGTCTGTGCCAACGATCTTTCTTATAGTGAACAAACATGAAAATCGGTCTTGTTTCTGAAATTTCATCCTTATCATCTCTTACGTTATTGCACCCCTCCTTCAAAAGAAGTCTTTAGGCACGGTGCCTGTCTGTCAAGGTCAAAAAACAATAGAACCTTATACTGCGAGTCGTGGGCCACTCCGGCCCGCGAGCAATAAATCGAAGCAGCTGACCTTCACTGTGAACGTGCATACATTCTTACTTTGCAACATTCTGTGTAAAGCCATCGCTGAGAACTTGAATTTTACACTCCATCTTTGTATATTGTCCGCGTGCTTTGCAGCCCTAGAGAACCATAAATATGGAGATAATTGTCTATTTATGTAAAAGTGAGATTTATCGTTTGTTTAGTGGACGAAAGGTCGGGTAAGGTCCATAGCAAATTTTACTACGATCGACCAATTAATGTTGAAAAACACATGGCCGACCCGTAGGGACAATAAAAATTTAGGACCGGAAATACCATTTAATTGTACTGCATATGAAATGACAGATGTCCACTCATTATGGTACTTTTCAAAGGTGATGTGTTTTCGATAAACCAGGTAAGAAAGTGCATTGGGTAGATAAGCTGTACACCCGTGCCCACCCCCCAACCAGGCCCCAAAAAAACTAACCCCCTAATGGACCTCCCCCACCACCCAAACGTACCCACCCCCCTACACCCATGGTGTCCACAAATGTCATGTTGACTGGCATCCCCACATGCTACTATTTGCGGGGGCGCTTATGCTGTGCCGTGTCCTTGCTGGCAGCTCCAGTCAGCCAACTAGAACGCCTCCGTGTCCTGGCAGTGGCAGAGCTGGATGGGGTGGTGCTGGCTGAGGTGACTGTCGGTGTGACTGTGGGCAAGCGCCCTTGAAACGCCTGCTGGGCTACCAACATTGACTGAGCAATGCTGGATTGCACACTGTTCCCTTCCCTGACATTGCGTGCCAGGGTGACAATGGTGGCCGCCAATCGTCCAATCGACCTGGAGAGCCGCCGCACCAACGTAGAATTACTCTCACGCTGCAGCCTGGCCTCCTCCCGCTGATGCACGGCCTCCTCACGCTGCAGCCTGGCCTCCTCCAGCTGACTTTCCACCAGCAGCGTCAGGTTGGCCTGTTGTTGCTCAAAGTGCTGCAAGCGAGTACTGAGCTCAGCCATGGAGGGAGTTGGGGAGCGCATGGGGCTGTGCAGTTCTTGAGAGTTGAACTGTAGGCCATGGATGGGTGACACCTCATCCATGTTGTCCCCCTCACCCTGTTGTACTGCTTCGGCCTGCATGACTGGGGCACTTCCATCACTTGATGCAGCCTCCTCAGCTGTGCAGATGGGCTGCGAATCATCATCCGAGGCTAGGATGGGTGCCTGCATGGGGATGGTGGCGTATGCTGGTGTGACTGATGTAGCCAGTGTGCCTGATGTAGCCGGTGTGCCTGATGTAGCCAGTGTGCCTGATGTAGCCGGTGTGCCTGATGTAGCCGGTGTGCCTGATGCAGCCGGTGCTTGTGTGCTGGAGCAGCTAGCATCATCCTTCTGGGCAGAAGTGCTGAGTTGGGCGCGTGCAGGTGGCTGCTGCGTTGCCTCTTGGCCGCCGCTGTCATTTGTCTCGACTGTGGGGATACAGAGGGCATGCAGTTAGTTGTGTGATGTTACTAGATGTGTCCATCACATGCATGTCCACTTGCATGTACACACTTGTGACTATTGATGCACTCAGGTGTGTGTGTGTCTGCTTCCAGTCAGGCACACACTGTGTGCATTCCAGGGTTCATGCTTTGAGGATGTGTTACTTGTCATCTGTCCAGTCAGTGGGTCCATTGGGTCACTCCTGCCCTGTTGGGGAGGGGGCATTGTGAGTGGGTCCATTGGGTCACTCCCATTCACACTTATGGCTTTGTACTATGTGCACTTACCAGCATGTGCAGGTGGGCTCACTCCTGCCTCTGCCTCTCCTATGCCGTGGATGCCTTCGAGGTGCATGACACTGCTGCAGCGCTCCTCCACGGTTGCAACTTGAGAGGGGATGCAGGGCCTCCACCAGTGCGAGTGCTGTGTTGGCGGTGTACTTCATCCGAGGCTAGGGTGGGTGCCTGCATGGGGATGGTGGTGTATGCTTTTGTGACTGATGTAGCCGGTGTGCCTGATGTAGCCGGTGTGCCTGATGTAGCCAGTGTGCCTGATGTAGCCAGTGTGCCTGATGCAGCCGGTGCTTGTGTGCTGGAGCAGCTAGCATCATCCTCCTGGGCAGAAGTGCTGAGTTGGGCGCGTGCAGGAGGCCGCTGCGTTGCCTCTTGGCCGTCGCTGTCATTTGTCTCGACTGTGGGGATACAGAGGGCATGCTGTTAGTTGTGTAATGTTACTAGATGTGTCCATCACATGCATGCCCACTTGCATGTACACACTTGTGACTATTGATGCATTCAGGTCTGCTTCCAGTCAGGCACGCACTGTGTGCATTTCCAGGGTTCATGCTTTGGGGATGTGTTACTTGTCATCTGTCCAGTCAGTGGGTCCATTGGGTCACTCCTGCCCTGTTGGGGGGGGGGGATTGTGAGTGGGTCCATTGGGTCACTCCTGCCCTGTTGGGGGGGGGGGCATTGTGAGTGGGTCAATTGGGTCACTACTTCACTGTTGGGGTGGGGGGCATTGTGAGTGGGTCCATTGAGTCACTCTGCCCTGTTGGGGGGGGCTGGTGGACATTGTGAGTGGGTCCATTGGGTCACTCCTGCCCTGTTGGGGGGGCATTGTGAGTGGGTCCATTGGGTCACTCCCATTCACACTTATGGCTTTGTACTATGTGCACTTACCAGCATGTGCAGGTGGGCTCACTCCTGCCTCTGCCTCTCCTATGCCGTGGATGCCTTCGAGGTGCATGACACTGCTGCAGCGCTCCTCCCACAGTTGCAACTTGAGAGGGGATGCAGGGCCTCCGCCAGTGCCAGTGCTGTGTTGGCAGTGTGCAGTCATGAGGTTGCGCACCCGGAGCCTGAGGTCATCCCACCTCTTATGGCAGTCCTTCACAGAGCTTGTGGTCACACCGACCGCTGTTCACTTGCGTGCTGCCTCCGCCTACACCTCCTTGCGCCGTTGCTGAGTAGCGCGCCGCTGGTCTGCACTAAAGAGCATTTCCGCATGCTCAACAATGTGGTCCACCAGAACTGTGAGCTCAGCCTCACTAAAGCGCGGCTTTCGCTGTCTGCGTGCTCGTATCCTGGATGCCATTCGATGAGTTGTCAGTCTCAGGGAGGTAATCTGACCTGTGGTGTCTGAGGATGGCAGTGGATTGTGCTTTATATAATGGCCACCTCTCTGTTTCTGTTTTTTTCCCGCAATCATGCAGTTTCCGCTTCCGGTGTTGGTGTTTCCGTTTCCGGTGTTTCCGTGTCGGCGGGGGCGGACACGGGTTTAGCACCGTTTTCTGTGGCGTAAAGTCCATGTGCGTGGGTGTTTACATGACAGCGGTGACTCAGTTTCCGCCTCGGTGTGTTGCGCGCGACCCAAGTGCCGTAATCGGCCCTTCTTTCCGCAACCTTGCGGTCGCGGAAGTGGAGTAACCGTCGTCACGGAATCACCGGATTCCGGCACGGCCAATTCGTAATGAGGTCCATTGTGTATAGGTGCTATATAAATGAACTATCATATTATGTCAAATCATAATGTCTACCCCCTTTGTGCTCAGGATTTCTATCTACCTTAAATTCCTGTAAATGATCTTGAGGTGTCTTTTTTGCATGGGGTGCTTTATGTGTGCAAACTAAACCAGGCTGAGTCCCTAAAGGATCATTCTCAATACCAGGTTGCCCCCCAAATCCCCAGCAACACAATTTGACGGGAGACCACTAAAAGGGCTAGAACCTTTAGTCTGCGGTGAACACCCTCCATCTATGTCATGTAACAGATCTTTCTTTTCAGGGATGAGAATGTTTACATCACTGATAGGTTTAAACATTTTGAAAGGCTTTTCCCCCACTCCTTGGTGATAAAACTGAGTGAGCCTTTATTTGTTACATTGTCCCGTCAGTAAAATAAAAACTGTACAATAGTAAAAACGCTAGATTTTCTAAAACACCTTCAAGTTCCTTTAAAATGACAAAAAAAAGGTCTTGAGTATGAAAGATAAATCCAAAATCACAGTCACCGGGAAGCAAGGAACACACAGCTTGTTTAAGGAGTCATCATAGTGCAGCTCAAATGCAAAAAAAAGAGTGCTAACATAAGTGCTGGGTGTTAAGATTAATTTCTAAACTGTGACCTGGTGGGCAGAAGTTTAGGAGGCCACAGTAGTTTAGTGGAACGGCGGAAACCTCTGGACAAACCAGACCAATCTACGGTAGCTTGGCAGGCGGTCAAGACTAAGGGCCTCATTATGACCCAGGCGGTAAGGGGTTTACGGCAGCGTAAACAGCGCCGACCCTTACCGCCTGAGTACGAGGTCCCTTAGCGCCATGGCGGATTTAACACCTGCTTTTAGCAGGTGTTAAAATCCATGGCACTAAGGGACCATGGAGTTAATTACGCCACCGTAATTTACGGTGGCGTAATTAACGCCTTCCCGATGTAGGGTGTCCTGACCCACGTTTAAGCTACCCTGCTACAACATTTGGTGCTGTGGGCTTAGGAAATTCAAGATGGCGGAAAACCCACATGTGCGCCGAAATCCAGGAAAGCTGCGCAGTTGTGCGCACACCAAAATGGTTACCTAACTTGCCACCCACCAGGGTAAAGAAAGGTCTTTGTTAACAAAATCCACTTTTACTGATGTCAAAAAGTTGCTGAAATCGTGACTCATTGGACCACTTTAAAGATTCAACCCTTTTTGTGGGGTTCCACATAACCATCTTACTGTAAGGAGCCCCATCAAAACAATGTTAAGCAAGGATTTACTACCATGTAAGAACCATTCCTGTTTAGAATGCATTAATCCAAGAAAATCCCAAAAATGGGTGCAGTACCAGTACTCACCACTATCCAAAAGCCGGCGTTTTAAAACCCACTGTGTGTTTTTCTGAAGGCAAGCAAAATGCCTATTTCAAACCTTGCAACATGTGCAAAATATTCACTGAACACCAGCAGACATTTGGCAGAATGGAGTTTTGTGTGCCTACAAAATCTGGGAAATGAAGAGCCCAAAAACAATGCTTATAACAAAAATGCTATGGAGTCAGCAGCTTAAGCCTAACTGCAACTGGATTTAAAACCACCAAAATCGAAAATGTTAAATTAAATGAGTGACCTATGTTTGGTGTCACATGCCTTTGTAACTGTTGAAATGTCATAGTTTTGCACTTAGAATCAGCATTCTAGCTGCATGTGTAAAATTACAAGTTATTTTAAAAGCAACAAAAAGTTAGCTGAAGGTCTGGCTTAAGGAACTTGATTTTGCCTAGCAACGGATCCCATCAGGAGTGAAACTTGAGTCACAACTATGTTCCCAGGCCAATGTTCCTTTTGCTGCCCACACTAAGGATATGCCATCTATCTGATAATTGAATTTCCTGTGCTCTGCCAGAGAGTGAACAAAGCCCTCTCCACTCAGGCAAAGGTTTTTATTACAGACGTCGTAAAAAGTGGCTTCCTCCTGGAGAAGCTGGGAGGGGCACTGCCTGTGAGAAGCAAGCTGGCTTGGCAGAAACTGGAAAGACTGGTTTCTGTACCATGTGACCTGAAAAGACACACCCCTGCAGCAAGGATATGGTTTTATAAAAAGGGGGATAATTCATAGTGCGGACATGTGAAAATTTTATAAATGATACCATAATTCTTGTGATTTTTCTGCCCACAGTTTAAGACGTGGTAGGAACCGGTGGTATGTTCAGGGGGGTTTTAGCGGAAAAGTGGATATTACTCTAAATGTGTGCATGTTAAAAATCTGAAACTTCATCAGTTAATGTCCCTACCCCCTGCACACATGTATGTAAAGTTGGGTCCATGTCGGAAATTGAAAAAGCAGTTAAAAAGTCAATTATGTACACTCTTTGAATGCAAGCTCCGAGAATGAGCAGATTTGGACATAGACATGGCTAAATTCAGCCACACCATGTATATGTAATTTCAAACAACTGTGTAACTCTGAAGTATGGATTTTGATCATATATATATTTGGGTGCACAGATGATAAGGGAGGTTGTTTCAAGAGATCATAAAATGACATCAATCTGACTCACAGTTCAGTTTGCCAATCAAGCGGAGGAATGGAAGCCTGACCAATGACGAATGAGAGGGGCAAGTCTAGTGATGCAACACACACACCCATTCTCAAGAAACAGATAAAAGCAGAGAGTCAGGACACATAGAGACATTCAATTTCATCTGCCGCTGGAAGCCCTGCCGGAAAAATCCATACTTACCTCCATCAAACTCCAGAAAGCCAAACTAGAGACTTCAATCTATCCAGAGCAGAGACCAGACCAGAGAGAAAGCAGTGCTGTGCCTAGCAGAGACCAGACCAGAGAGAAAGCAGTGCTGTGCCTAGCAGAGACCAGACCAGAGAGAAAGCAGTGCTGTGCCTAGCCGAGACCAGACCAGGCACTGTGAGCAGAATCCGGAAAGACCTGACCAGACTGAAGATCGTGACCAAGTCGCTTTCCTGTTCAAAATCGCTTGTGAGTACTTAGCAAAACTCAGAACACATCTCTTAGTTTAAATTCATCTAATTCAATCTATTTAACCTAAGTAGAACTGCCTCCTATCTGTCACCTGTCATTTCTAGTAAAATTTGTCATTTTGAAAAAGTGTGCGTTTAAAATTTACAAAACCAAAAACGACCTTTACTAAATTACTCATATCTCCGCAACCGTTTGGGCTAGAGACTTGCAATAACTTTCATTTGGAAGCTGAGATCCCAGGCTTTCCTAGGACCCCAAAACGGTAGAGATAGTCCTTGCGGTTCCTTTGTAATAGCGCTCGGCGCATCCGCGAATTTTACCGCGATTTGCAATTTCTTCACATGTAAAAACTGCTGCTGCTTGCCTTCCATTTGCCAGAAATTCGTTTTAACCTGCTAACTATCCCTGCATCATTGCTAGTGTGAGCCTGGACTAATATTAACTAGATACCACTCACCCTGAACCTCTGAAAGGGAATTAAAAGCGTTTCCAGCATATTTCTCATTCATTGCCAGCACATATCAAAGCAATTTGGGCCTGTGATTTCAAAACTCCTACCTGTTTTCTGTTGTCTAATCTTGCGGGATTGAACTGATTACATTGATTGCATTTCTGAGAACTGTGTGCTTTCCTCCCATTCCCTTGCATTGCATAAAGAGGGGGGGAGTGAATAGCCAGAGAAAAGTGATTACATTGTTTGGTTGAAATCATATTGCGTATTTTCTGTACTGCATTCATTGAATATTGCATCCACCTGAGCCTACATAAAGCATCCTCTACCACATTATACTTTTGTTCCTATTTACCAGTGTGCTACCTTATCCATTTCATGTCAACTCATTAGTGATTAAAGAAGTGTGCTAGTGCCAGATTCTCCGTTGTTAATATTTACCATATCAGATTAAGTGTGATATTCAATTATTAATTTATTAAAAAGTGTGATATATATTTTAATTTATCAAATAAACCTTTTAAACTTGCAAAACAGAACTACTTCTTGGCTCAGTGGGGTCAGGGGGATTCCAAGAGAGGGGTGTTATACAAGGGTAGTCATCCAGAACGCATGAACCGGACCTAAAGATATATCAATAAGGGTTTTCATTCAGTATTCTAGACTAGGCGCTAACTTGGCTGTAGTGCTGAATTGAATCCTCTTATACCGACTCCCATTATGCACTATGGGGCAAAAATGGGAATGGGGAAGGGTGAATGGGGATTGGGGACTTACCGCCCCGCCAAGGTCGGAATGGGGCTGTAAGTCCGCCAACCACCATGGCGTAAACGTAGTTTACGCCATGGTGGTAAAGTCACAGCCCAGGCGGTAACTTACCGCCTGGGTCGTAATGAGGCCCTAAGTCTCAGGAGGGGTGAGTGTGATCAGAAGGCCACAATGAGCACAAACAGTACATCTCTACAAATTACCCTTCAATAAACGTACATCAAAAATACATTTATTATAGGCCTTTATAACAAAACATGATTAAATCATGGTTATCAAGAAAAAATAATTACCACACACACTTATTCACTTTGTAACATATATACAAATCATGTTTAGCCTAATGCTGATGAAAGGGGAGAAAATAACCACAACCTGCAATAAAAAAGGGGTTAGGTCAACACAGATATCAGATTTGGAAATTCTTCACAATCAATCCCTAACTTATCTAGTCCAGCCCTACAAAGTGAGGAGCCTAGCGCTCAAAGTACTGTATTTCCGTAACAACATGTGGTCGTGCATAAAATGAAAAGTAGGTTCTCTTCAGGGGGCTGTAGCGGCTCAGGAAGAGGCTTGTGGCAATGAAGAGTAAGTTCCTGTTCCTACAGGAGGGTCTACTCCTGTGGATAGAGTGACTTTTGCAATTTGGGAATAGCTGGGGAGTGCAGGCTCGGCCAGCCAAGGAGAGTATATTTTAAGGGATTCTCATGCGTAAAAAGGGATGGATGTGCCAGGGGGTCACCAGTAAGTTATGAAGGTACTCACTGACCCTCGATACAGTCCGGATAAACTTTGGCAGTCTAGCCCACTTCACTCGTGGGTGTTAACCTTGCAGTTTCAGGATGCTCTGGCTCTCAGCAGCTGCAGGACAGGACGATCGTCCGTGGTGGGACAGTAGTCATTACTGAGCTCTCGAAGAAAGGAGAAGGATAGTTCCAGTGCAGCAAATCTCAGGACATGGTGGGGTAGATCTGCAGTCACTCTTAGTGACAGTAACCACAGCGGGTGACACAAGGACCGCAAATGCTTGCGAAACGGCACACCCACATACATTGTTACCCAGAGGGGCTAGGACAACTAGTTGTGGCTGGTGAGGGCCCAGGAACACAAGTAAGCGATACCCAAAGTCTTGAGTCTCAACTCTGGACGGAAGCATTTCTTTGTGATACTCTGGGTTTGAGCCCGACAGTTCACTGGTGGCCCAGGAACACTTCCGAACCTTGCGAAGCGGGACGCACGCAGGAGGCTGTTTCCGGTGGCTGGCATGCACTGTAAGCCTCAATGCTGTCTTGGGTGCCTAGCGTGCACTGGGGGCCTCCAGAGCAATTGGTGGTCCAATTGGAAGTGGTGTAAATTAAGGCAGGCTTACCAGATAGGTTTGCTGCGTTGTGAAGAGCCGGAGCAGCAGAAGTCCTGTGGAATGCTCTTTCCCTGCTCGCAGGCAGGAAGAAGGTATGCGAGTGAGAGGCATAGTAGCAGAACAAATGCAGAGTTGCACTGATGTGTGAATAAAGATAATTCACATGCTGATGTTGAATACCGAACATTTGTAAAACAACCGAAGCAGCACTCACAGAGGAGAAAAAATGGTTTCCAAGCTATTGGTACATATCTAGCTAGGGCAAAACAGCTAAAACGTAAAGAACACAAGCCAAATAACTGGTATTTTGAAAGTGGGAGTTTCTGGCAAAATCAACCAACGGTGTGGGCAACTTTATTAGGAGATGATGTCAGTAAGCATTGCCCAATCCAAGAGATGCTGTAAATAAGACAAACCCAATCTGGCCAATATTACAAACAGCAGAAGGGGGCTAATGCAAAGGATGTAAACTCTTGAACTAAGTGCCCATATAATATACAATATCTGGTACACATTGGGATACCCACTGTTTGTCAAAACCAGGGGAGAGGTAAAAGGATACCTTATCCCTTTCAGTCTTTGGTGGTTTGTGAAGGGGGAAACAATAGTATGAAATTATATGATATTGTATTTGTATGGCACTCATACACAAGAGATTCAGAGTGTGAGCAGGCAAGGTAGGGGAAACAAGGGAGGACAAAACAGCAATTCTACTAGGCCAAGTGACATTCAGAATGTGCAAGTGCAGGGGAGATGGAAGGGGGTAAGTGCGAGCGGCAGGGGGAGAGTGGTAAGTGCTGAACACTTGATAGAACAACAATAGGTAATGCAGCCAGCAGTCGGTTAGTGCAAGAATAAGGTATATACAACAGGTGTCTGATAAGTGCTGGAAGGCGACTGTAAGGTTGTAGATACAGACCCAAGTACAGGGTTTGCCAGGAGGCAGTGCTGGTGTGTGACTGGGAGGGTAGGGATCTGGGCCTGAAATCAGAGGGTAGGCATATGCCCGGTGCCAAGGCAGACAGATTAGCATGGGAGAGGAAGAGCGAAGGCATAAACAAAGAGGACGGTCTTGAGGTGCTTCCGGAACCAAAGATGGTTGTCCTCAAGTTTCAAAGAGGCAGGGAGGCTGTACCAGAGGGAGGCCCCATTGTAGGAAAGGGTTCTTCACCCAACTCGTTGCTTGGAGAAGCAACTGACCCGGAGGGAGTTGGAGGTGAGGGAGCAAAGCGCTCAAGTTTGAATGTATTTACAGAGGTAGAGTTGAAGGTATTGTGGACCCAGGCACCAAAAAGCCTTGTGGACAATATAAAGGGTCTTGAATTTAATCCTTGCAGCCACTGGGAGCGAATGAAGAGATTTCAGGGCTGAAGAGATACGATTGCAGGGCTTGAGGCCAAGGATAAGTCTCGCAGTCCAGTTCTGGAAGAGCTGCAGAGGGCTGAGAGTGGTTGCAGGTGGATTTAGAAAGAGGCTGTTGCAGTAGTCCAGCCTAGAGAGAACAAGAACTCTGGAGACAGTGAGCATCTGGGGGAAGGAGAGGAAAGGAAGAATACCTCTGGGGAGGTGCAGTTGATAGTTATACTTTTTAGAGCTATTGGAGAAGTGAGGAGAAAAGGAAAATGTGGAGTCGAAGATGACCCCGAGGTTCTTAGCCCCACAAGTGGGAGCAGGGAGAAGAAAGGAAGGTGCAGGTGCGCTGATGAGGAAGATCTCTGTCTTACTGGCATTAAGGCAGAGGTTGTCGGCGGCGCATCACTCCTGGATTGCAGATAGACAGTCTGAGATGAGAGAGGGAGAAGAGGTGGCAGAGGGGAGCCTGAAAACAGTTTGGGTGTCATCCACATAGCACTGAACGTTTGAGAAGAGAGCAGCAGTGCAGACAGCGAGTGGTGCCAGGTATTGGTTGAAAAGCCACGGAGAGAAGTTAGACCCCTGGGGAACACCACAGGTAGCAAGTGAGATAGAGGAAAGGAAAGCTCCAAGTTGGACCTGGCAAGGTCGGTTGGAGAGGAAGAAGGACAGCCAGGCCAGGGCCTGATCAGTGATACCCAGATTATCCCGGAAGCGATTGAGCAGGATGACATGTTTAACTTTGTCAAAGGCAGAAGAAAGATCGAGTAAGATGAGGACAGATGGGATATTAGAATCAAGGCTGGAGAGTATGTCTTCACGGATGTTCAGGATAGCAATTCCCATGATTCCGGCAGCTCTGAAGCCAGACTGATGGTCATGGAGACAACCAACAGAATGAGTGTGAAGATTAAGCTGGGAGATGGCCAGCTTTTCCAGGAGTTTGCGCAGGAAATGAATGATAGAGATCAGGCAAGAGTTAGCCAGGCATGAGGGGTTGGCTGTGGGTTTCTTGAGAAGAGGGTGCACAAGAGAGGGTTTCAGAGGCAAGGGGAAGGCTCCAGAGCCAAAGGAGTGGTTGCTGAAGTCAGAAAGAGCAGGAGCAAGGGTGTCAATGTGGTCATTGATGGTTCTGTATGAACAGGGAAGAACCTGTTTTGACAGACAAGACTTTCATAGATCGGACTTGTCTGGAAACCTTGTCAGGGGAGAACAGAGGAAAAGATGCAAAAGAGGGAGGAGTGGTGACTGAAGGGGGGCCAGAGGTAGCAGAGAGAGAAGTGGGAAGAGGAGGAGAGGATGGGAGGGCGGACAGGATGTCCTGGGTGTTTTAGATGAAATGAGAGACAAGCGCCTTGCAGAGGGCCCGGGAGGTGACAGGAGAGGTAGAGACTGCAGCAGGGTTGGCCAGCTCGTTGCAGATTTTAAAGAGTTTGGCCGAGTTGTCAGATGCTGCAGAGATGCGGGCTTGGATATATGCTCTCTTCTTAGTGCGGACAAGCAGCTGGTATTGTCTTTGGAGCAGGCAGCAGGCCAGTTTGTTAGAGGATACACAATAAGCCTGCCATTTCCTCTCACCCACACGATCTTGCGTTTAAGGGTAAGTAGGTCAGAGTCATACCACGAGTTGCACTTGGCTTTGGGTTTCAAGCAGATCCTCATGACAGAGGCAAGAACATCAAGAGTATCAGAGATAGAAGAGTGGAGCATGGAAACGGCTTTGTCAGGATGTGAGTCAGCCCGCGGAGGGGGAGAGAAAGTGGTAGCGAAAGCCTCAACTGACACACGCTTCATGGGTCGGATGACCGAGAATGTAGGTGGTAGTGTTGGAGTTGGCTTGGCCTGAGAGGTAGAGAGGGAGAGATGGGAGGAAATGAGAGAGTGATCACTCCAGGAGAGAGGAGTGGTCAGAGCGATAGAGAGGGGGAGGTCTGAAGAGATCAGAACATCCAGAGTGTGTCCTGCAGAGTGAGTCGGGCCAGAGGGGTCGATAGAAAGAGAGAGAGTCAAAGACGTTGCAAAAGAGTCCAGAGGAGGGACAGGAAGAATCCCAGAAGGAGGAGTTGAGTGGTCGAAGCTAGGAGGGAGGAGGAGAGGTCTACCCACTAAGAGAGGAAGGAGGAGATCTGACCAGGTGGCCAATAGATATTTGCCACAGTAAGAGATTGACGAGGAGAGAGAGAAAGTCTGCAGACAAGGCATTTGAAAGAGGAGTAGGCCTGCATAGGGATGATGGAGGCAGGAATCCACTCCAGGAAGATCAAGGCTACACCACCTCTGGAACGGTTGGATCTGTGTGCAGAGAGGATCTTTTAGTCATCAGGAAGGAGAGTGTCAAAGCTCGTGACAGATCTGGCCGTGAACCATGATTTGCTGAGACTGAGGACATCGAGGTCAAGTTCTTCCAGGAGGCGGCAGATGTCAGAGGAGTGTTTGACAGCTGAGCGAGAGTTTTGAGTGGCAACATGGAGAAGGTTGACATCCTCGAAGGACTCCCGGGGAGAAGTAGAAATCAGAGGTACACGGTGCAGAGGTGTACAAAGAGCCAGTTGGGGGGCAGATGAGGAAGGAGGAGAGGGCAAGTTAGACGAGGAGGAGGCAGGCAGGCAAGGCAGAGAAGCTGAAGAAGGGAGAGATGGGACAGCAGGAGAAGAAATTAAATTGATGAGGTGTGGCAAGCGTCTATCAAAGAGGAGAAGGTTGGCCTGAGGACTTTGGACCATGACGGTGCCATTAAGGTAGACATTAATGATTACTTATAGGAGTGAAAGGGGTCCAGGAGTGCCTCCCACCGGGTGCCACCATTAATGGGAGAGGAAGGGAGAGAGCGCAGCAACCATATGAAAGTCCAAAGGTCCGGCGAAGGAACAACAAAGAGGATGTTGTGAGGGTCTGTCTGGAGGAAGCACTGGAGTAGGTGTCAGCGATAGGGAGACCAGGGTTAGAGGCCAAGATATCCTTTTTGAAGTTCTTCCTGCCAGACTTAGTGAGAAGGGAAGGATAGCCGATGGAGAAACAGTTAGAAAAAATAGGAGAGACAGAGAGTGCCATAGGTGTTGTGAGGAGGGGGGAAGAACAGAGAGAGTAGTGAAGGGTGGGTGGGTGGGGGAGACAGGATGGAGGAAAGGCAGGATGGGGTAGCACAGGGTTGTCACTGGGCACAGCCAAGGTCAAAAAAGCAGCACATGTACAAACAGCTAACTTTAAAATAGCAGCAAATGGCACTAACATCTAACTTTGAAGTAGCCATAGATGGTACAAACAGCTAACAATAAAATAGCAGCAAATGTACTAAATGCAGTCCAGTCACAATCAATAAGCGTGGGAACAAGGGTGAGATGGGGTGAAGGTGAAATGTCAGGGGTGTAAAATGTTGAGACAGCGTGACTTAACCCATGGTTGCATAAGTGATGGTGTCATGATAGTTCAGGGTTCCAAGAAATTTGAGAGCACCATCCTCAAGGTGCTTGAGAGGGATCCAGGGAGACCTCACACCCCAAACCGGCAGCGGACAGGAAGCAGAGAGGGGTTTTAGGAGTGGGCCATTGTTCGCCTGCTGACTTCCCCGATTGGCCGGGGTGTAGGGAAGGAGAGCCAATCAACAGAGCCCTCCTGCAGGGGCACAAAGCACTCCAGTGCTCGTGTGCAGGTTAGCCATGTTGGAAAGGCCGTAAATTCCAGCAAAGTCCTTGTAGGCTCCTGTGGATGTCAGGCACTCCGGTCAGCAGTGGTAAGCAGTTTAAGCCAATACACCACTCAAATGAGGGATGGATACGAACGACGCTCTCTGATTCAGTAAAACACCACACAGCCAAAAAGGCTTACCAGTAGATGAAGAATGTTTCTTTCTTACCACGTTGGATCAGCTGCCATGCAGGAGCCATTAGGATGAGGTTCTGATGTGTGGAAGGTAGCGGGGAATTGAGGGGCTGGCCACAACAGCAGGGGCCAGGAGTGTGACTTTGGTGGGGGCCGGTGTTCACCTGCGGGTTCCTTGATTGGCCGGGGTGTAGGGAGAGGGAGCCATTCACCAGGGCCCTCCTGCAGGAGCATGACACACTCCAGTGCTTGTGTGCAGGTTGGAAAGGTTGTGATTTCCAGCAAAGTCCTTGTGTGCCCCTGTGGATGTCGGGCACTCCGGTCTGCAGCGGTAAGAAGTTTAAGCCAACACACCACACAAATAAGGGATGGATACAAGCAACATGCTCTGATTCAGTAAAACAGCACACAGCCAAAAGGACTTACCGTCAGATGAAGATTCCTTTCTTTGGAGCCATGTTTGATCAGCTGCAATGCGGGAGCTGTTAGGATGAGCCCCCGATGTCTGGAAGGTAGCAGGGAACTGTGGGTCTTGCCACGACAGCATGGGCCAGGAGTGGGCCTTTAATGGGGGGCTGGTGTTTGCCTGCCGGCTTCCCCAATTGGCTGGAATATAGGAGGGGGAGCTAATCACCAGGGCCCTCCTGCAGGAGCATGAAGCACTCCAGTGCTTGTGTGCAGGTTGGCCATGATGGAAAGGCTGTGGGTTCCAGGAAACTGCTTGTGTGCCCCTGTGGATGTCAGGCACTCCGGTCTGCCAGGGTAAGGAGTTTAAGCCAACACACCACTCACATGAGGGATGGATAAAAGCAACGCGCTCTGATTCAGTAAAACAGCACACAGCCAAAAAGGCTTATTTGCAGATGGAGATTCTTTGTTTCAAGCCACGATGGTTCATCTGCAATGCGGGAGCAGTTAGAATGAGGCACTGATGTCTGGAAGGTAGCGGCAAAGTGAGTAGCGAAAAGACTACCTTTCTGGGGACACGTGTCCAGAAGGAGAGGAACATCACTTACAGAAAAGTGTTCAACAGTGACAATGCTAATCAGGTCTTCCCTGAAAAGGTGTTGAGAGCCTTGAAGCTGTCAGTTGTTGTATGCTGTGACACTAGTATAATATCTGGTCAGTTGACATTGCAAATATGAAGCACTGTTGTTGTGAAAAGCTGTTCAGGCATGGGTCTATCCCCGAATAGAAGTGTTTGGGAGATTGTAGGCCTGGCAATGAAGCAGGCCAAGTGAAAGTTGGAGAAGGGCTATAAGGCGATCCTAACCGAGACAGTATTCATTTTAGTTGTACGGGAGGAAAAGCTAAACAAGTCTGCAGTGGAAATGTTATATTTCTTAGAGTTGCTGAAGTGGAAAATCATCCTGATGAATATAAAAATTGTTGCCATTGAGGACCTGAAGAAGTGGCAAATCATCCTGACCAATATACACATGGTTGCCATTGAGGACCTGAAGAAGTGGCAAATCATCCTGACCAATATACACATGGTTGCCATTGAGGACCTGAAGAAGTGGCAAATCATCCTGACCAATATACACATGGTCGCCATTGAGGACATGAAGAAGTGGCAAATCATCCTGACCAATATACACATGGTTGCCATTGAGGACCTGAAGAAGTGGCAAATCATCCTGACCAATATACACATGGTTGCCATTGAGGACCTGAAGAAGTGGCAAATCATCCTGACCAATATACACATGGTTGCCATTGAGGACCTGAAGAAGTGGCAAATTATCCTGACAAATATATACATTTTTGATATTGAGGAACTGAAAACCTGTTCAGAGAAGAAGACGAATCTTATAATCTATGTGTTGGAACTTTTTGTTGACAAGTTGAACATAATCAGACTATATTGGAACTTGGTTGCAAATCAGGATTTACATGTGTTCATTTCTTGAACTGTGTTGCAGAAGCAGAATCACGTTTAAATCTGGGGAAGGGGAATTTGCCCAGGTTCTGAAGAGAGAGATTGGTTACTTTATGAAGTCAATCAGTATTGTTTTGAACTACCATGTTTTTCCTTGTTTGTTTGTTGTATGTTTAAGTGTGAGGGACAAATATCCTTTGTTACAGTGTTTCCTTTAGTTCATTTTAGGCAGGGAAATCCTTGTCAGGGTAGGAATAGTGAGGTGTTCATCCAACCTAATATTCTAATGAAATGGCATATGTTGAGAAAACTTCACAACGTGGTCCGCCTCACATTTCTTACTGCTCACATCTGTCATATATTAGGTAAGAGGATTTCCAGGTGGCAGATCCCATGCCATGTTTAAGTTTACCAAGGTCAAGTCTTTTCATGGTGGAGATCAATTGTTATTGTCCTGAATCTTCTTGTCTGGCTAGATAAGGATCAGGAGACCAATAGGAGTTATTTGTATTCTTTTGTATTCCCTCTATATTCTGGAAATTGATACCCTCTATGGAACAACTGAGGCGTGTTCTTAAAACACTGGTCATCCTAGGGGTGTCAGAAGAGGATGGAGACAGATTGATCAGTAAACCACAGCAGCAGAAAATGCGGCAATCATTGATGCACTACCGTGGCTTAGGACCTGGGCACCCGATGGGTATGTAAGATGGTGTGACCATTCTCCTCCATCTGCTTGAATAATTATTGAGCTCCTGCACACATGATTATGCTAGACAATGTAAACCTGGCTTTGGTATGGAGAACGCTCAGATCAAAATCTGATAATATACTGATTACATTCTGTTATATTTATCTGTTGCTGTTTTTGTTGGCGAGGAACATTCTAGAATCTATTGCTTCCTTTGATGTGTTGTCTTTTCTAAGGTTAACAAAGATAAATCAAAGATGATCACCCTCATAAGATGTATTCCTGTATAAAATACTGCTATACTCACATACTGTTACCACTACTAGTTCTGACAATACATCTGCCAAATTATACATGATGTGCCAGTGTTATTCCCCAATATGTAGTCCAATAGGACTTCACAATGTGGTTTCGGATGAATCACCTCCAGTAGTAACTCCACTGGAGATAATTCCTCCACTTATTGGAGATAATGTGGAGAAAAACACTCTAGCCAAGTGCTGGAGGTTTTTCCTCAACATCATCTCAAATCGGTACTATTGTGGTGCAATGAAAGTGGAGGTACATCCATATTCCATGCACCTCCATACTAGTAATGAGGGCTAATGTACTTAAATATATCTGCTACAATGTCAGACATAAAGTAGACCGTGTTTTGGCACATTGGGATATTTTGAGAGAACGTCTTTAGGCACTGCAAGGCATTGCTGAGACTTTGAGATGTTGGCTAAACATCCCGGTTTACAATTATTGGCAGGATCCAATCCACTAAGGGAAACATTCTTCCTAGATGTGTCTTTCTCTTCAGTGTTATCCATTTAGCTTTTACAAGAAATTTTGAGCTGTAGTTTCATCCATTATTTGTGAGATAAGGAGGGCAATGAGTGGGTGGATTTGGTGACTTGGTATGTCCATGCTTCCAAATATATTGGTGGGCCATAATTAAAACAATTGTGCAATCTTTCATAAATGATAATTCAGGAAATGTTGACATTTTCAATATTTAATAGTCCAGTCATACTGCTTGGAACTAGAAAGCCTCATTTTTACCTTCTCTGTTAAGGAGTGTTATGCGAATGTCAGCCTTAGATTTCCCTTTACCTTTTGGAGTGTGTGACAGCAAGTCGAGCATGATTTGGACTACGTTATTTCTCAGACTCCCTTCCTCTCTGGGGCTGTCCATTTTCTACCAGATTCTTCACAATAGGTTAGTTATCTCCTTGATCTAGGGTTCGCGTATGCTGCTCGGTCACCTGTTGGGTAATACAAGGTTAAAATCTCCAGGAGAGAGTTAGCTGATTTTGCTTTGCATGCTGGAACATTTTATATGCCTTTACTTTGTGACTCTGTGTAACAATATCTGGCAATATCTCTCCCCAATGTTAGTCATGCAGGACATGGCACCTAGTAGCCTTCACAGGAAGTTCACATCCATAACAAAGCCATGCAGCAATGCACCATCGGCAAACACATTCACCAAAAAGCTTGCTTTTTGCCCCATAAGAGGAAACAGTTATTGTCATATAGGGAAATGCGATTTTATGTATAGCTTTATCAACCTCAAGGATGCATCAGCCAATCACATGTGCATTTTACTCACATAGGAGAGCATCAGTGCAGTGTAGCTTGACAACCTTGAGAGCAAATGTTTATACCCATTGTGCATTGATGTGTCGTTTTGGTCAAGCGATAAACTTCCAGTAATGACATTGGGGGAGAGATATTTCCAGATGCTACTATAGCACAGCAGGCAGTAAAAGACTTATTTTCTTGATTTTTCAAAACCACCATACTATTGACGGTGAATGGTAAACGTCCTCTAATGCACCAACGTGTTAACCTACACAGCATTACTATTCTCTAATGATGCTGCTGCTTTAGTTGTCAGTCTTTGGTTGGTAACGCTATGTCTTTTTTTATTTTTAAATAATTTATTACATTTCACACATAACATAAAGAACATCAATCAAAGTAACAATGTCTCACATTAATCAGAGAGAACAAAATTTACATAATAACATAAGCATTATAAAGAGTTCATAACAACAAATGACCAACCCTAGTGAAACACATTCAACATATTGACATGAATATACAAAAGACAACACAAACAAAAAGGACAACACAAATAACACCACAAATTGAAAGGAGAAAAGAAGAGAAAGAAAGACTGAAAAAAAAGGAACCCATCAACCTCACCATGAATACCATTGCTATCAAAGCAACCCAATATTAGCATTAATCATAGAGAGCCATTAACGGACTCATAGCTTCATGTAATCCTCCTCCTTATCCTTATTACGAAATGAAACCTTATCATACTTTGCCAAGATATGCAACTCCGTCAACCATTCGTCAACATTTGGCTTTTTTCTTGTTTTCCAAATCCTGAGTATCAACTTAATCGCTACCATTATGGCCCTCTCAATCCAACAAGAATGTCTCCTAGCGCCACCACATCTATTTCTACGGGAAAGTAAAATTATATTCACTGCTGATCTCCGCAAAACAATACCAAAAATCAAATCAATCCTATCAATTACTTCCTTCCAGAACACCCGCACTCTCGGGCAATCCCACAGTAAATGCAATAAAGTGCCCCTATTAACATCACAACACCAACACAAATCATTAGGTCGTAACCCCACCTTAAACATCTTAACCGGTGTCCAATACAACTTCCCTACAACTTTCTGTCTAATTAAACGCAAACCCATATCAGGTCCCAAATTCAAAGTAACCCTTAGAATATTCCTCCAATATACTTCAGAAATGTCATCCTGAACATCTTCCGACCAAATTTCTCTCAATCTAGACCACGCAAATTGGAGTTTCTCATCAAAAGGCATAAATCACATATAAGTACTCACACAGTATTCCTGGCCCTTTAACAACTTCCTAATCTCTGTTTTTTTCCCAATAGAACCATCAGCCAAATCCATCCATCTATTTATCATTGAACCCAAAGCCAAGTATCTATTCCTCTCACTCAGCCTCAATCTGTATCTTTCTCGTAGTTCCACAAAAGTCAACAACCGGTCTCCATCCATCACATCTGCCAGTCTCAGAATCCCCTTATTTATCCAATTCAAACATTTATTATCTATCTGTATAGCTTCATTAAACCATATGGAAGCATCAGAACTGAAACCATAACTCTGATCATTTCCCCTAAACCACTCCCCCATCACCATTCTAGTTGCCACAATCGGAATAAACTTCAACCTCTTATTTGGTAGTTTATCCATACTGTATAAGTTTCCTAGGTCAAATGGTGCACAAACATCCCTTTCCATGCGCACCCAAATTGGTTCTTTTGCATTCCGTTCCCTAAAGTAATTTGAGCTTTTTTTTAGCAAAAAGGCTTTGTAATATTTTGTTAAATCAGGGAATCCAAATCCCCCATCCTCAACCTTTTGTATCAGCATGTATTTTGGAACCCGAGGCCTTTTTCCTGGACCCCACAAAAAAGAAAAAAAAGTTTTTCAATTAGGATTAACTGCTTTTTATATAACAACAACGGAATGGATTGGATAATATATTAAAGCTTTGGTAAGAGGACCATTTTGATTGCATTGATCTTTGCCCATAAATTCAACGTCAACCTCTCCCATCTCTTAATCAGTAATGACATATTCGCGACTACCAAGTCCAAATTAAATTGCAGCAATTTCTTCAAATCTCCAATAATATGTATACCTAAATATGTGACACCCTTCGGTGACCACTTACAATTCCACGAAGGCAAAACATTACAATCACAGCAGCTAGACAATGGAAAGATCTCAGTTTTGTCCCAATTCACTTTATGTCCCGACAACTCACCTACTTCCTGAAACATATTTTTTATTACATCACCACACACCTCAGGGTTTGACAGCATAAGAAGCATATTATCAGCATACAACAAAACTTTAACTTCAACTTTGCCAACCATAATTCCTTTAATAATCTCACATTGTCTAATATATGTAGCAAGTGGTTCTAACGCCAAATCAAACAAAAAAGGTGACAACGGACAGCCTTGCCTCGTGCCCTTCAGTAAAGGAAATGATTCCGAAATTACCCCATTAACCAATACTCGGGCCCTAACATCTCTATGAATACACTCTACCATTTTCATGAAACTCGGGCCAAATCCCATTTTAATTAAAGTGTATTCCAGAAACTTCCAGTTAACCCTATCAAATGCTTTTTCAGCATCAAAAATCCCAATAACGTCATTCGAGTCCTTTCCAAAACGTTCACCAACCACATTTAACACAATTCTGATATTATCATAACCATACCGCCCTGGAACAAAACCCACATGAGACTCATCAATCAAATCTCCCACACATAACCTCAACCTATTGGCCCAAATTTTAGTGAACATTTTTAGATCTACATTCAACATCGAAATAGGTCTATAGTTTCCACACTTAGTATGGTCTTTATTGGGTTTGAGGATCACAACAATCAATGCTTCTTTCATCGATTCACACATCGTTCCTGATTCTATAAAGTCATTGTAGAGTTCACACAAAACTGGCGCCAATTGAACATCAAATTTCTTGTAAAATTCCGAGACTATACCATCAGGACCCGGCGATTTCCCATCATTCATTTGAGATATGGCAGTTCTAACTTCAGCAACCTCAATTACAGAGACAAGTAAAGCCTGCTTCTCTCGAGCCAGTTTTGAGAGTGACACTTTCCCAAAAAACGTTTCTGATCTATCTACCATAGGAACACTGTCTTCCCTATACAGCGTTTCGTAAAAATCTTTAAAATATTCACAAATATCCCTATTCCTATGTAATGTATTACCTCCAGCAGTTTGAATAGAAGAAACACAGGTATCTGTCACCAGTCCCCTAAGCTTACAAGCCAACAATCTTCCATTCCGATCACCCGATTCCAAAAAACTCTGTTTTTAATAAAACATACTCTTACTTGCAAAATTTTGCACATGAGTTCTCAATTCCGCTTCTAATTTATGCAATTTCAGCTTGTTGTGACCTAAATCATCATTAGCATAAACCCTTTGCAAGTCTCTGATCTCTGTCTCCAGACTTCTAATCATTTCCTGATTATTATTCTTTGCATGGGCAGTCCTACTTATTAGCTCTCCCCTTAATACTGCCTTAAAACAATCCCAAACAGACTTAATGCCAGCCGAATCTATATTTTCTTCAAAGTAGTGTCCAATAAATGTATCTAAGCCCTCTGTAACCAAAATATCTTTTAGTGTGCTAGCTTGCCATCTCCACCTTCTTGTTTTGGCACCTACATTATCCAAAAGTAACTTCAGATCCAACAAGGCGTGATCAGAGATCCCCCTTTCCAATATATTAGTGGACACCGTCTGACTACTCAACGTAACACTAATAAAGAAATAATCAATTCGTGAGTAAGAGTTATGAACAGGTAAATAAAAGGAGAATTCCTCATCATCGTGATGAAGTTCCCTCCATATATCTACAAGTTTGTATTTAAACACAAACACCTTTAATTCTTCACTAATCCTCTCATTGTAATACCTACATTCTGATTTCCGGTCCATCTTACTATTCAATACTATATTAAAGTCACCTCCCAACACCAGTGATTCACCTTCCATACCATCCAGCAAGAGACCCAATTGACTGAGAAAAGATGCTGCCGGCGAGCACGGTGCATACACAGTACCAATCGTCATTTTTTTTCCATCATGGAGTATGTCAAGTAATATGATTCTACCTTCCTCATCCATAACCGACTTTTCAATCTTAACTGGAAGGCCTATTCTAATACTCACCCCTCTAGACCTAGAGTCGTAACAATTCGAGATCACCCTAGAGTACCTTGAATTGGTCAAATATCTTTCATTTTGTTCATCCAAATGAGTTACCTGAAGAAAAACCACATCAGCTCTACTTCTCCATAACCTTGCCAAAACCTTGCGTCTTTTCACAGCTTTACCAATCCCCTTAACATTCCAAGATACAAAAGTTAGAGCAACCATAACCCTCTATTCCGTTTAATTATAGTTATGTAGTATCCTTCAAGTTCAAAAGGCAGGGTCCGAAAAATGAAAAGTAACAAGTGAGGAAAGGGCAGACAAAACGACAGAAGACACACATACAGACAAACAAACATAAAGTAAATGCATTGTATTACATTTCTAGTCTGATAAACATCAGACTCAATAGAAGCTTAAGTATATATATCAAATACAACATACTGAACTATACCCACCAGAAACGAAACTCAATGCCGAACAATATAAGTATGACGATCAATATCATCCCTATGATAATCAAATTTATTGGAACTCCCATAACCTTATTAACCCTTGTATGCCAATACCCAGTGTATCGTAGTTTGATTCCAATGTATACATCAAACACAACCTCTACACTCAAATCATGTACTATTTTAAAGATTACAAAAATCACAATAATAGAATATATACATCTACATCACCCTCCAGAACCCCATTCAATATGAACCCCAACATATATACACAATCTCCCCAAACCCCTATGCTCAATAAATCCACAATTCCAATCACCAACACACTCCACCCCCAATTATATATGATTCTACTTTTCTACCAAATAAAATGAATGAAGACTACCCATAACCCCTTAAGCAAACTGGCACAACCACACCTGAAAGAGCACCCAATAAATTCCCACAAACAAACCACATGTATAAAGAATAACGACCTCTGACCAACATTTCAACTGGGAAACAACTCACCACCACACTCCAGAGCATATTAACCATCATCAAAGTGAGCCCCTTAACCAGACACCCCTCTCTTGTATCCTAATCAATGTTACCATCCAAATACGGACAGAATTATACACATATCCAGAGTAAAATACACAGCAGCATAATAATACAAATGACAGAGTTCTAACTTTAGAGTGTTGAAACATTCCATGCTAGCCTAAACCATGCCAGGCAAACACCACCCAAGCACATTACCCCACAGTCCAAGCATAAGTAAAAGTAGGACCAGTGTTTTGTACCCATGCCTGTCACAATAACTCCCCCACACATTAATCCATTACCTCAAATGTTGCACAAGAAAGCATGATTTATCACCGTAGTCAACAACTGAAATAATCATCTCTGATTAACTTAAAAATTACTTCAAACATCTATATGTAAAGCAGATTTTTGTAAAAACTCCATACCCCATAGCGAAAATTAAAGGAGACCCAGTGAAACAAAGAAACACAAATTAATATACAACGAATCCAGGTCATATTATACAACAACTGAAACCATCAATGTATAAAAAAAAACGAAATCACCCCACTCCCCGGGGTCATTAAATTATCCTGCAGTCACAATTAAGCAACCAACACATATTCAGGCACAAAGTGGACCGGACCAGCATATATGTAATAAGGGCATTCCACAACAAGTGCAGCTGTAACCATCAGGTTCAATTAAACAAAGGCTTGTCCATGGATTTTCTTCCCATGTTCCCCATGAACAGGTCTGAGGCACATAACAACATCACAACAAAGTGGCCACAGTCAGCACCACACCCAGTCACAGTTCCAAGTACATTGCAAATAAACTTTAGAAAATCACAAGTACTACTGCTCGAAGTCAACAGGGCGTTCCACAGAGATGCTTTACACGGAAGCCCATACAGCAGGGGATGTAGAAACCATGACCTCCACAGAAAAAGGGTGTACCCATGTGTAGTGTCGGGAGCATACTGCTGCAACCACATAAAATGACATAATATACCTTCCAACACTACTCTTAACAGCACCCCGATTGCCAACGGTGGAGTGCATCTAGAGGTGTTCACCCCGAACCACATGCGGGAACAAGAAATGGCTGTTGTGCGACAGATTATCATAAATATCCATGGATTCCCTGAAAATTAATCCCCAAACCCACACCCATCCATTCACCCATATCCTTGATCCAATGCACCGAAGCATCCAAAAACCCCTTAGGAAGATGCAGCAGTTTAGTAAGAACGATGAGGGTTCCGGGGAACATCAACAACCACTGTCCATCTGGTTACGCCTCTTGGAAGGTGAGTGGACCAATATGGAAGCAGATGGAAATAAGTCTCACACAAATGGATGGCTGAAGGGCCTTGCATATCACTCTTTCATCATGCATACTATGGGTGTCAAAGGAAGTCTGAATCCCGTTGCCAGCCATCATGGTTAATGTCTACAGCTGAAATACCACTCAAATAGTCCCATTTTCCGATTGACTCTCGTTACTGTAAGTAAGAACTCACAGTAAATTAGCCGTAATGAACAGGCGTTGCTCTATAATCCCAGCCATCTCCGGCGCCAGCAATCTGGTGGGCAATACTTAGTTCGCACCCACACCCACAGCAGCTCGACTATGGAGCAGAAAAGTTGCTCATTCACTATTATGAACAATGTATGGAACAGTTCTGTGCAGAGAACATGTCCAGCAGCTTCTTAATCCCAACTACCGTTGCAACATCCTCCAAAGTACAAAAAGTTGTGAAATTTCCCCAGACAGCATGCAGTGTGCATATCCCTGGCCGTAGCGATGTACAAAAGTATCAAGTATTACACAAACTAATGTAAATTGTGAGTGGAGTTGCCAGGTCCGGGGTCCATGAAGAGCACAAACAACGGAGCCTAAACACTCTGTAGGTCCAGCCACGGGGCAAGTACGAGAAGCACAATACGACCGAAGGCAGTAGCAAGCTTACCTCACACCAGGCCCAGGTATTGAAGTGCTGGAAGAGCAGTTACGGAAAGTATATACCGCACACGCAAAGAAGCGGTCCCTTTAAAAGTGCCAAAATGTGTAACTCTCTATCCCTGCAGGCACTGAACAGTTTCATGTACTGCCAACGACGGCGTAGGCACCCAAAAGGATCCCAGCGTGTTCTATCTCAGATTTGCTGATCCGAGTATATTCACAGCAAAGGGGCGTGGCGTAAAGAGGAAGTGAACTCAAAGGCTTCATCGACTCCGTTACGTCTCAAGTAACGTAACAAGCGAACAAGGTGCTTTCCTCACAACAATAACACGGAAAGCTCACAGCAATCATGGTATATTTTCAAGGTAATAAACATTCCAATTCCGTTGCAAATCAAAAGGTGTAGGCGGCGGCCATTTTCCCAAAGCAAAAAACAATTGCAATGCAATATAAGGAGTAAAAGGACACAAAAAGAAAACAGTTTTAACAATGGATTACACAGAATCATAACCTAATGTAAATCAGGTCTTCCCTTTTTCTTTCTCAGCCTAGTATTAGACTCCAAAGCTGGCGATGTTCCTTCCATAGGGTCCATATCCAGATCCATCAAAAAAGCCCCTGCCAACTTGCTTTCTGTGAAAGAGTGTAAACGATCATCCACCACTATCCTTAAGATTGCAGGATAAATCATGTAATACTTTAGATTTTTTTTCCGGGCTTTTATTTTTGCCCCAATGAAAGCTTTCCTCTTGTCCATCACATCCTTACTCAGGTCCACAAACATCATTATTTTATTGCCACCCCAGGCAAGATCTTTCAACTCCCGAGCTTTCCTTAACACCAACTCCTTCACAGGGAATCTCAGGAATTTAACAATAAGATGCCTTGGCCTCTCACCCAGGGCTGGTTTAGGTCCAAGAGACCGATGAGCTCTCTCTATTTCCAATGATACAGCTGCATCCAGATTCAGCAATTTTGGCAAGTTCTTATTCAGAAAGTCAATGGCATTACCTCTTTCTGCATTTTCCGGAAAGCCAGCAAAGCGAAGATTATTCCTTCATGAGAAGTTTTCTTGTTCTGATAGTTTTAAGGAAATCTTTTCATTAACTGCCCTCAGTTCTCTGATTTGGTCCATCAGCCTTAATGTCTTTTCATCTACCAAATTCAGATGTTCCTCCACAGAATCCACTCTCTTGATAACTGTAGTAAATTGTTCCTCCCACTTCAAAAGAGCTGTCTTTATCTCCCCAATGTCCAGCATCATTTTACTCAGCATATCAAAGAGTTTGTCTTCTCTGCTCTCTCCATTATCACCATTTCCACCTCTCTTCTGTCTCTTAGCATCTGGAGTATTAGGAGTTGACATTTTCAGAATATCAAGTATATTATCAAGGGAAAAATTCAGGAGCACAGCAGTTAAGCTGCCATCCCTGGAGCTGACAGTTCTAGAATCTGGTAACGTTATGTCTAAACTCGCACTGGCCTGTGAGACGCAGGTAGTTTGTTCATATGGGAGAAAGGGCAAGGGTGTGAGTTATTGTTCATAACTGTGTGAGTGATACGTGGAGGATGCCAAATGAGAGGGAATCATGTTTGTGGTTGGTTGATTCTTGCATCTGCCACAGATTTCATACTTGGGAAGATAACGCCAAGTATAAAGTAGCACTGTCCTATTAAATTATGTAGATGTATTCGCCTGGGGAAAAACAGGTTCTGTTTAATTTGCATACCCATAGTGCATTGATGTCTGGCTTTAATCTGGTGCTGGACGTCAAGTAATGGCTAGTAAAGGGCACTTTGTGTGCGTGACCTTTGAGCTGAAATGAACTAATGTACTGGTATGCATTATTTTTCAAACCCACCATCATATTGATGGTGAATGGTAAACATGTTCTAATGCTCCGAGCTCAGAAATGTCAAACTACACTGCACTAATGTGATTGATGGTGAATCGTGATGTTTATTTGAAAGTTGTCAGTTTTGGGTTTCACAGCTGTTTATTAAGTAGTACCACTCTATAACACAAAGGCAATACTGATTTTCTGTGCAAGCTGTGTAGGGGTAATCATAATAAAAATTTTTTTTTAAAAAACTATGAAGGGATAGATTGTGCATGTAGAGTGAGAGGAGTTAACTTGAAAAGGCACTTCACCGGTGTGACCAATGCGGTCTTAGTTGGGCAGGATCATCAATAGCAGACTAAACACAGCTGGAATTTATTTCTCAGGGACATTCTTGTACTTTCCTCTCATCATAACTTCTCCATAGTTGTGTGTAACTACAAACCTTTTTAATGCAATTTTCCTACAAAGCTACCTAAGGAAATCTGGATTTCAGGACAAGACGCAGAGGCTGTGATAGTGTATGTTTAAAGCGGATTTAGTGCTTTGAAAGTTGAATCGCTGGACAAATTAGCCCTTTTCTGCATGTAATGGACTGAGATACAGTCCCGCATGTGTGCTCATTAGACACGTTTTCAATCATCAATGATCACCTTGAATAATAAAAACTAAAAATAATGTATTCAGTATGCAACTTCTGAGTGTGTTATGTATAAAAACACATACATAAGAAAAATGTAATTTCTATAGAAAAATTCATAAACATAAAAAAACAACCCCGAGATATTAGCCACATGTTTAAAAAGTGAAACAGAAGTCAGCCAAAAGAATAATTACTGAATGTAGGACAATGCGAATAATACATGCGTATAGTGTTAATAATAGGATTCCTTACTGTTCTTTCCAAATTCGAATCAGATTTTTAATCAAGCAATTGCATTTATACATTAACCAGTAGTTAAATATACTCCTAAATAGGCATGTTAATATGAACTGAATGTATTTACAACATAAAGAAAATGGTGACTGTGTACATTCATGCAGATATCGCTGTAACATTATGATATCCTCATGTTAAGCACAAGAAAGGTGGAATACAGATATGCAAATACAATGGTGGTAAAACACGAGGCAGCAGTTGTCTATGCCAGGGAGGCAAGATAGTGATGACAAAAGGGACATAAACCTAGGCCTTCAACAATAGGAATACAAAGCAACTTCACTAAACAAGGTTGTGTCAGTTAGGAAGATTGGTTTGAGTAATACCAATCACATTGCTTCTTTATTTCAACACGCATAAAAGGAAAATCATTAAACAAACCACAACTGCTGACATAGAGAGACATAATACATTGTAACAGGTAATGATATCCACCCCAAACATCACATTTCTTTTCAACTGACGTCATGAGTAGTACCAACATCATGACACAGTACGTGCGTGGAATGATATTAGAATACAAGGTAAAGAGCCTGCTGAATGGCCAGAAAGAGTCTTTCTAGGACCCCAGGTATGGTTATTGGAAAGGGGAGACGCATGGACGCTTGGATTGTGAGAGAAGTAGTTTCATAATATATATTTGTCTTGCTGATGTTGAAAATATAGAAAAAGAGCTACCTTGCATGCCTAGGAATTTGGCAGATAACTGCTGCAGGAATAACTGCCCAATAAGAGGTCAAGCCCCAAAGTGCAGTATATTTGTGCCAGAGAAACCAAGCATGCATCAATTACTGACGATTGTAAACAGTGATGACGTATTCATTGACTTATTCATTGGCTTGTAAATGAAGAATACACAGCAACCTGCATCAGATCGTGACCAACGAAATTGACTTCCTCTGCCCTCCTGACCTATTAACATTTTGGAGCATTCATCACCTGATGCAGGAATGTTGACAATCATGTTTTTATTTTTTATTTTTTATTTTTTATTACAAACTTTTTTCAAATACATTTAGACCCAATGCCTGTGCGAACTACTATGCTTTCATCATGATTTCTGGCAATTCATTTGTTTCTAACATCATGCCCTCCAGTTCTTTACCAATGTTTGCATGTTATTTAAGTAGAAAGTAAGGGCAAAGATCAAATTTTTTAAATTGCCCACCATAAAGCGGATCCACCACTCATCTGCACAGAGTGAGGGGCTTTGCGCTATCAATTCTCCAAAACGTTTTGTTTGCAGATTTTTCAAACGCAGGGCAAAATATGTCAGGTGTTTTAGGGATTCCTTTGCTCTTTTACAGAATTTCCATTTCCCATCGTCTTTATGATTTGACTTCCACAACAAAGTCCTCTCTTTTGTGTTGAACAGATTAAGCCGAAAGTTCATGATTAATAAACTATGATATTTAGATGGAAATGTTTCCAAATAGTGCGGCAACTCATTGAACCTTCTGACTTCTACGGCATCATTGTGCATCACTCTGTGCAGCCGGCGTTGCTCAATGGTGTCGACCCAGTCCTGAATACACAGTTTTTTCTTCACTGCGTTCGGGTCTGTTTGTAAGGTGTTGTTATCCATGTTTAGTTGTTTTAGGATGTTGTCACATTGGTCGAACCATTGAGCTAAAATAGTTTCTTTTCGTGTTACATTTGTTTTGGACAGGATCTCAAATTGTGGGAGTGGATGTGCGGTTGCCATTTTACAATATAGAGCAAGAGTGTTCCACATGACGTTTGCATTTATTGAGAGCAGCCCTAGCTCGTATCGTATGCAAGTTGTCGGTGTTCCTTTAGGTAACCATAGGACTTTGCTCCAAAAGCTGTTATCTAGTGAGGGCTACAAGGAAGCCGGGCATCCTATAGCGCATTCCGCTCCGTACGTTAGCATAGGTACCACTTTTGATTTGTAGAATTCAACCACTGGTTTGATTGAAAATCTACCATATTTCTTATTTAGCAAGGCACCGTGTGCCACAAGTTGCTTACACTTTGCCTTGGTTTTTAGCCCCCATGGGGCATCGTTGATGTTACTACTTATGACCATGCCCAAATATTCTGTCTGATTGACGCATTTTATCTTTTGCTCTCCAAGCTTCCACTGATGTTGTATTGTTGTGGGTGCATTTTTCCCTTTAAGATTTTGAAGTGGGAGAATTTCAGATTTTGCTGGGTTTACTTTTAACCCGTTTTCTTCTACATAGTTCTCCAAGGCAGTCAGTTTGCGTTATAAGCCAATGGGAGTGATGTCCAGCAAAACTAGATCATCCGCATATAGGATCCACCCCACATGGAATCTGTTGAATTTGGGTGGAAACCCATGTACGCTTCCCAGAGTTTCGCCTATATCAGCGATGAACATGCTGAACAGGAATGAAGCTAAGGGACACCCTTGTTTCACACCTCTGTGTGTTCCTATAGGTACAAATAGAGTTCTGTCATGATCTAGTCTGATTCTTATATCAGTGTTTGAATGTAGAGCTTTAGTCGCTAGGATCAGACTTGTGTGGCAATTTCGTTGTTTTAGTTTAGACCATAACAGTTCTCTATTCACGATATCAAATGTGTGATCAAGGTCAATGAATGTGAGGTAGATTTTAATTCCTTGACAAATCGCCTCCGTTTTTAATACATTGATCAGGAAGAGATTTAAACCACAACCCACACCTTTTATGAAGCCAGTTTGCCTTTGTCAAATTACATGGTGTTCTTCACCTATTGTTCCAGTTGCTGCTGTATTTGGGTAGCAAAAATGTTTCCAAGCACATCAAGAAGGGCAACTGGCCGATAGTTTTTGGGTTCTGTTCTTAAGCCCTTTTTGAAAATTAGAACAACAATTGCACTCTTCCGTGAGGTTGATATTGCCCGTTGTTTCAATATGATTTTAAATAATGCGGTACAGAAACTTGCCCATGCCTCTGGGTTTTCTTTTAGGATTTTGTTGGCTAACCCATTGGGCCCCGGTGCTCTTGATGTACTCATTTTCTGGATGTTATTTAGACTGTCGTCGTATTGCATTACAATGTCCCATTGTTGCATGTGAGGAAGAGCTGGCTTCTTGTCTGTTCTCTGCTTATTATATAGCTCAGTGTAATGTGATGTCCACTGTTTTCCGGAAACCATGTTGCATATAAGAGCATTTTGCCAGGCTTCAAGCTCGTTAATAGTCCTCCAAAAGTCTTTAGATGTTTTTTGTCTGAGAAGATTGATCATGTGTTCTGCGGCTCTCTCTTCCATTTCACGCTTATGTGCAATTAGCCAGTTTTTGTACTTCTGCTTGACTATCTTTTTTTCCTTCAATAGCCCTAGCTAAGGTCATATTTTTCATGATGAATCAGATTTCTTTACGTAGATTTCTTTTTTTCAAAGGATTTCTAAGTCGAACACATGTCATCTAAGGAAACCCTTTTTGCTTGTATTGCCTTTACTGGCTACATATTGTTCTAACAATGGGCCATATTCTTGCGCATTATGAGAGATGGGGTTTCTCCTGTTTTGAAGCTCTTCTGTGATGCTGTTCACTTGACTTGTGTTTATTCTTAGCTTCGTTCTGTTAGGCTCTACCGAAATGCCTGCTTCCCATGCACAGGGCCTTTTTATGTGGTGTGATCTTGAGTGTGATTTTATGGACAATCATTTTTCTAGGCCTACCGGCATGTTTATCTCACGGCCTGCCAAACAGTACCCTCATTCATTAAGTGTCAGTGGTCGGCCTCAATGTCAATGTACAGAAGTGTTTTATGATGACGTACTTCCCGTCAAACATGATCTGAAGAAAGGCGGGGGCTGGCTTCCAGTCTTGCCACCACAGTTGAGGGGCATATGTCCCCCACCCCCGTTACAACCCATTGTTCAGTTGAGTTCATGTCTGATTGTTTCCCTCGGCTCAGGAATGCAGCTTTTCTCCAGTAACTTAGACTCTACAATCTTTATCCTTTGTGCGCATGCGTCCTTCAATATGTGGTGAAACAATCACTGTCTGAACCCGAGATGGGGAGGATGGCCTCTAAACTCCATAGAAAAGGAAAACTAAGGGCATATGTGTCACACCATATAATTGGGGCAGGACAGATGTTGCCACAGTTAATATAGGTTTTGAGTATTGTCTCTCCTGCAAAGAACCCCCCTCCTCGTTTCACAGTATATATATATATATTTATTTATTTATTTATTTATTTATTTATTTATTTATTTATGTTCTTAAAAGCATTTTTCTTTAATCGGTTTTTGGTTGCTTATGAACCTTCACACTGTTCATTGCCAATAAACTCTCCATCAAAGAACACCTGATCTGCTGAGATAGATGATCTGCACATATTATTGCTGCGAAATCTGCCTTGTTCAAGCAGGCTAGAAAGAAAATGCACCACCTCTTCTAGAGTTGCCATGTTTGGATCAAAGCAGAGCCTCTCACATGTTTAAAGCCAAGTACCCTGAGACATTTGTTAACCGTTAAAAGTTAATGGGGCCAAAGACTCCCTGATGATGGAAGAATCTGCAGCCAAAAAGGCCCTTGCAATCCCAGGAATATCTGAAATTCTCCCTGTCACTGAATTGTGTAACCTGTGTAGATCCAAGTTCTGATACCTCACCCCCTGTCAGCACACATCAGTATATAGAGAACCATGTCAATTAGTTGAGGAAAGCCTATGACATCTCCAACATAGCTGGATACCAAGTCCGAAATAGTGAAAGAGGAATTACCAGGAGTATGGAAGAATTCTGCATTGTTTCTTGCTTAATCAGTCTCAGAATCATCATGGAGGAGGAAAAGCATGCCTCTGATTTCTTCATAATTCTTTTCAAAACTTCCAGAGCTGTCACTTCCTGATCGGGGCTCCTGCTGAAAAACTGCAGGAACTAGGTATTTAGGAGATATGCAAAAAGAGGACCCCAAAGACGATAAATATTATGAAACACTGACCAATGAAGTCCTCCATGCGCTGGAGTACTGCAAGTGTCTGAATTTCCCAGCTGATACATTTTGGTGCATCTGTGAAAATATTGCATCTTAATTATTATTCTCCTCTCGTAACACTTGTGTATAGGCACATAATAAATAACCTATAAATAAATAAAATCCCTTTACTGTCTCGGTCAGCATACAAGGGTAATGACCCGCTATCTTGCTGATATACTGGAACGCTGAGCCTTTGACCATTCTTAAGAGAATAGAACATTTCACTGGATCTTTGGCTAAACTCTTGAAAGTAAAGAAGCCCACCATCAACTCTGGATGACAGGTTTGTTTATGTGGCTTTCCCTCTACTGAGGAGTCAATTTCCCTTATGTGGATAGGGAACCACAGTCAGAAGACTTGCATCCAATTCTATAATCATATATGGAGTCATAGTGAAAATTGCCTTGCCATTCCAGGATTGCTGTGGTCCAAACGCCAATGGTGTTCCCTCCTGTCCTCTAGTGAAAGAAACATCTGATCTACATAACTGAGACCCTTCCCCAGTAAAGAGCTTTTAGCCTCTGAAGGTGCAGCTAATGAAGGTGGCCTGGGAAAATCACCTTCATCGATGTGAACAGAACACCCACATTATGAGCAATCATTCTAAAGGAGATAATTTGGACTAACAGAGCCCTTCTCCTTTAATTTTTGATGGACCAGATGTTGGACAAAGGAAGATGAAGGGAGTCCAGCAAGTTGTTTATCTGGAAACCCAGAAAATCTATAATATTACAGAGATTCTGCATGGTATTGCCGAACTATCTGAATGCCATTTACAAAAGGCAGAACCTGCGGATTCCAGATAAGAAGGCTACATCCTTTTATAACCAGCCCTCTCAAGGTCTTCTGGGGCTGCAGCATATAAACCGTGAATAGGTATTTATTCCAATGTGTGATGAAACTTATCAAATATACAGGCGATATTGTGATCTCATAATGATGTACTGAAGTAAGCTTGATGAGACATCAAGAAAATAGCATCCAGACATATTATGAACTGAATCCCCCGCAACCTGAGGGCTGTCACCACTGGCTTCATAATCTTGGTGAAGCACTGCAGGGCAATTGACAGACTGAACGGCATCATGACAAATATCGACATCCTGTTGTCCCAGATAATTTACAGGTAGTTCTAATGGGGGCTTTGAATAAGAATGGACAGGTGTAAATCACTGAGGTTCAACTTGGTCATCCAGTTTCCCAAAAGAAAGGTGTTCCTCAACAGATGAATGCCTTCCATTTATAAGTGTTTGTACTGCAAGCAAACATTGAACATTATCTCATTGCAATGCTCAAGGTGACAGAGGGAGACATTGGCTCTACGCACCCATTGTTCTCAGACCCTGATAAGAAATGGACGGAACCTTGGCCTTTCTCATAGTGCCGATCCCACAACCACCTAATCCCGACTGTTGTACTTCAGTGGACGACCACCAGTCTGTGCACTCTGTAAATTGTCCTTGGGCCCTTTGCACTGCTGGGCATTCCAGTCTAGTCAGTGCTAAACTGGATGGCCGATGTCCTGTGAAATGGGTCCTGTTCCTTGGATGGGTTGTTGCTGTGGCTGAGGACTTTGAGGGAAGGAATTGAAGCCCAGACTCCCCCCAACATGATATTCAGTCTGCTCATCAGAGGACATCAGCCCCCACACTTAAAAACAGACTATTTGACTTGTTCATCCCTCATACAGAAGAAAGACATGCTTGAGATAGTTGATGATATCCTAAATCCCCAACACCACTTTGGATATACCCAGAGCCTAGGGCAGCACAGCAGAGATAAAACATGTTTAATTTAGTTAAAACTAACAAGGGAAATCCTTTTTCTATGAGACAAGCTGTTAATGAGCCGTAGGAGCCTGACTGTACATCAAAGTACTGTGAAATAAACCTGATCAAAGCTTACAATAAAAAAAAAAACTCTATGATTTCAAAAGTTTATTGAACAAGGCACTTAAGTCTGTCTATGGGCCTTTCTGAACCTGGCAGACCAAATTATCTGGGATTGGTGGTTTACAAGTGGAGCTTCACAACCATTATCTGGCCTAACAAGATTAAAGGGGTTGACTGCTGAACGCAGATTCACCACATTCAAAATAGCCTCTGGTCCTGTAAGTAGAGATGCTACCATTTAACAACCATTCTTACTTACACAGTAGCAGCTCATCCAGCCAAAAATTGTCTATCATAACCAAAACATCCTCACAGATTGATCAAAACACTATTTCTGGATAGGCTCTCTGTGACTCCATAGTGACAATTGCAACTAAAAACTGTACAGCCTCCTCATATTCAGAAGGTTTGTAAGACACTTCATTCCAAACCTTCCTCTAGTAAAACGTTTTTGTAGCTGTCAAAAGATGGCCAAAAGGCCCAAATCTGACTGTTATTTAGTATCCATCACAAACCTCTAATAGGCTCTGGCAACAAAACGGGGCATAGGCAAGCTTCTCCAGCAATTGGAACACAACATTGTGGCATCCAAATAGGAACTTTGAGACTCTGTCCGCCAGCTAAACACCAATATTCAAATTGTAGAAACAATTGTAGATGAGTTGCAGTTAACATTCTGCAAGAACACCTATAATCAATCCGAGGTTAAGCAAAGAATTTTCAAATTAGAGGAGTACCACCAACACATTGAACAACTACTAGAAGACAGTAAACAAAAATCTATCTATCTATCTATCTATCTATCTATCTATCTATCTATCTATCTATCTATCTATCTATCTATCTATCTATCTATCTATCTATCTATTTCTTATATGGTGCCACTCGCCCAAAGACCTCTGGGCGCTCACAAGACAGACAACGAGAAACAAAGAAGAAGAGCGACCAGTTATAACTAGATGGGTTAGAGCAGTAACTTTATGCATTTAGCCTATCTCTCTATCAAAAAGGAAGGCCACCAAGTGCATCTTAAATTGGGTCATTGATACACAGCCCCTGATATCTAGGGAGAGCAAGTTCCTTAAGAAGGGTGCCCATGCATTAAACCACAGCCAATCTATTTTAAAAGGACTTGTGGTTGATGATGATTAATGCTATTAATCGAGGGTACAATCCACCTGAAGGGGACTCTTTTTACTCTTGAAGAAAGATAGATAGGAACTTCATCTAAAAGGCACTTAAACACCAAAACTGAGCCCTTGAACCGAATTCTTTGTTCAACAGGAAGCCAATGCAATTTCATGCAAGACTTAGACACCTGGGATCGATGACCTAGCCCACAGACTGCATGTACCTCCATTCTGTGTCACCAGTAACCTTCATATATTTGCTTGAGATGTGCCTACTAGAAGACTCTTGCAGTAGTCTATCTTTGTATTAACAATGGCCCCTGCAATCAAGGCTCTATTTACCTCTGAAAGATAGGGGTGGATCTGCCACAATAGGTGACCATAGTAGGAGCAGGACAACTTAAGATAGGAGATATGTTACTTGAAAGATAGGTGTGTGACAAGAATTAATAACATCAGTCCTACGGGAAATTCCAGATGAAGTCTGTAATGGGGCTTAGAAAGTTATGTCCAGGTTCTAAGTGTGAGTACCTTGAAAGAAACAACTTCAGTGGATACAACTTTGGAAAAAATACATATAGTATTTCAGACCTTCACGCAGACAAAATGATCAATCACAAGTCTGATGACCACAGTCCACTTCTTTCATGTACAAATCTAATTCTCCTGAAAGCCACATTTTAAGATTTCATAAGCTTCCAAGGTTCCTCCCTCATACGTTTCCTAGAACTGGTCCTGAGCAAGGTATTTACGCGCCAACAGATGGCGACACATAAAACCTGACTGCAACACAACAAAGTCACAATTTATGGGCCTAATGAAAAACGAGACAGCATTTCTACTACGTTTCCCACATCCCTCAGTTCCAAAAAGGTGAACATGTTATTGAGAGATAATTCAATATGATCCTCTCACAGATATCATTTGGAAGGTGACCACCTCTGCCACTCTACACAGGGCTATTTAAGATCTAGACCTCCCAGATGTCTGGAGTCAATTTAACTGCCGTACCAGACACTACAGTCATTTTGCACATATACTCCAGTCATTCTCTATAATTTACTTTTTTCTGTTATCAGCCCTCTTTTAACCTAAAATCATACAACCTCTGTAGAATTTAGATTGGTCTCTGAACACTCCTCAATAACCTTTGCATTGAAACCTACCCGAGGACATCAACAAAATACACAATCTATCGTGTCAATGATTTGATTCTCAAGGACCCAGAGATATGTTCCTCCTTGACTACTGCAATTTAGTATAACTTTAAAGGGAATTCAAGCCAAGCATCATCTCCAGATGCCATGTGGGAAGCCTTTAAACTATGCTTAGAGGTGAGATTTTTAGCATTGCTCTGAATAGGAAAGTGAATATAATGGGCAAGAGAACCGTAGCTGAGAAGTGAGTAATGGATGTACACATCTCACATAAATCACATGCCTCCCCTACAATCAAGTCTCACACACAAAGAGCTAGAATGAAGCTAAAAACCAAACAGTTCCCTCGTTTTCCCTTATACATACAGCCTTATAAATGGCCGTATGCACATTTCCAACAAATCAATATCTAAGTGGAATAAAACAACAAATACATCTTTCAGGGTATCAAAATCAGACCACATATCATATAAATCCTTCAAGATATCAAAAAACACATCACAACATTTTACCACTTAATAAATTAAGTGTAGATCATTACCATTTAAAAACTCCACCCAAAGTAATTGCATTCCAAACTCAAACTTTTGTTACTATATTTTCTTTAAAAAGATTGCCTAGAGCAGTGTGTTATAAGGTGCTGTGTGGATTCTAAAAACTGTTCACCACACAAGCGACAGAATCTACTTTCCCGAGTCATACCAAGGTGCCCACCTACTACCTCCAATGAGGGAATACAATTAGATTTATTTTGCCAGATATTTACTAACAATATTACCATATGGATACACTGTTAGATAAGCTACAGGAGGGCGATCATGCTCTATATGGCTCGAAAATTCCCTGCTATTAGATTTGGTTGTCAACAACACAATTTGTTGGTCTCTATCTTGGGCGTGCACTAACCTTCATGATGCCACTTAAATGTATCAGTTGGAAGTTGTAAAATCCCCAAATCTAATGTGTCCGCTTGGACCTCAATACATTTCAAAAGAGAACATATCAGCTGGGTATCCAATGACTGGTAGGCCAACCATAACCCCTGAGTTAGGGTGTCATTGCCAGCGGTAACTTCTTATGTAATAATAATACCTTTTGTAAGACAACCACTTTTCAGCTAATCATATTGGATTCCAGAGTTATGTATTCGACCGGAAACATAGCATGAATCCTAAATAGTTTCCTTAGGCATCTGCCTCCTAGTTTTTTCAGGCCTGTGGTAAACTTACCACCCCATATTTCGGCCCCTTAAGTAATAATTGATCTAATTTTTCTTCTGTATAACTTAACTATCGACTGGAGACTATGTCACCATGAGTGCCCGCAAAGGCATTAATTGCTCCCATGGTTGTGTTAACTTTTAAATTCACTAGCTCCCACTAATTAACCCATTTCAACTTGTTGTCCAAAACAACACCTAAATATTTGTACGCCTTCCCTATTTCTATTTCCTGGTTCTGAAGCTGCCAATTGTAGATTTCCGCTCCTTTATTCCCCTACTTAAAAATCATTATCTTGGTTTTGGCCATGTTGATCCTCAAATCATTACTCCTGTAATACAATTCCAAATTATTCAGCTTTTGTTGAAGACATTGTAAAGTATAATCCATGATTACCAGATCATCAGCATAGCCTAACCAGTTCTGGTTTGACAACTCCAATAGCGTGAACAGCCTTCTCACCAAAAAATGGAAAGCTCAATAATCCAGATTCACTATAACATGGCTTTGCAATGCAAATGGGTAGATACAAAGGTCATCAGCTAATACATTTGATATTCTTGCAAATTCTGTATGAATTTGTGAACCACAGACTTACAAGATGAACACAGATGAAAGGACTTCCTTCTACCTTCAGATTTCCAGACCAGAGCTTTACCTGAAAAACAGATCCTAGAAACACCAATATCCGTAGAGGAAATAGAACTAGTAATTAATTCCCTGCTCATTAAAAAACACTATGGGCCTCATTACGACCCAGGCGGTAAGTTACCGCCTGGGCCGTGACTTTACCACCATGGCGTAAACTACGTTTACGCCATGGTGGTTGGCGGACTTACCGCCCCATTCCGAGGTTGGCGGGGGCGGTAAGTCCCCAATCCCCATTTACCCTTCCCCATTCCCATTTTTGCCCCATAGGGCATAATGGGAGTGGGGAAGGCGTTAATTACGCCACCGTAAATTACGGTGGCGTAATTAACTCCATGGTCCCCTAGCGCCATGGATTTTAACACCTGCTAAAAGCAGGTGTTAAAAGCGCCATGGCGCTAAGGGACCTCGTAATTGGCGGTAAGGGGTCGGCGCAGCTAACGCTGGCGTAAACCCCTTACCGCCAGGGTCGTAATGAGGCCCTATGTCATGAAGGCTAATCCAGCCCGTTATATAAAAAAAAAATCACTGTGGGTTGAGGCTTCTAGGAATCGAACCTGCCTGTGCTGTGCAACAGTTATATTTAGATTGTGAGTTTGGCAAGATCACAGGAGCCGTTTAGGGGTTAAGCCTGAGCCCCTGTTTGGTACGTAGAAAAGGTTTTTTGCTCCCGGTTATCTTGGTTATAAAGATTTGAAATGATATCCATAACACTTTGGTTGGTACGAAGTGATTCGTTTATTTGTGGTCAGCCGACACGTGTTTCGACCCGTAGGGTCTTTCTCAAGGCTGAACAGTGTTCAATGGTGACAGGTGTTTATGTGATTTGTGACAATTGTGTGACAGATTATATTATATTCCATTGTGGTGTAGGGGTGATGTGCAGTAAGTGACCAAAAATAACAAAACATAGCATCACATCAAAATACATTGACGTGTTAATTTATAAAGAGCATTGTTGCATGCAAGCGAGAAGAATGGGAGGAAAAGAAGAAAGAGAAGGTTAGCAAGTGGGCAGAAGGGGAGGAAATGGGGGGTTTTTCTTTAATGAGGTGGAATCCTCTTACCTAGTCTGTTTGCTGATTGCCCTCAGTGGGGTGTTGTTCAATTTGGAGCTGTCCTTGCGGCAGTCCTGGCTCCTATTGGGCCCTGTGATAAGAAAGTCCAATAGTGGTGGTTGTAAAAACATTGCGGTATGAAATACCTGATTAATTTCTGGTTGGTTCCCAGCTAGTGAGTGTTCTTGACGGCGTCGAAATCACATCACGTGCAAAATCCGTCTCGTGTGTGTTTCTTGGCCGTGTGGGTCGTCCCTGGCTGATTTCTTAGGTTCATTGTGGGGCCCCTAGGTTGGTGCCATGAGCTGGTCTGGATTGACATCAAGGGCTCTTGGGTAGAAGCTCTTGTGTGTGGCCAGCCACTCGAAAGGGCTGGTGTTGTTCCGGGTCGCTCGAGTGGGGAGCTGGTCAATGGGAATGTCCCTGCTGGTTGGAAAGTCTGCTAACCATGAGGGTGGGCGGGGAGGCTTACCTTTGTATTGTGTCTGCGTCCCTGGGCAGTGATCTGCTACTCTCCTCCACCGCGCTGGGGGCCGCCATTATAAGGCGCTCGTGAGCTAGCTGAATCACGTTATGTGACGGGTGCGCATGCTCAGTGGTATAGTGTTCTAGCGATTGTCACTGTGCATGCGTGTGTCCTGTCGTGTCTGCGCATGCTCAGTGGATCATTGCTGGCACTGTAGTGTTCGGAATGGTGAGATCTGAAGATGGTTGTGTGGGGCCATTGGCCCATGGCAATTGGCTGGACGGTTGCCGGGGGGGGGGGGATTGGCGTTGGGAGGCGCATGAGCGAGAATGTTGCTATACGTGGAGAGCCGTGAGGATGCTCCGGGTTGGTGGGAAATTCATGTTCCAGCTTGTGTGTGCAGGGGAGACTGTTGGACCCTGGGCCACATAGGGATTCTATGTGATGTGGGGATAGATTCCTAATTGGTATATGTCTCCAGGACATGGGTTGGGCATAGAGTTGCCCTCAAGTTGGAAAAATAGGGAGAGGAGAGGAAGTGTTTACAAGAAGACATTTAGATCGTGGTCTTTGTTCAGGCCATTTTTAACACATCTGAAGTGACAAATTAACCGTGCTTCTTCTTGTCTTAGTTTCTGAATTCTGTCTCCTCCTCTTGGTCCCAGCTGTACCATCTTGAGTCCGATGAACCTGATGTCACTCTTATTGTCCATTTGGTGATACTTTTGCCAGTGGTTTGCCAGTGGCAGTTTCGGATCTTGTGAATGTATGCTATTGATGTGCTCTCTAATCCTGAAACGTGTCTCACGGATAGTGCTGCCTATATATATCTTATTGCACACACAGATGATTGCATATATCACATATTTGCTTTTGCAGTTGATGTGCTCATTGATATTGAAGATTGGGCAGCCTGAGAATTTTGCACATTTAGTCTGGGTTGCATACTTGCACATGGCGCAAGTCCCGCACTTCGTGAAACCCATTGGTGTACGTTTACTGAGCCAATCTTGTGCTGTAATGTTTTTGTCTGACAGGAAAGAGGGGCTTAGTAGAGTTCTTAGAGTTGGTGCTCTCCTGTAGGACATACTGGGATATGTTTCCAGTTGCGACCTGATATGTTCGTCCATGCGGAGTAATCCCCAGTGCTTTGTCAAGATTTTTTGGAATACATAGCTGTCCTTGTTGTATCTGGTTACGAATCTGATCATAGGATTGTTATTTTGTCTTCTGGGTTTGGGCTGGAGTAGAATTGGTCTTTCTAATTGACAGGCCTGTTTTCTTGCTTCTGCCAAGTTCTCATGGGAATATCCCCGACTTTTGAATCTTCGATCTAGTAGGTTGCACTCATCTGTGAAGGATCTCTCTGTGCTACAGTTTCTTCTTGCCCTAATGTATTCCCCTTTGGGGATGTTGCGTATGACGCTTTTTCTATGACAACTTTCGGCATGCAGGGTGGAGTTTACTTCCGTTGGTTTCCGGTAGGTTCTGGTAATGATTTCGTTCTCTTCTATCTCAATCGTTAGGTCCAGAAAGTCAATTCGAGTCTTGCTGCTGTGGCTGATTAGTTCGATGCCAAAGTCATTGGTGTTGAGATAATCCATGTATTCAGTGAGCTCTACTTCCGTTCCTTTCCAAATTAGGATGATGTCATCTATGAATCTGGCCCAGTTGACAATGAGCCTGGTGTATCTGTCTTCCTTCATTGCATGCTTGATTTCGTAGGAGTGCATGAAGCAGTTAGCTAGAGCTGGAGCATAGCTGGCTCCCATTGCGATCCCCTTTGTTTGTTTAAAGTATTCGCCATTGAATATGAATACATTGTTTGTGAGGGAGAATTTGAGGAAGGCTTTAGTCATTTCCACCTGGTCTAGGTGTGAGGCTGATTCTTGTCTGAGAAGAAACCCCATGCTCGTTATCGCAAGATTATGGTTAATTGAAGTATATAGGGCCTTGACGTCGAGCGTGGCCATTAGAAAGTGCGGTTCCCATTTGATGCTGGCTAGTATCTCCAAAGTGTGCATTGTATCTCTTAAGTAGCTTGGTATTTTTGTGACGAGTGGTTGTATGACATTGTTGATGTATCTAGCCATTTTTTCCGTGATTCCTCCAATACCACTTAGGATCGGTCTACCTTCTGGAATGGTGTCGAAGGCTTTGTGGACTTTGGGTAGGAAATAGATAGTTGGCATTATCGGGTGGTCTGTTTTAAGGTAGCTGTATTCATCATCAGTTATCAGCCCTGCTGTTTTGTAGTTGGTGAGCAGTTCCTGGTGTTCTTTTAGAATCTTCGCCTGCGGGTTGTTCTCCAATTTGACGTAGTTGCCTGGTGTTTCCAGGTGGTTGAGTGCCATTTTCAGGTAGTCTGCTTTATCCATTATTACTATGTTGCCACCCTTGTCGGCCTCCTTGATTATGATATTAGTTTCTTCTCGTAAGTTTCTAAGTATGTTCTGTTCTTCCTTAGTTAAGTTGCCCTTGGCCTCTTTTCCTTTGGTGCGTTGGTCTTCAAGTTTATGAAGGTCATTGATTACGGCTTGGTGGAAAGTGTCTATATAGTTTTCTGTAAATAGTTGCGGCGTAAATCTCGATTTGCTTTTAAGTTCCGGAATTGTCATTGCCACATTCTGGATACCCAGTTCTTCTAAGCATTCTTGCTTGCTTTTGTCATTTTCTACGAGCGTACTGAGGAGATGGATGTCTTCAACATCCCCTATAGTAAGTACGCTAGGTTTTGGTGTTTTTTCCATTGGTTTGTAAACCGATGTCTTGGTGGCAAAGAATTTCTTGAGTTTGAGAAGTCTTGTGAATTTAAATAGGTCTATTTGTATGTCCACAAAGTTGTTTTTGCTGGATGGTGAGAAGGAAAGTCCCTTGTTGAGTACTTTCGTTTCAGGATTTGTAAATTCTCTGTTTGACAGATTCATGATTAGATTTTGTTCTGTTTCTGGCCCCCAGTTTTCTGTGACTGGGACCTTGTCCGTCTTTGTTCCATTTCTTCCTCCAACTGTCTTGCGTCTTCTGACTCTTCTTCCTCCTCTGCTTCTTCTTGTTGGGTTCCTGTATTTGTTAACGGTTTTGCGAAGGATACCGTTTTTTTGTTGTTGTTGCTTTTGGGTTGTGGTTTCAGACGACTTGCTTTCTTGTGTAGTTTGATTTGATCTAAAAAAACTGCGTTTTACTGGTGGTTTATCTGTTGTTTTCTCTGGTAAATCTGATGTTTCATCTGGTTCACTATCAATTTCTGAGCTGGCCCCTGAGCTGTTTGGGGTGCTTTCTCTGGATTTGGGTCTTTGTTGGTTTTGGTCATATTTGGGTTGATAGGTGAAGACCCTGTCTTCTCTGTAGTCTTTATCATCCCTGAAAAATTTATGGAGTTTTCTCATTTTGACTTCATCTTGGTGAATTTTCAGAATTCTATACATTGTTTTATAGTTTTTATCTTTAGTCATTTTTGGGGCATCATAGTCTTCTATTTCTTTCTTTAATTCTTCAAGTAGAATCACCACTCTATCGTGTTTTCTTTTTACGTGTTCTATTAGTAGTTCTATCATCCTAGTTGATCCTAATATGAGATTCTTTTCCCATTCGTCTGCTAGGTCTGAATCCAGTGGGTCATCGAAGTCTGGAAAAATCAGGATCCTGAGGCCTCTCGGTATTTTCTTTTGTTCTGCATATTCCTGCATCGTTGTTTTCTCCCAGAATTTGTTAATTTCTTTTTTTGATAGTTTCTCAAGCCTCATGAATTTATGTTTGAGGTCTTCCTCTAACTTGCTGTCTCTAAACGCATTGTCCGTTGATCCTCGTGGGGCAAAGAGTGCCCTGATGTCTTCGTTCCTTGACATCATATATTCTGCCATTCCTTCATTTTATTTTTCCGTTTTATTCGTATTGGAATTTTCCAGGTGCGTTAGCATTGGCTGGTTCCCTAGTGTAAAGGTACTGTGGGTTGAGGCTTCTAGGAATCGAACCTGCCTGTGCTGTGCAACAGTTATATTTAGATTGTGAGTTTGGCAAGATCACAGGAGCCGTTTAGGGGTTAAGCCTGAGCCCCTGTTTGGTACGTAGAAAAGGTTTTTTGCTCCTGGTTATCTTGGTTATAAAGATTTGAAATGATATCCATAACACTTTGGTTGGTACGAAGTGATTCGTTTATTTGTGGTCAGCCGACACGTGTTTCGACCCGTAGGGTCTTTCTCAAGGCTGAACAGTGTTCAATGGTGACAGGTGTTTATGTGATTTGTGACAATTGTGTGACAGATTATATTATATTCCATTGTGGTGTAGGGGTGATGTGCAGTAAGTGACCAAAAATAACAAAACAAAGCATCACATCAAAATACATTGACATGTTAATTTATAAAGAGCATTGTTGCATGCAAGCGAGAAGAATGGGAGGAAAAGAAGAAAGAGAAGGTTAGCAAGTGGGCAGAAGGGGAGGAAATGGGGGTTTTTTCTTTAATGAGGTGGAATCCTCTTACCTAGTCTGTTTGCTGATTGCCCTCAGTGGGGTGTTGTTCAATTTAGAGCTGTCCTTGCGGCAGTCCTGGCTCCTATTGGGCCCTGTGATAAGAAAGTCCAATAGTGGTGGTTGTAAAAACATTGCGGTATGAAATACCTGATTAATTTCTGGTTGGTTCCCAGCTAGTGAGTGTTCTTGATGGCGTCGAAATCACATCACGTGCAAAATCCGGCTCGTGTGTGTTTCTTGGCCGTGTGGGTCGTCCCTGGCGGATTTCTTAGGTTCATTGTGGGGCCCCTAGGTTGGTGCCATGAGCTGGTCTGGATTGACATCAAGGGCTCTTGGGTAGAAGCTCTTGTGTGTGGCCAGCCACTCGAAAGGGCTGGTGTTGTTCCGGGTCGCTCGAGTGGGGAGCTGGTCAATGGGAATGTCCCTGCTGGTTGGAAAGTCTGCTAACCATGAGGGTGGGCGGGGAGGCTTACCTTTGTATTGTGTCTGCGTCCCTGGGCAGTGATCTGCTACTCTCCTCCACCGTGCTGGGGGCCGCCATTATAAGGCGCTCGTGAGCTAGCTGAATCACGTTATGTGACGGGTGCGCATGCTCAGTGGTATAGTGTTCTAGCGATTGTCACTGTGCATGCGCGTGTCCTGTCGTGTCTGCGCATGCTCAGTGGATCATTGCTGGCACTGTAGTGTTCGGAATGGTGAGATCTGAAGATGGTTGTGTGGGGCCATTGGCCCATGGCAATTGGCTGGACGGTTGCCGGGGGGGGGGGATTGGCGTTGGGAGGCGCATGAGCGAGAATGTTGCTATACGTGGAGAGCCGTGAGGATGCTCCGGGTTGGTGGGAAATTCATGTTCCAGCTTGTGTGTGCAGGGGAGACTGTTGGACCCTGGGCCACATAGGGATTCTATGTGATGTGGGGATAGATTCCTAATTGGTATATGTGTCCAGGACATGGGTTGGGCATAGAGTTGCCCTCAAGTTGGAAAAATAGGGAGAGGAGAGGAAGTGTTTACAAGAAGACATTTAGATCGTGGTCTTTGTTCAGGCCATTTTTAACACATCTGAAGTGACAAATTAACCGTGCTTCTTCTTGTCTTAGTTTCTGAGTTCTGTCTCCTCCTCTTGGTCCCAGCCGTACCATCTTGAGTCCGATGAACCTGATGTCACTCTTATTGTCCATTTGGTGATACTTTTGCCAGTGGTTTGCCAGTGGCAGTTTCGGATCTTGTGAATGTATGCTATTGATGTGCTCTCTAATCCTGAAACGTGTCTCACGGATAGTGCTGCCTATATATATCTTATTGCACACACAGATGATTGCATATATCACATATTTGCTTTTGCAGTTGATGTGCTCATTGATATTGAAGATTGGGCAGCCTGAGAATTTTGCACATTTAGTCTGGGTTGCATACTTGCACATGGCGCAAGTCCCGCACTTCGTGAAACCCATTGGTGTACGTTTACTGAGCCAATCTTGTGCTGTAATGTTTTTGTCTGACAGGAAAGAGGGGCTTAGTAGAGTTCTTAGAGTTGGTGCTCTTCTGTAGGACATACTGGGATATGTTTCCAGTTGAGACCTGATATGTTCGTCCATGCGGAGTAATCCCCAGTGCTTTGTCAAGATTTTTTGGAATACATAGCTGTCCTTGTTGTATCTGGTTACGAATCTGATCATAGGATTGTTATTTTGTCTTCTGGGTTTGGGCTGGAGTAGAATTGGTCTTTCTAATTGACAGGCCTGTTTTCTTGCTTCTGCCAAGTTCTCAAGGGAATATCCCCGACTTTTGAATCTTCGATCTAGTAGGTTGCACTCATCTGTGAAGGATCTCTCTCTGCTACAGTTTCTTCTTGCCCTAATGTATTCCCCTTTGGGGATGTTGCGTATGACGCTTTTTCTATGACAACTTTCGGCATGCAGGGTGGAGTTTACTTCCGTTGGTTTCCGGTAGGTTCTGGTAATGATTTTGTTCTCTTCTATCTCAATCGTTAGGTCCAGAAAGTCAATTCGAGTCTTGCTGCTGTGGCTGATTAGTTCGATGCAGGAATATGCAGAACAAAAGAAAATACTGAGAGGCCTCAGGATCCTGATTTTTCCAGACTTCGATGACCCACTGGATTCAGACCTAGCAGACGAATGGGAAAAGAATCTCATATTAGGATCAACTAGGATGATAGAACTACTAATAGAACACGCAAAAAGAAAACACGATAGAGTGGTGATTCTACTTGAAGAATTAAAGAAAGAAATAGAAGACTATGATGCCCCAAAAATGACTAAAGATAAAAACTATAAAACAATGTATAGAATTCTGAAAATTCACCAAGATGAAGTCAAAATGAGAAAACTCCATAAATTTTTCAGGGATGATAAAGACTACAGAGAAGACAGGGTCTTCACCTATCAACCCAAATATGACCAAAACCAACAAAGACCCAAATCCAGAGAAAGCACCCCAAACAGCTCAGGGGCCAGCTCAGAAATTGATAGTGAACCAGATGAAACATCAGATTTACCAGAGAAAACAACAGATAAACCACCAGTAAAACACAGTTTTTTAGATCAAATCAAACTACACAAGAAAGCAAGTCGTCTGAAACCACAACCCAAAAGCAACAACAACAAAAAAACGGTATCCTTCGCAAAACCGTTAACAAATACAGGAACCCAACAAGAAGAAGCAGAGGAGGAAGAAGAGTCAGAAGACGCAAGACAGTTGGAGAAAGAAATGGAACAAAGACGGACAAGGTCCCAGTCACAGAAAACTGGGGGCCAGAAACAGAACAAAATCTAATCATGAATCTGTCAAACAGAGAATTTACAAATCCTGAAACGAAAGTACTCAACAAGGGACTTTCCTTCTCACCATCCAGCAAAAACAACTTTGTGGACATACAAATAGACCTATTTAAATTCACAAGACTTCTCAAACTCAAGAAATTCTTTGCCACCAAGACATCGGTTTACAAACCAATGGAAAAAACACCAAAACCTAGCGTACTTACTATAGGGGATGTTGAAGACATCCATCTCCTCAGTACGCTCGTAGAAAATGACAAAAGCAAGCAAGAATGCTTAGAAGAACTGGGTATCCAGAATGTGGCAATGACAATTCCGGAACTTAAAAGCAAATCGAGATTTACGCCGCAACTATTTACAGAAAACTATATAGACACTTTCCACCAAGCCGTAATCAATGACCTTCATAAACTTGAAGACCAACGCACCAAAGGAAAAGAGGCCAAGGGCAACTTAACTAAGGAAGAACAGAACATACTTAGAAACTTACGAGAAGAAACTAATATCATAATCAAGGAGGCCGACAAGGGTGGCAACATAGTAATAATGGATAAAGCAGACTACCTGAAAATGGCACTCAACCACCTGGAAACACCAGGCAACTACGTCAAATTGGAGAACAACCCGCAGGCGAAGATTCTAAAAGAACACCAGGAACTGCTCACCAACTACAAAACAGCAGGGCTGATAACTGATGATGAATACAGCTACCTTAAAACAGACCACCCGATAATGCCAACTATCTATTTCCTACCCAAAGTCCACAAAGCCTTCGACACCATTCCAGAAGGTAGACCGATCCTAAGTGGTATTGGAGGAATCACGGAAACAATGGCTAGATACATCAACAATGTCATACAACCACTCGTCACAAAAATACCAAGCTACTTAAGAGATACAATGCACACTTTGGAGATACTAGCCAGCATCAAATGGGAACCGCACTTTCTAATGGCCACGCTTGACGTCAAGGCCCTATATACTTCAATTAACCATGATCTTGCGATAACGAGCATGGGGTTTCTTCTCAGACAAGAATCAGCCTCACACCTAGACCAGGTGGAAATGACTAAAGCCTTCCTCAAATTCTCCCTCACAAACAATGTATTCATATTCAATGGCGAATACTTTAAACAAACAAAGGGGATCGCAATGGGAGCCAGCTATGCTCCAGCTCTAGCTAACTGCTTCATGCACTCCTACGAAATCAAGCATGCAATGAAGGAAGACAGATACACCAGGCTCATTGTCAACTGGGCCAGATTCATAGATGACATCATCCTAATTTGGAAAGGAACGGAAGTAGAGCTCACTGAATACATGGATTATCTCAACACCAATGACTTTGGCATCGATCTAATCAGCCACAGCAGCAAGACTCGAATTGACTTTCTGGACCTAACGATTGAGATAGAAGAGAACGAAATCATTACCAGAACCTACCGGAAACCAACGGAAGTAAACTCCACCCTGCATGCCGAAAGTTGTCATAGAAAAAGCGTCATACGCAACATCCCCAAAGGGGAATACATTAGGGCAAGAAGAAACTGTAGCACAGAGAGATCCTTCACAGATGAGTGCAACCTACTAGATCGAAGATTCAAAAGTCGGGGATATTCCCATGAGAACTTGGCAGAAGCAAGAAAACAGGCCTGTCAATTAGAAAGACCAATTCTACTCCAGCCCAAACCCAGAAGACAAAATAACAATCCTATGATCAGATTCGTAACCAGATACAACAAGGACAGCTATGTATTCCAAAAAATCTTGACAAAGCACTGGGGATTACTCCGCATGGACGAACATATCAGGTCACAACTGGAAACATATCCCAGTATGTCCTACAGAAGAGCACCAACTCTAAGAACTCTACTAAGCCCCTCTTTCCTGTCAGACAAAAACATTACAGCACAAGATTGGCTCAGTAAACGTACACCAATGGGTTTCACGAAGTGCGGGACTTGCGCCATGTGCAAGTATGCAACCCAGACTAAATGTGCAAAATTCTCAGGCTGCCCAATCTTCAATATCAATGAGCACATCAACTGCAAAAGCAAATATGTGATATATGCAATCATCTGTGTGTGCAATAAGATATATATAGGCAGCACTATCCGTGAGACACGTTTCAGGATTAGAGAGCACATCAATAGCATACATTCACAAGATCCGAAACTGCCACTGGCAAACCACTGGCAAAAGTATCACCAAATGGACAATAAGAGTGACATCAGGTTCATCGGACTCAAGATGGTACGGCTGGGACCAAGAGGAGGAGACAGAATTCAGAAACTAAGACAAGAAGAAGCACGGTTAATTTGTCACTTCAGATGTGTTAAAAATGGCCTGAACAAAGACCACGATCTAAATGTCTTCTTGTAAACACTTCCTCTCCTCTCCCTATTTTTCCAACTTGAGGGCAACTCTATGCCCAACCCATGTCCTGGAGACATATACCAATTAGGAATCTATCCCCACATCACATAGAATCCCTATGTGGCCCAGGGTCCAACAGTCTCCCCTGCACACACAAGCTGGAACATGAATTTCCCACCAACCCGGAGCATCCTCACGGCTCTCCACGTATAGCAACATTCTCGCTCATGCGCCTCCCAACGCCAATCCCCCCCCCCCGGCAACCGTCCAGCCAATTGCCATGGGCCAATGGCCCCACACAACCATCTTCAGATCTCACCATTCCGAACACTACAGTGCCAGCAATGATCCACTGAGCATGCGCAGACACGACAGGACACGCGCATGCACAGTGACAATCGCTAGAACACTATACCACTGAGCATGCGCACCCGTCACATAACGTGATTCAGCTAGCTCACGAGCGCCTTATAATGGCGGCCCCCAGCGCGGTGGAGGAGAGTAGCAGATCACTGCCCAGGGACGCAGACACAATACAAAGGTAAGCCTCCCCGCCCACCCTCATGGTTAGCAGACTTTCCAACCAGCAGGGACATTCCCATTGACCAGCTCCCCACTCGAGCGACCCGGAACAACACCAGCCCTTTCGAGTGGCTGGCCACACACAAGAGCTTCTACCCAAGAGCCCTTGATGTCAATCCAGACCAGCTCATGGCACCAACCTAGGGGCCCCACAATGAACCTAAGAAATCCGCCAGGGACGACCCACACGGCCAAGAAACACACATGAGCCGGATTTTGCACGTGATGTGATTTCGACGCCGTCAAAAACACTCACTAGCTGGGAACCAACCAGAAATTAATCAGGTATTTCATACCGCAATGTTTTTACAACCACCACTATTGGACTTTCTTATCACAGGGCCCAATAGGAGCCAGGACTGCCGCAAGGACAGCTCCAAATTGAACAACACCCCACTGAGGGCAATCAGCAAACAGACTAGGTAAGAGGATTCCACCTCATTAAAGAAAAACCCCCCATTTCCTCCCCTTCTGCCCACTTGCTAACCTTCTCTTTCTTCTTTTCCTCCCATTCTTCTCGCTTGCATGCAACAATGCTCTTTATAAATTAACACGTCAATGTATTTTGATGTGATGCTATGTTTTGTTATTTTTGGTCACTTACTGCACATCACCCCTACACCACAATGGAATATAATATAATCTGTCACACAATTGTCACAAATCACATAAACACCTGTCACCATTGAACACTGTTCAGACTTGAGAAAGACCCTACGGGTCGAAACACGTGTCGGCTGACCACAAATAAACGAATCACTTCGTACCAACCAAAGTGTTATGGATATCATTTCAAATCTTTATAACCAAGATAACCGGGAGCAAAAAACCTTTTCTACGTAAAAAAAAAATCAGTTCACTGATAGTCCCTCAATTCTCCTCTTTATTCAATAGTTTCCAATATTCCAGCACCATCACCCCTTCAGTGGAAGAACATCTTATCACACTTCGAGTTAAGTCAGGAAGGGATGCAAATCTTGTAATTGTAAACTATGATGATGCTCAAATCGATTCCATAAGTATAAGTGTTGCCCAATGATTTAACACAAATCCTTCTGCATGTAGTTAATCCACACCAGATTGGCTCAATATGGGGTCATCAGACCCAGGACAATTTTCGTAGAGCAATCAAGTGTCCAAACATACCGGTAGAACTTCTTTCATTAGTGGACCAATTTGGTCAAATAGACTGGGATTATTTATTTAAGAAAATTCCTAAAGCCATTTGGATAGGACCACAATATATTACTTATGTTTTGCTAACTATGACCACACAATCACAATGATAAAAGTTGATGGCCTCCGATCAAGGCGGATTTCACTACCGGGAGACAAATGATAAGGGAGTCTGTTGTTTGCCATTACTTTGCACCCTTTAGATGGACCCCCTAGCTCAATCTATTTCCTTCATTGTAAAGATCCTAGTAATCTCAACAAGTAAATCCCTACACAAAATAGCATATGTACAGAAGACCTTCTATTTCTTGTTCGAAATTCGACTTCCATATTCTCATATGAGGCACCCTGCTGTAGACCTTTGACCGGGTTTGGGGTTTTAAGATTAATTGCGAGAAATCCCTGTTTGAGATATCTTTGAATCTAAATATTCAGCGGCCTCACTTTATAACATGTTTAAATGCACATGAAACAATAAGAACAAAAAATGTGGGAGTCTATCTCAATAAATCTCACCAACTGTTCTATCAACCCAATGTCCCTGAATTGGTACACATTTTGAGAACACATTACCAGAGATGGGTTTACCAAGAAGTGTCCTAACTTGGTAGAATTCACATCATGAAAATTACTTTCTTGCCAATACCACTTTATTTTTTATGGACCTTACACATCGAATGCCCTAAGAGGACTATCAAAGCTATGGAAAAAACAATCTCCAATTTGTATTGGCAGGGGGCCTGCCAAGAATGCATCAGCAAACATTATTAGCAACAAAGAGCAATGGAGGTCCTGAGTCCTGGAAATTAAAATCTACCTTATATCCACACAGTCAGTATGGTCTATAAAATGGAAATAAAACTCATAGGATAAACAATGGGTGGACCTAGAGGAGCAAACTTTGGCCTGTCCTCTGAACAAGTGGTGCTGGCTTTCTCCACAAATGAAAGGGGCTTACATTGTTTTGCTCTTCTCTACAATTACTACTCTAAAGTACTAGGATAGAGGGTTTTCAGTGCCTTGATGCGATGTATGCCTGTCAGTTTAGTTTTCTGATATATGGTAGCCAAATCTCACAGAACAAAAACCTTTATTTCCCCACTCAAAACTTTCTCAGGAAATAAAGACTTCACCCAGAGGCTACACCCAACTCAAACTACACCCAAGATTGCTGGGAGGATGGAGAAATCAGGGCAACTATTCAAAGTTGCTGTTCCTTTACATTTCATTTCAAAGGATTTAAGGAAACATGTTCACTCCCTGAAACAGCTTGATACACCTATTCACTAATTAAGCAGCGGATCACTATTACAATTACATCAGGTGGTGCTAGAAATATAACCAATTTTGAAGATCTCTTCATGAGAGAGGTCCCTTCTCATAAAGTCTCTCTCTTTGTGATGTTCTAAACCTTAGCTGACACAAACCCCTCATCCATACTTGAAAAGTAGTAGGAAGACCTGGGTACTCATTTGGATGCTGTGGCATGGCATAATATGTGTTCTATAGTGCAAAATTATCATGTATCCAGGCCAATGGAAGCCAGTTTACAAATTCAAGAAAGCTATGAATATAGACACATCCTGGAGCATTCACAGATTAAACACATTGAATTGCTCACAAGTTAGTTCTAGACCAATGAAAGGTACTGAATTAGCACTAGGTTCCATTTGGGATGTCCTCAAAATCACAATGGATGACAGAGTCACCTCAGCACTGGCAGTCCTCAACAATTTAGCAGACTTCAACAAAGTTAACCACGCAGCACTAATTATGAGGTTTGAAGAAACAGGACTCCATAACACCACTCTATAACGGATGAAATTGTTGCTAGAGGACAGAAGAAAAATCATCTGGCTCACCCCATTCAGTCAGAATCTATTGTCCGTTATGTGTCGATTGGCCCAAAGATCAAGCCTCTTGGCACTCTTCTTCAACATCTACACAACCACTTTTTTGAAGATCAGAAAATCTTATTGGGCTCACCTGTTAAGACTATGTGGATAACAGGCAAATCATACACAAAATGACAGACAACGAGAACACCAGCCTCAGCAACGGCTTCCAGTGAATAAAATAATGGAAGATAGCCAACTACCTACAACCCATCTCTGACAAAACTGAAATAATGATAATCTCACCTAGCGCTGTACCTGAAACACCTCTATCATGGCTTTTGTAAATGAAACATCTAAAGTGATTAGGAACTTGGACAAGAAACTCTTGCTGGGACCCCAAGTCAACACAATGTCAAAAAGTGCTTCTACCTTCTCCACACACTCTGAAATCATCTCCCTGATTATCTCAAGAATCAAATACACAAAAGGCATATACCTAGGGAAGCAAGACAATGTCAAAAAAATAGATTGATAGATCGATAGATCCAAAGCAACAGCCAGAATCCTACCCAAACTCAACAGGAGGGAACATATAACTTTGCCTCATAGAGCATTCCACTGGCTACCATTTAAAAAAGTGAACATCAAGGAACCGAATTTCTCCAAAACAAATTCTCATGGAACCAACCAGCCAACCAACCAGAAACCTAAGATCGAGAAACAACATACTTTTAGAAACTAGATGATTTTGCAGAGAATGATGTGGCGGCTCTGACTTTTTCCACTATGCTGGCCAAACAGTGCAACACATTGCCAATGGGAACCGACCACCTAAAATCTAGGAAAAGTCTAAAAACCTCACTCTTCAATTCTTAACAGAATGAAGGAACGAACATCCAACAAGAAGCAGACATTGCACTTCTTTAAAGTTTGACTTTTGTGCACAAACCCATCCTAAGGGATCGCCATCCCAGACACAAACCTTCTGTGTAGAACACATTGCACAGTACTCAGAAAACTAAAATGACAGGAATACATCACATCAAGGCACTGCAAACCCCCTAGAAGAATACCTTTCCTGTCTCCTTGGATATCTAAACCTTAACGATTAGGCATCTTCATGCATGAGCCACAAAAGCCAAAGACCTCTCACCATGTTGTAATTGACTGCAAGAAAAGTAATTCAATAGCTCTACATACACCAAAAGAACACTCCCCACCTTTGACTCAACTCCAGGTTTTCTCAACCTTACTCACCACATATAATAGCAAACCAGCCACTTGCACATGGCTTAAAAAAGACACACTCTGCTGACTTCAAACATCAAAAACATACAACTCTATCTGCAACTGACATACTCGTCCCATGGCCAACACATGCCCGCAATATAGGCATGAGGCCAGCCCTCTGGGCAGAACATGTTCAATGCCTCCTAAACTTCACACCTAGAAAGTGTATACAAGCACACAGAGCTCAGGGTACTTCAGATCTTCATCCTCAATGAAAAGCACTGACATCTTGCCTTTCCCTCTTTTCCCACTCTTTCCAATTAACGAAAGACACCCACTATTTTCCAGATATTTCCAGAGAGCATGGGTACCATGTAAATGTCAGCATTGTGCTGTATGAATCCTAATAACATAATGTAACATTTTTGGGTGCTAATCTATTTTGGAATGGAGTCCCTGGAGTTATCCCAAGAAACATATGGGTGTCAAACTTCCCTTAGACCTTCAAACTATCTTATGATGTAATCAAGTCCCCAATGGAATTTACACATTTTCAAGCTTCCAATCTAAATCAATAACTAATTCTTTGGGTTACCCAACATCTTACCTGTGTTCGCTTGATCCTCAGGAAAAACAGCAAAGGCAGAGCTAGACGTGACACTACAACTCCCAGGTAAGGTTGTGTCGAGTTCCTTAAATGAATTGTGATGTCAGGAATTATCCCATGGGTTTAAGGTATTATGGGGGTGATATTCATTATTGCAACATTTAACACACTCACAAATATTTCATTACAAAGACATCCCCCCAAATATAATTGGCAAACGTTGTACATGGAAATCTAATCCACCTCAGCTCCTACACTCGTATTGGGAACATCTCCTGTAACTACAGTGTTGACGTCATCAGGATTAACAAAATCTTCTCTATCATTCAGGCATGGATGGCCACACATGGCCTCTGCTTGAATGATGAGAAGAATGAGCTTCTCCTTGTCGGATCACCTAACAACTTACAGAAACTCAGCCCTAACTACAACAACGTCATCATCAATGGTAACACAATCCCCATTGTTAAAAATGTGAAAACCCTCGGCTTTTATCTCAACGCCAACACCAACCTCTCTAAACAAGTTAACATGACTGCTTCAGCCACTGCATACACTGGGAAACTAATTAGGGCCTGCAGACCTTTTTTATCCACCAATAGCTGTCTCACGCTGCCTAGGGCTCTTTTACAATGCAAGCTAGACTATTGCAATAGCCTTTACCTAGGTGCTAACCAATCTATAATCAATAATCTACAGGTTCTCCAAAACAATGCGCTGCGAGCAGCACTAAACATTCCTAGGCGAGAGCACATCTCCGCCACCAGAATGTCTTGCAAATGGCTCTCTATACAACATAAAATTGACCTAAAAACCCTTTGCCTCACTTACAATGCTTTAAACCACCTAGCCCCTCCTTATCTCACTAACAAATTCACCATGAAGCCGGCCACTAGAGTTACCAGATCCTCCAACACGCTATGCCTCATAGTGCCCAGATTCACCTCTAAAAGAGACGGAGGCTCTAGCTTTACGGTCCTCGCCTCTCAACTCTGGAATACCCTGCCTCTGAACATCAAATCGATCGAATCCTTTCAACTGTTCAGGAAACAAGTCATTGGATGGCTACTGGAAAAAAAATATTCTAAGTTAAACTAAGTCCATTACAAACTGTATATACTGTACACTCCTCACAAATGTTAACTACAAGTTTAATTACTTTAACTGTATATACTGTACATATTTCTACAAATATATAACTGCAAATTCTATATATATTATGCTTTTGTAACCTGTCCTTAAGCGCCCTTTTACCCCTGGGTCTGGAGCGCTATATAAATAAAATAAACAAACAAACAAACAAACATTCACCTAACCACCATCTTCTTTAATATACATTTGCATTAGCTCATATTACAGTACAACCCCTTTTTGGGCAGGTTGTGACATCATCACATGACTGCATATTCCAATTTCCATCTGATCAGGGTCCTCTTAACCTTGGGTGTGATACACATGGCTTTTACAAGAACATTTCATCAATATGTGGAGGAAGAGAAATAAACAAGTTTCCTTTGAACCAGTGATAAACATCTTTTCCACCCAGACCTGCTGGCATCCCTGTTATTTCTAGTATCACGCTATTCTATTATGACTAACATTTCAAGTCACATGAACATTGACCCCATCCTGCTAATGAGCCTAATTGGAACCCATAAACAATTTGCCTCTTCTGTCCTTAAGCACCTCTTGTACCAGGTTTATTACCTTGCCCCAAGTCAGCCCTGACATGTGGCTAGACTTCCCTGGTCACTGAATAACATACATGCATGTTCTCAGGAAGATTACATCTCTTAGCCACAACAGCACCAAGTCGTAAACCTATGACCCACTAGCACTTCATTTATTCCTGGTTGCAACTGACCATTTGATATTATCACAGCTGCTCGAATTCAGTTAACCGCCTTCCCACATCCTTTGACCTTTCTCAAACAACTCTCCAGATCACACAAAGTTTATCTTGTCAACCCATGGGTTCTGCAGCCTTCACAAACCCCAGCTATGAGGGACCTGCATTAAATAACCTTCCCATGTATTCAACATGTTCCTCCGGTTTCCCAACTGTCTCACTTTTCCCTGAAAATCCTCATGCATGTATGTCTGTGCACGTGTGTTCAAGAATACTGTGTACCTTCATGGTGTTTTCCCCGTCAGCGAATCTCTTCTCTCGCGTGAACATATAAAGCTCCTTGCTTTCCGTTTTAGGCACTACATTGCAAGCCACACAACTACATTGTGATCACACTATGTATGCATACTTGTCATTATGTTGCTGCGTGTATGCAAATCTAAAATGTATCAACTATACATGAAAAAACCCTAATGGTAACATGCATCCCATTCTCATTAACTATACTAGATACATAGCAGATTGCAACATTGCACTAAGATCACGTCTCGCCCATTCACCAATATGGCTTGCGCAACACAAACCGTTCTTTCCCATTGACACCACTATCGACCATCCCAACAGATGCTTTCTTTTCTTCTTCCCCTTATATATGTAGTGCTGCTGTTGAAGAAGAGCGGTTGAAGAGTTGAAGACAGCCTTAAGATAACACAGGCAAGTGACTCTTGGAGGCCGATAGAACGCCAATTTATTGTATGATCTGGGTATAACCTTAAGTATACAAACTCCAAAATGCTAATTGTGAAGTTTGTGAGTTCTCAAGATTTTAGTAATCTCACAAGATCTGGTTTGGATGACAGATTGTCCCAGGTTTACGTGCGCCTTGACGTTCTGGATCCCTCAGAGGGCCTTTCATTTGCCAATGGTGGACAGCATCAGTCCAGGACATTTCCCTCAATAGATGTAGTCAATACGGTATCCAGTGATAATATTGCCGGTGAAATGGCCAGCAGGTGGCGACATTTCCCTAAAAATACATCCTGCAGAAAATCAAACACTTTCCCCAAATATTCTTGGATTAGTGGTAATACTATATAAGTATACCCCTCCTAGAATATTTGGGTTCAGGAAAAAAAAGTTGCCTTTCCCGCACCAGTGACATTATCAAATGGAACCGTCAACACTTGGACCCCACAAGGGGCATAGGATGGTTACTCTCACACACCCTCTGTGTCTCGTGTGTGGCCTATCCTGCTGGTGTGTCCCCTGTGCTTCCTCTATGTCTGCTCTGTCACACCTTCCCTGACATTCCAATAACCACAGGAAAGCCCCTATAGTTTCTGAGATACCTGAATGGTGGATTAGAATTTGGACCACTTTGGCCATAGATAACATATGAACCATCTCAATTAATAAGATGCCAAAATACCTCAAAGGCCAGACTCCCTTCATTGGATATGTGCAAGCCAATGATGTTTATGGTATACATCCTAAACCACATCTACTAAATGCATTTTCAATGCTGTAATTTAGATCAAAGCTTCATTATGCAGTTTAACATTTATTTCTCTATTTGTATTTCAGTCTGTTTACCTCATGCCATAACGTAAACTTAGCATCACGAACAGCAATTGTTTATGTCTAATTCACTTTCACTCTATTCAAATCTGTAGCTTCTTGGTCTTATACTGTGAAGAGAAAAGTATTGTATATATGATTTATTGTTAGAATTATATTTTGTTAAAAATGAAATAAAACATAAATCATGAACAAGAAACCATTGAACTCTCTGAGGTTTGTAACCAGCCAAACAACCTCCTGTACCTTCTTCACTATGTAAATGTTGCTCACAAAGCCAGTGTTTCTATTAGGGCACATTGTATACAACCCTCTTCTACAGCTTCTAAAACCACTGAGCTTACGTGGGTGGTCTAACACATCGGACAGGTAAGGTAAGCCAAGCCTCACAATGATTAGCTCTTTAGCAGGTGTAGAGGTCTGCCACAAATGTGCAATTAGTCCATGCAATTATCTCTATGACACACACCACACTGATATACTAAAAAAAAGTAGACTTATTAAATCACACATTGAAATCTATCATCTCTAATAAGTACTTAAAATGAAATACAAAATATTAAAAAAGAAACCCAGTGTGTTATGAAAGACAATAATGTTCTTAATGTATTCTCCATACCCCACTGCCTTTATATCACCACCATACCATAGGTATATCCAAAATATAGTAATGCAGGTGGGGGACCACACAACCTATCACGCAGGTAGAGTTTCCAAAGGGCCTGCACATATAAGAGCAGTGTCATATAGCCAGAAATCATCACTGTTACCTGTAAGAGCCCCTGGCTGTGATGGTCAGCCTATAACGCATATACATAGGGAATGGAAAAAACAGGGACAGGGACATTTCAGCTAACAGTAATAATAGCCTCAAAATGAATTAGGCAAATATTGATCCTCCACATTACATTTTACCCTCTAAGTCATAGTATTAAAAATAATACACATGCACATATGGTACTCAAACATGGCCATTGAGGGTAGTAAACAATTTTAAACCATAGTCAATGGCCATCAAGAATAAGGAAAACAGCAATAGCCATACACTTGAGCGAAACATGTATTTTCACCATCATCAAAAATGGCAATACATTCACCAGTGGTGAAATGGTTTTAAAAATGAATTGACGATCAGAGGTAAGTACTATAATTCTAATTAGTGTGGCCTGGGCCCTAAAATGTGACAGTAATGGCATTACTGATGCATATAAGGGCTGGCCAAATCAGGAGTTGGGTGGAAAATGGCATTTTTTACCAGCTTTTTGCTGGAGGTAAAAATGACAATTTTTGGGTCGTTTTTGGCGCTATTACTGCTGGTGCAATTATTGTTGGCAAAATTACCTCTGGTGGTAATATCGCTCCCCAACCCCATTGGGTCATATGGACCCGATGGGGAATGGCGATTTACCACTCCCCATAAATCCAGATCTGGTGCAAATTGCTCTGGACTGAGTTGAGGTAGCGCTATTAGTGTCGGGCAGTATCTCAGCTGTGTTACTGCCAGGATACTCCCCAATTTATGATCAAGCCCGCAGTGTTCACTGAATGCCTTGTGGGTAAAGGACACATGTCCATGGATAGGTAATTACCCCAGAGTCAATATAGCAGAGTTCCAGGACAGGTAGAACATTCCATGGGAATAAGTGGGGGCAGACAATGGGCCATCCGATTTATTTATTTATTATTATTTATTTATTTATTGGAATTTTTGTTCACCACTGGTTCTACCCAGAGGGTCTGGAGCACCTTACAATGTTCAAAGATTGATAAGGTTGGAAGTGAAACTGAGGTTACAAAATAATTGCTGGATAGGATTGGAATTGTGGAGCAGAGCACCTGGTGAAGCAGGCCATTCTCCTTGTGTTTCCCTGCAGGCCTCCAGGGCTGGGTGACCACCCCTGTTAACCCTTCTATTGTTCTACTCAGAATTCATCTTGTAGTGGTCGATCTCCATACTGGTGGCAAATGTTGTTTTATTCTACTATACCATGTACTGCACTTTCCCCTCTTCCATGTACTGCACTTTCCTATCTCCCTTCCCACTCGCACTTTTCCCTTTCCCCCTTCCCATGCACTTGCGTGATCTGAATGACACCTGGCCTAGTAAGATCGTTGTCTGTCTTCCCTCTGTTCCCCCTCCCTTGCCTCGTCACACCTCGAAACACTTGTGTATAGGCGTGTTTAAATTGCCATATCATATCATATCATATACCATATCATATCATATCCACCATTCAGGAAGACCGCATATTTAGGAATGGAACTCAGCTTGTGGTAGAATGGAGGGGGACAGAGGTTGGAGCTTTGCCGGTACAAATGACTGCCTGCTTCCTTGTGACAGAGGCAATACTTACCAAGCTAGAGGAACTGGCTTCTTGGAGCTCTCCTCTGCATCTCGGGAGGATAGCTCAGGGGCAACGTGATCACCTTGGAAGCAAGACGACACAGAGCACCACAGGTTCGATTCCCGGGTCTGGTGGGTATTAAGCACGTTTTAAATAACCTATCATATCATATCATATCAATGGACATTGCAGCCTGGATCAATCCAATTTCCTTCCTCTTGCAATATTAACATCTCCTCTAACGCAACAGGCTTTTGATGGAAGGCCATATCTCAGCCAGGTGCTGTGTCAGTTCTCCTTTTATATCTTTGCTCCACTGATTGACCTGGACATGAGGTCTGATCATCTGTGCTACATCATTTGTTTTAAACCTTTAAGACGTTTTGCAGAGGGCACAGAGAGTTTTGCAAAAGGCATACCCTGATTTGTGTCCTCAAATCAGACATACCCTGATTTGAGGAAGGTGCCCCACACTTACCTAGACCAAATTTGGCAGATCCATGTTCCTAAGCTAAAATACTCGTTTTATGGGATATTCAGCTAGAAATTGTTTATAGGGTAAAAAATGGAAGGCCTCATTTTCTAATGACATGACATCACACTTTTGACAATAGGAGGTTTAGGAGTATCATTGACTATAGTTTAGTCCCCATATACTGGTGGGATAGCATTTCTGTGTTTTTAGGTATCTGTGAGGCAAAATAGTGACCCTCATCCCCCTGATATGTAAAGCCAAAAAGGGCTTATTAGCTGCTCTGAAGAATCTACAATGAGATATTAAAGAAATCAGGGTATGACTGGGAGCATATAAAATTGAACTCTCAAAAAGAAGAGGAGTGATAGATTTCGGAAATATTTAGATAAATGATGTGATGCTGGTATGTTCTGGTATATAGTGACGAGGAATTCAATCAAATTGGAAATTGGCATCTTCAATGATCCAGGTATCCACATTCCTGGGAAAGTTTGGGTTGACCATTTTTGGTCTCTCTATGCTAGTAAGGGGGTGACTAGTATATCTACACAGATTTTCCGACCCTCTGTAGAGGTTAAGATGAGCCCTATTTCTATTAAGGAAATGACGTATGTGAGGTCAAGCAGTTGGCCAATAAATCACTAGAGTTGATGGAGTGCCAAATGACATTTTTCGTTATCAGACAGATCTATGTGTTCCATTATTGGTAGAAGTGTTTAACACACTGATTTCATGTAACTTCTGAGTAGTTGCAAAGCAGGGATAATAGTGCCTATTTTTTAAATACGGGGTAGATCCGATCCATCAGCATATCGACCAATGACATTAAAGACTGTTTGCAGGAATTCTGCTGAGCAGAGTAGAACAGTGGATACAAGAGAACAATGTGTTAAGGGATACCCATTTTTGCTTTCAGGGCAGGCACTTGGCCTTATCTACCAGGGTTTAAATCTGTGCCTCATAATGGCCAAGCATGTGAAGATTTTGGGTACTCCTGTCTACGTGGCCTTTAGGGACCTAAGTTCAGTGTTTGACAACATGGACAATAGTCTCCTTTGGCTGACTCTGAGGGATTTGAGTGTCCCGAAGCCCTTGGTCTCTATGTTAGCGGCTCTGCATGCAAATCCCAATGTATTATGTTATGGAACAGGGGGCAGGTTGAACAACCTGCATGTCAACTCACTCACTGACAGCCTGGTGTGGGAGAAGGAGGAGCCTGGTGCTGAGCTACAATGATGATGCAGTGATTTTGGCGAGCACACTGAGATCACTCTTTTAGTTGATGATTACAAACACTATTATATGTCAGCCAGATGACTACATATACATTGGAGCAAATGTTTTGTAATGTGTGTGTTGACTATAAAAAAGTGATTGGCCCCTGTAAACTTGCAATATGTAACAATGTTGAATATCTTTGACTTGGATTTAACTCAAGCAGGTATCTGGTGGAATCCCTAGGTTTGACAAAACCATTTAGCAACATTCACTTGACCACATATTGCCAAAATACAGGGGCGAAGACATACCAGCAGGATCTTATAGGTGGGATATGTGGGGCTACAATAGATTTGATCTTTTACAGAAAGCAGAGCATTATTTCTTGGCAAGAGTCCACAATCCACCTCCATTTATACAACCCACCTTGAAATAGCCTCAAACTATCTGGTTGATGTTTTTCATTCCAGGCCTATTCTTTGTTGGCATGCCCACTGGACAAATGAGGAAGGTTAATATGACATTGGTGATCATTCCAAATGTATTCTTGCACTCAAACTGATATAGAGTGGATTGGCTTTCCTTTGTCAGATTACACCTTTATAATTCGGTTGTGATATGATATGATATGGCATTTATAACACGCCTATACACAAGTGTTTCACAAGTATGGGGATGTACTTCGAAAATACAGCTTTGTTAAACCAGGTCCCTGAGCACATTATAATATGTAAGATCATGCAGCATTTTTCTGGTGTCCGAGAGGAAGAATTCTATCCCCCTCACTGTCCGATTGAGGGGGCTCCTGGGTATCTGTCGATGGTAAGGGATCCACAACACAGGCTAGGCTAAATGCATTACTGCTGAAGGCTGTGAGGGCCAGATGAAGTCACGATTCAATATCTAGAGACTCCTCCTCATGCCTATGTGGGCAAAGGCAAACACTGGCCCATTATGTCATGTGTGGTTCCCTGCATGCTGACATCAGGAAAACTTTGTTGGTGGAAGTTTTGAAAGGGGGTGGAATTAGTCATTACAGACCAGCTCTGCTTTTCTTATTGCAGTGTTCAGAAGTGAAGGCAGCGTTTGCCCCGGCAAGCTTTCTGAGGAAGAGAACATGCCTGTTATTAACTCTGAATTTTATATGGAATTCGTATCTACTTGCTTTTCTATATCTATATCTTTCTTACTTCGGTACTATATGTGGAATGTATACCTACTTGTTGTTTTCATAATTGTGTAATTTTGATAATCTTGTTACTGCTTTCGGTTATAATGTATCTACAATATTTTGCTGCAGCACTTGGGAATCTGCTATTTTAACAAGCACTATGATTTACAACATGAATTAGTGTATTCATTGTTGTTAGTCTTTACTTAATGTATGATGTGTGTTTTGAAAATGGTTTATGGATCCTTGACACGAAACAAGCTATACAATGAATGAATGGTAGTCAGATTATAATAGACATGTGGAATCAGGGGAGGGGAGGTGGAGGGGATTGTTATGTGTGTGGAAAAAAGTAAATTTCTGAAAGTGGTGATGAAGGGTGCAGTGCAGATGTGAAGAAGTAAGGTGTTCCAGGCTCTCGGTGCCCACTGGGTAAATGCTTGTTTGTGGGTGCATGTACGTTTGCAGAATGGAATGTGTAGGAGATACTGACTTACTTGTCTGGTGTATGTGTAGGTGGTGGGTTTGAATGTGTTGTGAAGTTAAGAGGTTCTTTTGTGGATGGGTTTTAAAACAATTCAGAGTCCTTTGAAGGCAATTCTCTGCCGTGTGGTGAGCAAGTGGAGCTGGGCGAGAGCTGGGGTGATGTGTGCCTGTTTGGGTAGGTGGAGATGAGTCTGACTGCTGTGTTTGGTATGGCCTGCATGGTGGCAAGGTTGCTGTTGTGGAGTCAGTCCAGTGAGGAAAGCATTTCTACAGTTCATCTGTGTGAGAACCAGTGCTCAGACTGTAGTCTGGAAATCGTCAGGAGAAAGGATATGTCTGATGTTTCATAGGAAGTGTAGTGGTAGGTTGCATGTTTTGGTGAAAGCAGCAATGAGGGGAGTGAAGAAAAAGTCAAGGTTGAAGGTGAAGCAACAGGTTTTCACAGGTGTGAACAGGGATATGTGTGGGTTGCCTGTGGCAAGATCTTTGTTCCAGGAGGTGAGTTCGGGTTTTTGCCTAAGGGAGAAGATGGGGAAGTATTCTATTTTGGAAAGGTTGAGCTTGAGATATCGAGTGGCCATCCAGGTGGTTATGGTAGAGAGACAGCTTTTGAGGGTTGGGAATTTTGTGGAGGATGAGATTTGTAAGTATATTTGTGTGTCACCTGCATATTGGTGGAAATGGACATTGTGTTTGTTAAGTGTCTGTTCAAGGTATTCAACATATAAGATGAAGTGGTAGTGGAGATACTTAGGAGCCTTTCAGGATGCCATGTTTACCAGGATGGTGTCGGATTGAAAATGAACTATGGAGACAAAGTGTGTCCTCTCAGGAGGAAGGAGGCAAACCATCTGAGTTTGGTGCATGAGAGTTTCATCCTGTGGTCTAGGATTTTTTAGTAGAATTATGTAGTCGATGGTGTGAAGGCTGCAGAGAAGTCCAGGAGTACGAGTTGTGCTGTGTGTCCTTAGTAAGTAATGTTGCAGAGGTGATCAAGGATGTAAAGTGTAGCAGTCTTGGTGCTGTTTCCAGGTCAGAAGTAAGGTATTGAGTATGTTGTTTGGGCTGATGTGTTGTTGCAGTTGAGTAGCGACAAAGCATTCCATGATTCTGGCGAGGTATGGCAAGATAGTGATGGGGCAGCCATGTTCGGAGAGTGCAGTTTTTTTAAAGAGGGGTGGGAGTGGTCCAGTTTTGATGGCAAAAGGGATAGTGCCATGTGAGAGATGGGAATGTATGATGTTGTGGCAGTGGGGGGCAAGGGTGGTGATGCAATTGAATGCATCTTCAGGTAGACATGCATCATCAAGGAAAGGTTTTCGGTTTTGTTTTGGCAGCAAGGGTGATGAGAATGTCTGTGTAGATAGAGTTGAATAAGTACCATGTGTTAATCTATTTAGAAACTTCAGGTTAGAGTGGAAGAGCAGAGAGGAGGGCTTGGCTGATGTTTTGTACTTTGGAGTTGCAGTATTCCATGAGGGAGTCACATAATGCAGGGGGTGGGGTTGTGGAAGGTGCATATGGTGGTTTGGAAAGGGATTTCACAATGTTGAACAGTTTCTGTGGACAATTGGTGGTGGAATGTAGTTCTTGGAGGTAATGGGTAGTTTTGTGATTGCGCATGACTGTTTTGTATTTGTTGCAGCAGTGTTTGAGTTGTGTTCTGGTGGTTGGACATCCATTCTTTTGGCAGGCTATTTCTAGATGTCTGGCATCTTGCATGATAGAGAGGAAGGAACTGTTGAACCATGGCTGATCGTGGTGGCTCTTGGGATTTTGTGTTTTGAGGGGAACACCTTTGTGGAGTTCTTGTGTGGTGATGGTTTTGTAATTGTTGAGGAGAAAGGAGGTATGTGTGGTTTTTGGGAGTCAGGGGTGGTGTGAAGGGTGCTAATTATGTGTTTGTAATGTGTTTGATTTTTATTCATGAAGGATGTGTGGCAGGAGGAGGAATCCTGTATGTTGGAATGGGTGTGAAGGGGATTGCAAAGTGATCTGACCACAACATGCAGATTGGATTTTCCACAGAAAACATGATTTTTGCTTGAAATCGAAAGGTCCAGGGTGTCACCAATTGTGTGTGTGCAGGTAGGTGATGAGCTGGGTGAGGTCATAGGGGGTGATTTGAGTGTGAATATTCTTTAGTATGGGTTTTTTTTCTGGGCAGAAATCACCAGGGTTGAAGTCACCAAGGTAGACATTAGTGCATAGGGGGCTGTGGTTAAAAGTTATGAAGTTAGTTCAGTCAGTGCGGAAGTTGGGATTGTGTGCTGGGGTGGTACATGAGGTGGATAAAGTGGGGTGTGGGTGCGATGGAGGGCAACAAGTGAGAAAGAGTGTTTCAAAGGATGTATGGGGGTATGTGGATAGGAAACTGTGAGTGAATCTATATATGATGTCAATACCACCACCTTGTGTGTGTGTGGGCAACCTCTGTGGTGGATAAGATAATGTAGTGGAAGTATGTAAGGGATAATGGGTGTTTGGTGGGGTTTGAGCCAAGTGTCTATAAGGAACGGTATGTCTGGGGAGTGTGTGCTAATGAGTTATATGATTGTATGTGTGTGAGCAGGGTAGAGTGGCAGCTAAGTAGAATGCAGTTGTATGCAATTAGTTGTTTCATTGGGTTGCTGTAGTAGAGTTTGATTTGAGTGTTTTGTTTTTGTCATGTTTAGTGGGAACCAGTGGCACACAAGGTATATCAGGGAACAAACATTGAACAAGGAAAATGAAAATGGCAAGAACCTTTAGCTCTGTCGAACCTTTGTCTTGGGCGCCCCAAGGAAATAATTTAATTTCCCAAAGTAACCCGGGGCCACTTTAGCAAAAAGCAGATATAAACAGGAAACAGGAAGCTACTCCTCTTTCGACAGTGAAAGCAGCAGCTGCAGGATCACAGGATGCTGGTAAGGAGCTGGATGGAGGACTGCAAGAGGAGCTTCAGGCTCACAATGGCTTTCCCAAAGGGGGATCTAACCACCTTTCAGTCCTTAACTGGATTCCTTGGGGAAAGAAGCCCCTAAGTGAGTTTCTCTATAAATATTGTCAGAGGTTACATCATCTCTCCGTAGATTCACACTGGGTGGTTTTTGAAGTCCCCCTGACCTTTACAGGCAGCCCCAAGCAGCTGGAATGAGTGCCTCTGATGGCGCTGTGCTGACCTCAGGGTTGCTCTTAGTCCATTTGAAACACGTGTTGAGGAAGTTTAAACCTTCAATGATGGTGCATTAATGTGGGTAAGTCGGTTCTACCCCACTGTGCAGATTTCATGGCAAACAACCCCAGGGAAGACCATACGAAACCCCAAAGAAGGTATCCAGAGGTCGATGGATGAACCACCAGAAATACGGTTCAGACTACCTCCAAAGAATATTAACCCCAGACCAAAAGGACGCCTGAGGGTATCATGAAAATGCCCCACCCCAAGACCCAGAGGTATGTACTCACCTCACAGTGTCAGTGCCAATGGCACCAGCAAGGCAACACAACCACAGTAAATGCAGCTTGTTTTCTTCTGTGTTATTTACAGGATCCTGTGACCCCTAGCCTAATGCTTAACTTGTGCAGTAAAACATGTTCATATTTTTTCAAAGTTTTTTATTGGTTTTTAAAATATACAATTGACTTTGTTATGCACATCAACTGATGCATTACAATGAATCACTGTCCAATGCGACCTTGAATTTTTTGCACTACATACCGATGTGTGTCATTTCCAGCAGTGCATGCAGGGGCTGAAAGTCATTGTTGAATTGCTAAGGGCATTAGGTTTGAAAGTGATCCCGGACTCACCAAACCACCATCGTTATCCACTGCACCTAGCCTGCATTTTGGTACAGTGTCCACTATACCCCCATAATGTGTTCAATGACCATTGTTCATAGCTTGCATCCATGGTCATTGCCCACAATCTAGGGAGCATGGGCTTTGGCCATGCTGCAGGCCCCAATAAGCAAACCAGAGTAGACATTTTTTCCTTTGGTCCTGTGATATCTCCCTTTACCTTTGGCCCCTTCATGCTTGCTGTTTGCCCTTATCCGGCACCCCACGATGTCGCAGTGTACCCAGCCCCTCCAATCCTCTCTGCCATAGCGCTTGCACAGTCTGGATGTCTCTAGACGGAGTACAGAAACTAGTCTTCACATTCGTGCTGCTCATGGCCTGTGGGAGTGTCTTTGGGTTCTCCCTTGTTCCCTCCCTTGTCATCTAGCACTTTCGAAGCACACTGTGCCTAGGCGCTTTGTAGATGAACAATCATATCATATCAAATCACTACACCTACTCTCGACTCTACACCATCACACAATTAGAGTACAGCTATACCCCTTGACAAATTCGGCCTAGCTGCTCACATACAAACAGTACCCCATGAACACCTCATTACTCTAATAAAACGCAGCTATATCCCATGACAAACCGGTCTAGGTGCACACATAAGCATCCTACAGACCTAACGCAGCCAAAAACCCAGTCTGGGTGTCCACCCACCAGGCTGCAGACATTCAACTGATATCATCACCACCACACCTAACGCTAGGATGCTGCTACCATCAGGCAATTACATCAGCTGCACACATAACTGGTGCACCCACACACCATATGACACTAACTCTCTCTACTGACCTGGACTGCGGTCCCAGAGCGGGTTCAACCTACCATCACTTTGAGGTCATACCAATGATATATAGAGTGCTATATAAATGCCTGATAACATAACATAACATTGTTGAGGGCCAGGCCCATTGTCCAGGCACCAATGTAATATCCCTAATTTGTATACCTACATGTTGACATTTTTTCGAAAAAATAAAACAAAGGACAGATTTGCAAAAGCATGCTTTTAGGTCCTTGCTGATGCTCCTCATTGCTGGTCCCTGATCGCCATGCCCACTTTAACCCCATTGTCGGTCCTTGGTGGACATGGCCACAGGCTATGCCTCAGGCACCAAAGTTATATTACTTTTTTGTACCAGTCCTTGATACCTCAGGCCCACTGCCCACTTTAACCACATAGCTAGTTGCTGGAGGCCATCACCACTTTAACCCCATTGCTGGTCCCTGGTGGCCATGGCCACTAGACAATCTGCCTATGGCCACAGGCTATGCTTCAGGCACCAAACTTATTTCACTATTTTTTCCACCTGTCCTTGCCGCGGGTCAGGCCCACTTCCCACTTCCCACTCTACCACATAGCCAGTCCCTGGTGCTCATGCCCACTTTAACTCCATAGCCGGTTTTTGCTGGCCATGGCCTGTGTACATATTTTCATGCTGCAGAAAATATGGCTTCTGGCCAGGGCCACAGGCTATCCATTAGGTGCCAAAGTTATATGACAATTTTATGTACCTGCATGTTGACACTTTCCAATAAATAAAACACAGGACAGACTAGCAAAAGCCTGTTTTCAGGTCCTTGCTAATGATCCTCGCACCATTTGCTGCAAATCCGTCTAGCACTTCTATGGCCACAAGCAGATTTTTTTTTCACATTCAAGCCTATCCCAATCTCCTACAATTATGTCCCTTCTTGACAAAATCCTTTAAAGCTTTGCACACACATTCAATGTAGGGTCTATAATCTTTTGTAAACTTTTGTGCAGATTCGTCAAAAGGCACCAAAGTTATAAGCAATCCCAGAAGTGTGGGATCCCCGTCTAATTGTTCTCCCTCTTGACGAAATGGCACCATGAATTTCAAACCTGGGTCTGCACAAAAGTTATCTGCCATCTAATAACTGCTCTTCAGCAACCCTACAATGCACACAAATGCATCAATGTTCTCGAACATTTGTCAAGATCGTGAATACCACAGCAATGTCCACAAACATGTGCAATGTGTGCAAATATCGGAGAAGAATTAACGCTTGATGTTTGCTTTTTTTCTGGACATATCTTATCCCATCTCCATCACCCCCAACTCCCCAGAGATTGTTTCATTTTTTTGACAAGTGTACTGTTGTGTTTTAAGATGTTTTTACTGTGATTTTTGCAGACTACGGGCACCGTTTGCGAATCCAGCATGGCATCTGTTAAAAAGGTTTTTACGCACCTCACATTTTTAATGAACCAATCAGCAGCCACATATGATGTCCACGAATGGTAGTCTCTCTCTAATTGGCTCAGAGGCCTACACTGACACAGAAACAGGAAGTTAGTCCATGGACTGGACAGAGACATCACTAACCTTTTTAAATCTACTGGATGGATTAACAGCAAAACTGAAAAAGAACGGTTTTGGAACCAGGCCGCCACTCCTCGCACAAGTTTGGTGCAGATACGTCCAAGGAGTTTGGGAGGTAGCCGCAAGAAAACATTTTGGGACACCCCTATAACTTTCTCCGCCCTTGACGAAACCCCAAGAAACTTTGCAAAATAATTCAGAGGTGTCTGTGTACTTTATTTTCCAACGTTTTGTACAGATTCGTCGCTCAGCACCAAAGTTATAAGCCGCGCAAAAACCGCTCTTCCTTTTGGTTGAGCAACCTCACCATAAATACAAGGTCGCTACCGCAGACCATGTAATATGCCTAATTAGGTATACATATTTTATTCTATGGTATATGAAAATGACTACATGATATAGGAGCTTGATTATATGGTATATGCTTTACATTATATATGTTGTTTTTTTGTGATGAGAACAATGGGCCTCATTACAACTCAGGCGGTAAGGGGTTTACGGCGCCGTAAACAGCGCCGACCCTTACCGCCTGAGTACGAGGTCCCTTAGCGCCATGGCGGATTTAACACCTGCTTTTAGCAGGTGTTAAAATCCATGGCGCTAAGGGACCATGGAGTTAATTACGCCACCGTAATTTACGGTGGCGTAATTAACGCCTTCCCCACTCCCATTATGCCCTATGGGGCAAAAATGGGAATGGGGAAGGGTAAATGGGGATTGGGGACTTACCGCCCCGCCAAGGTCGGAATGGGGCGGTAAGTCCGCCAACCACCATGGCGTAAACGTAGTTTACGCCATGGTGGTAAAGTCACGGCCCAGGCGGTAACTTACCGCCTGGGTCGTAATGAGGCCCAATGTGTTTGGAATGCTGCATTTTGTCCCAAGCGGTCACTTCTCCTTTCACTCTATCTTTACAACTTCCAACATCTACTTTCCTAATACCTGAGCTCCCTTTGTCTTTGATAGTCTCTCTTTCTTGACCTCTGCATTGCGATTCCATCGTCTTGTGGTCCTGTTAGTAATTGCCAGCAGCCTCGGGTACTGCTGCACCACCGCCTGATGAGCTCTGCACCCGAGGGCTGCTCTGCAAGAGGAGTTTCCCTCTGCTCGTTTCATTATATTCCTTGTTGTTTGCTTCAATCTTACTTGATAAACTCCCCCTGCATTTGAAGGTTTCCGATTGTATTGGCCATGTTCAATTCAGCTTTAAGCATTCATCCCAGCCCCATGTGTGTTGCATTTTAGAGTTTTCATCTGAGAAAAACAGAACCTGTTTACACATGTTCTTGGCTATAATGGCTTTATAATTGGACTCTTGCTGGTCAAACCACGCCGCCTGATGAAACTGTGTTATCAGGGCACAGAACGAATCACTGTGAAAGCTACTGACATTCGTGTTCTATTTAGGTTCAGTGTTTGGATTTGTTGTTTATATGTATGACTTTTATTGGCTGAAACATTTTTACTTCTGTATGTTTTCTGCCCCCTTTTGGCTGCATGGTTAGCAGATATTTAACCAAGAAGCTTTGCTCGGATAAACTGTTGAACAGTGATTTTAGAATCCTGGATAAAATGGAGCAAAATGGATTCTCACTATTGTTGATGTTTGTGCCATAGGGCAGTGAGCAAGTAGGGTGCCCCACATGTTACCTGTTCCCTATTATATAAAATGCAAGGGAAATTGGTGCATCGTGACAGTGCACTGTATTTTTCGTGTGTCTAACGAAGAAAAATGCAAATATATACAACTTTTTTTTTCAATTTCTAATTCGGTATGCAGCAAAAATATTGGAAAATATGTTTCATTTTTTGTTCTTATTTGAAAACATTGGGAAACTTAAAGTGGTCTTGTGAAGTTGAAGGAAGCACACTTGTATGGCTGCATTCACCTTCTGACAAAAATAAAAGTCTGGCCTAATGCCGTCCAGAACGTAACTGCACACCGAATCACGCAAAGTCAAGCAATTCTGATATCACACATTTGATTAATATTAAGATTTTTCTTTTTTTTTACGGCATAGTCATTTGGATTTGGATAATTAGAACAAAGGTCAAGTCATAAGAAACACATTTTAACAAGCCTATAAACGTTCAAAAACATTTTCAATATACAAAGTAATTTTAACATAAGAGGCATATGGGGGACATACGGGGGGCATACAGTGCCAACAAGAACCCCAGCTCACAAAACAACATAATCAAGTGATCAAACTAACTCCTATTTAAAACCTAAGTGCAAGCCCAACGCGTTTCGGGAACTAGTCCCATCTTCCTGGGGTAAACCTTGCTAAGTTCCTAATAGACTCCAAGAAAAATATGTGATGTTGGGAGTTATCATACCAGAACAATGTGAATAAACACGCATTAATACACATGCGCGCTATTAGCAGATACATGTGCTCCAAAAGATGCTCCTCGATAGAATTAAGGTATTTCCATACATTTTGCCCGAACTTGAAAGTATAGGGACACCTAAAAAACATATGCTCATATGAGGCAGAGGCAGCTCCACATGTCCAATAGTTGTCATTGCTGTTTATTTTAGATTAAGATAATTTAGCGGGTGTGATGAGTGCTCTGTGTATAAAAAAGAATAAATGCTGAGAGATATTCGCTGATGTAGAGATATGTTTAGTTCTGGAGAAAAGGGTAGACCAAAATGTGAACAAAATCATTTTCCCATTTATAGAGGATTGTACATAACTTTAAATATGCTATAAGAATGTTATAGAATTTAGAAGTCTTGATTTCTGACAGCACTGTTAGCTGTAGTAGGCTAAGGGCATCAGGAGTTAATATGTCATTGGAAGAGCTGTGAAGTGCATCAAAGCAGGAGTTGATTAATTTAATGTAGAAATGGAAATCTGTATTGGTGATGGAAAATTGATGTTTGAATTGTTGGAAAGATAGAACAGAGAAACTATCTATGATTTGTTGTATAAATCTAATACCCTTTTTCAACCAGGATTTTCTGTTTAGGATTCTATTATTAATTAGGATCTTACTGTTATGCCATAGTAAAGGAGAGAGGCCTTTTTTAGGACATTTTGTATGGGGAAATAGAAAGATTTGGAGGGCAGATATTGTGGCTCTGATTGGGTCTGATATGGTCGACGAAGAATGGTTAAATACATAAATAAGATCAGTTATTTCTAAAGGAAACACCAACTGTTTCTCTATTGTGCACCATATGGGAATATCTGATAATTTAGGACAAGTGAACCAGCTTCTAGATTGTTTCAAGAGAAAAGCAGTGTGTTATACCTTAAAATCAGGGAACCTAAGCCCTCCTTTGTCATAGGGCGCCTTCAATTTGATCAAAGCAATTTTTTTACTTTTGCCGACCCCCCAAAGGAAGTTGAGTAAGATTGAGTAAATAGATTTAAAAAAATGAAGGAGAAATTGCAACACATAGGAGTTGTAGATAATATAAAATGATTGGTGACAGCATCATCTTGATCGTATCAAGTCTACCCCACCATGAAGATACAGGAGAAACCATCAAACAACTTAATAGAGGAGGGGCACCATTTAAAACTGAAGGAGTCAATGTCATGTTATAACAGAAGGGATTGAGGGGCATGATTTCTGATTTGTCTTTGTTAAGCTTATAACCTGATACGTAGCTAATTTGAGTTAGTACATTAAGTAAATATGCAATGTGTATTTTAGGGTTCTTAATAAGAATGAGGATGTCATGTGCATAAGCAGCTATTTTTATATGAGATGTACCACCTGAAATACCTGGGATATTTTTATTAGATATGATTAGTTCCAATAGCGGTTCTAACAAGAGATTGTATAAGATAGGTGAGAAGGGGCAACCTTGTCTAGTGTCTCTGACAAGGGAGATACACTTATCACCACAACCATGCCAATGAAGAGACTGAAACACCTTAATTCTATTTTTTTCACTAACATGATATTATTATTGTACTATATATTTCAATACAAATTATTAAAATAAAAAAATTAAATTAAATTAAAAGATGCTCCTCAATTCAATAAGGCTGCAAAATGTCAAACCACGCTGTCCAGTACTCACTCAGTAAAATGTCTACAACATAACAACTCCTGCGCAATACTCACGTACCTATGCACTGCAGTTACTCAAGTTTGCTCAGAAAGGAATGTACTATGTTTGTATTCACTTCAAAAAGGAGTCATGCCTGTAATGTCCCATTCCGTTTTGGAAGTAGTAGGAAAAAATTCCCTTCAACAATATAACAGAGATATCTAATCAATGTAAAGTGTCTATTACACGTGCCCCGTTATTCAAGACACGTTTAAGAGTGCAGCACACGTACAAGGATCCCTAAAAATGCATTGTTTCATGGAGGAAGAAGTCTGACAGCACACAGTCAGCGGAGACCAGTGCTCCCCGAGCTGTGGTTGAAAACCGAGTGGGGAAGTGTAGCATGTTTTACACGTTTGTGTGATCCGGTCACTAGACCGTCACTGCACATGCAGGTGCTATCTTAGACAAGAAAACACAATTTAAGTATGACTAAGAGCTTACTAGCCTGATTGCTGAAAGGGAAACCAAAAACCCTCAAAGTCAATCTGGGTATATCTGTGGCCAAAATATGTAGGTCACAGACCATGGGCCTGATTCATGAATTATTTGCGTGGAAAATAGTGCACTTGCGCGTGCAACTGCGGGCAAATCTGCCTTTGGACGATTCATGGAATCGAATGCGCTGCACTTTTTTCAAGACTTGCAGTGGCTCAGCACGTCTCTGTGAGTGGAGCAACACCTTGCGTGAGACTCCAAGCAGAGTGGGGGCCGGGCCCATGCAACAACCAAAATAGGGGGTAGAACATGCAGAATGAGGAATAACACGTCCACATGTGGCCGTGTTGAGGGATATCCATGGTCAAGCAATCATACGCCCATAACAGTGCAAATATATATGTATTCCTGGATTCTAACTCTGAACGTCGGGTCGCAAAAAGTTTATGCAAATCCCGGTACACTTCTGCAACCTGATAGCAGGCGTAAACATCAACACGCATCTATAAAGTAAACAATACACACCAAACAAAACGTATGCAGCCAGATGAATCCAGCATTTGTCAGAGCGATCATGCACGGACAACGCAGGAGGAGGAGAATGACCAGGGCCTGGATCTTTAACCCACGTGCCAGCCTTTTCGGGATGCTGGATGACCAGGTCTATATCAGGTACAGGTCCATCCCATGTCATCCTAGACCAGGTCAGGGAGTGGGAAGATGGACTAACATCACCCACCATGTTCTCCCAGACCCTTATCCCCCTACAAAAAGTGCTCACTGCCTTACATTTCATGGCAACTGGATACTTCCAGCAGACCACTGCCATAGGAGGCAGTATCTCTCAGGCCACACAGTCATGCTGCCTACACCAGGTGCTGGCGTGCATAACTGCGTGTGTGCGCCACCAATTCTATATGCCAAGAACACTGGCTCAAAGGCAAATAGTCATACAGGACTTCCATGCTGTGGCACACCTTCCACGAGTGCTTGGTACAATAAATTGCACCAATGTTGCACTACGTCCCCCCAGATTGACAGATCACATATATCCCAATTGCAAACATTGGCACTCAATGTTCAGGTTGTGTGCGATGCCAACAGCATCATAACTGAAGTGTATGTAAACTATCCAAGAAGCACACACAGCAGTTATATATTGTCAATGTCACCACTACACTGGAACCTGGTAGCTGGCAAGCATGGGAACTCATGGCTCATTGGTGAGTATGAATGGACACGCATGTGCATGCCCGTTGCACACTGATAAATAGACTCTGCAAACAAATGTTAATGACAACCATGTACACATTTACAGGGGACAGTGCCTACCTGGTGAGCACATTCATGATGACGCCCATACAGAATCCCACCACACCAGCTGAGGTAAGGTACAATACTGCCCATGTAGCGACTGGGGGCATAGTGGAGCACATATTCGGAATGATTAAGTCACGTTTCCACACCCTTAACCACTCTGGTGGTGTGTTGCTATATGCACCATCAGTTCTTCAGGATCATTGTGTCAGCATGTGTCCTGTACAGTGTTGCCACACAGCGTGCAGTCCCAGTGGACATGCTGGTGGGCCACCTCCCGCACACACAGGCACGACCCTTGTGCATGGCTGGCCAAAGGGCATGTGGAGAGGCTGCACATGCCCAGCTGATGCATTCCTACTTTACGTAAAATCCTGCCCCTGTGGAGTGAACACGATGAAGCCACATCCCATGTGCCATTCAATGTTGACCATGGGCCAATCCTCTCTGCCAACAAAAACACCTTGAGAATGTGCCCCTGGGAGGGCAAAATAGTGTGCATCCATTAGACATAAAACAACATGCACAAAGTGTGGCCACATGAAAGACATGTAAGTGGGAGTATACCACCATGGTAAGCATGGAGTGAAACCACTCCTGAGGCACAAAGACATCACTAATGTCAAAATAAATATCACCCACAATGGGGGTCATTCCGAGTTGGGCGTTAAGGGAAAAACGATGCCGGTAAAGGATTACCGGCATCGTTTACCTTTACGGGCCATTCTGACTCTCTAGACCGTTATTTACGGCGCCGTAAAGTACGATGCCATAAATAGTGGTCTCGTGGCGTGCGCACGACACCCCATGCCGAAATTAGCGGCATGGCGTAAACCGGAGCTGATCCCAAGTCATGCGGAAATGCAAAAAACGGCCTCTACAAGGCCGCAAAGTACCTTACCGGCATGGAGTAAATACCGGCATCGCCGAGAAGGTGTTAAGAACCCTGAGCAGTGTTTCCAAGAGGCACAGGTGCACTCAGCCAGCACAGGTGGAGGCAATGGAGTCTGGCACAGCACAAAAGGAGCACACCCACTCACCACACCCGCTCCCACACCAAGATGATACCAATTGTAGCAGGATTACTGGACCTGGAGGCCCTGCTTGCAAGCAGCAACAACAACAACACCAACAACAACAACCACAGCCCCCACCACAGAGGACACACAGGAGGAGAAGGAGGGTGAGACAGGCCCAGCATGCCCTACCGGTGCAGCCACCATTACCATGCCGGCAGCCCCCAATCCCTCGCATCAGAGCCTCCACCTTCAACCTCACACCAGAGCAGATCCACACCCTGTATCGCCTTGACCGGGACATCATCACCACCATAGTGGACCTGACACATGACGACCTAGTGAGCCTCATAGAAATCCACACTGCAATCCCCCCTCTACTCAGGGTAGTGTCTGTTCTCCACTTCCTTGCCACAGGCACGTAGCAGCATACAGTGGGGCACATGCATGACATACCACAGGCCATATTTCCACATATACTCAACCAAGTGCTGGATGCCCTCATCAAACACACAAGGGACTACATATCCCTACCCCGGACACCCCAGGAGATATTGGATACATAAGTTGCCTACCATGCACTGGCAGGCATGCCAAATTGCATAGGTGCCCTCGACTGCACCCACGTGGAATTGGTCTTTCCACATGCAATGGAGGTGGCGTATCGCAACCGCAAGCAATACCATTCCATTGACGTCCAGATGGTATGAAATGCCAGTAAAGCCATCACACATTGCTGTGTCCGATACCCCTGATCAACACATGACCCCCTGGTCCTGCGGAACTCCACGCTACCACGCTATATGGAGCAACATGCTGGACAACGTGCCTGGCTGCTTGGTGAGTCACCTGATTGGGCCATGGCAGCGCATTGGGGCCATGAGTAGGGTGGATGCATACCCCAACTTGGTGGGAAAGGGGGGGGTGCATACTACACCTGTGTGGGAATGTCGACGCTGGTGCACGATGTGCACTCCACAGAACACAGTGTCCCAAGGCAATCGATATGGCACATGACTGCCTAACCTCACAGCGATGCTAGAATGTAGAAAATACAACACTATTCGTCCGACAGGTAACCTGGCCCAATACCACAACACAAGCACCACTCATCGGCGGACCTCACACACCGTAAGGGCATCCTGCACCATGCACTGCATATGCACTATCTCGCAGCCTCCTGCATCCCACCACACAAGACAGACGTCCCTGGGAGTGCATAGAAGTGAGCCCAACAGGGATACAGCAGCGTGTCACTGGTTCCGCACACCCATAGTAGTGGTGCAAGTCAACATGGTACTGATCAGTGCAGTAAGACAAGTATGCTACTGACTACAGTCAACACCCCCTGCCACCAAATCTCACAGAACCCAACACATCTATGAATTCAGGCAAACACTGCTGCATGCATATATGGTGCACGTGCAACAAGATGTGAGTGCACACCATAAGCCATCTTGAAGAAGCTACCCCTCCATCATTCCATGGCACAGGACACATAGCCGGACCAGTAATGGGGTTGATGCAACCAGGGACATGTGTGTATGGCCAGGAATCACCAGCTGCCATGCAAGACTGCAACAGTTCGCCACCATCAATGTACAAACACTTACCTTCATTCCCCTTCCATGCAGGTGATGGTGGCTACCCTTTGAAGCTGTGGCTCATGGCCCCTATCTGCAACCCACAGAACAGGCATGAGGAGGACTACAATCGAGCCCATACCCGTACACGAGTGGCCATAGAGCAGACATTTGGCCTGTTGAAGGCACCATTTTGTTGCCTCAGCCGTTCGGGTGGAGCACTCATCCCCAGCCACGAGAAGGTGGCCAGGATCACCATGGCATGTGTAAGGCTGCACAATATGTGCATCCGTCGGAACGTGCCACTGCCCAGTGACCTGGGACTGCTACCACCAGATGATGATGAGGGGGTGGATGAAGAATTGGCAGGACAGCATCACAGTGCAGATGCACAGGAGGGATGTGCCGTGTGGCAATCATTGATTGGACAATATTTCTGACACTCAAGTCAGCTGAGGGTGTCAGGATGACAGGGCATCGGGCACTGGTTGTGGGGATACATGCACTGTGAGTCATTAAAAGACACATGCACATTGATCAATGTCCACTCTGATATTTTTTATGCACAACCGGTGTATTGTATTAGTAGGTTCACACGTGTACAACAAAACCTCCACCCTCACCCCCCTCCCCCCAACTCCCATACACACCCTTTCCCCCCCTCCCCCCAACTCCCATACACATCCTCCCCCCATCCCCCCAACTCCCATACACACCCTCCCTCCCCTCCCCCCCAACTCCGCAACAGTAGTCCCGTGTGGCACATTGAGGCCACATGTGGCAGCATAGTCTATTGATCCATGCTCCCGGTGCCCAGGGGGGGCATGTTCCTGCGCTGCTGAGAACGCAGCAAGCGGCACGCTGGGCTTGCCGGGTGGGGGGACTGGTTGTGGGGGTGTCCTCCTGTTGAGTCTCAGGAATGGGACGTGCTGCCACAAGGGCGTCTGCAATGCGTCCAAGTGCCTCACACACACGGTTGGTGATTTCTGTGAACACCTGACGCATTTGCCTGAGCTCCTCGAGTAACTCCAACCTGCCCTGGCGGTTTTCCTCATTGAAGTCAGTGATGAGGGCAGTGAGTTGTCCTGCACGTAGTGCTTCCTGGGATGGTGTATCATCCCGGCTGGGGATTGGGTCGACATGCCCTGACAGGGCCTCGAATGGGGTACTAGGCACGGGATCTGCGTCTCCCGGTGCATCGCCATATGCACTTCGGACTGGTGTGTCACCCTCCCCAGAGTCCATGCACAACACCTGGGGGACATTGCATGGCTCGGGGGTGTATAGAGTGGGGTAGGAGTCCTCCTCTGACGCCCCACAGATGGACGAGGGGCTGTCCTGGATTTGCAGAGGGGCCGTGGCTGCCACCTCCCCAGAGATGCTGGACTCCTCTGACCTTGGTGTGGTGATTGTTGCAGGCGCTGGTGCAGTGAGGGATGGGGGTGGTGCAACCTCAATGGGCCTTGGAGGAGCTGTGGTGGTTTTGTCCTTCCTGGCCGGTACGCGATGGTCCCTGCCTTTGGCACTGGATGTGGTGGGACGGCTTCTCTCAGGCTCATCGCCTTCATGCTCACTGCCTGTGGGTGTAGAACAAAGGTACAACATGAGTGGTTGTGTGAGACGCTAATGTCATTAATGGCAGCATTCACATTTCAGTCATTTTGGATTGGTGGCATTTTGGCCGTTACTACATCACTGGTTTCTACGGATGTGTCGGATATGTACGCAGGTGTGGGAGTCACTAAACCTGGCCTGGTCATGTGCAGTGTGACTCGCACACTGCCAACCCTGCTGCACAGTGTGCTTAATGGGATGTGCTAGTTACTGCACTGTGGTTGGTGGGCATTATGTGGTAGCACTTGTCCCTTGGTGGCAGTTGTCTTGCCATCATCAGAATGGGTGGAGGGCAGTATGACAAGGTGCATTGGACGGGGCTTGGAAGTGTATTCAACATGTATTTGCCATTGGCGGTGTTGACTTTGGACACTCGATCAACAGACGACGGAGCCCCACACTCCATTTCACCGACGTCCTCGATTGATTCTGTGCCAATCAATGCAGCGCAGGTCTCCTTCCATGGCGCTAGTTTCATTGGTTAACTTGGTCCACCTCCAGTCAGCAGTGCCTGGCTGCGATTGGCTGCGAGGATGCTCCGCACCCTCAACCGCAAGTCGTCCCACCGCTTGCGGCAGTCCCTGGGAGTGCGGGGGGTGGTGCCTACTGCGCTCACCCTTTCAGCAAGTTATGCCCATATGTTTTTCTTCCGGACCACTGCCTCTCTGCGCGTGTCGCTGCTGAACACTACATCTGCGTGCTCCTCCAGGTGGCCCACCATGGCCTGCTCCTCGGGGCTGAAGCGCTGCTTGCGGAGGCGGTCCGCTGACTTTTTCCGGGCTTTGGGCATAGCTGGGGGTTGTGTAGGCCTTTTCCGAGGTTCAGGTTCGTCCCAAGGGTGCTGCCTGGAGAGGATGGCAATGGATTGTGTTTTTAAAGATGGCCACCGCGCTCCTTCCCGTTCCTGTGCGATGACGTAATTCCCGTATCCGTTAATTAGTAGTGACCGTAATTTACGGTATCCGGAAATTACGGTCACCGCTAATTACGGACGGCGAAGCTTCGATGGCACTGTTGTAAACAACGTCTCGCTTCATGCCGCTAAGGGGTTTTACGGGCCCTTTAGCGGTATGCCGCTAGGGGATTTACCGGCATGGCGGAAAGCTCGCGCCCGCGAGGTCGGAATAGCCTGTAAATAGCAGCGTGGTACCAGATCGGACTCGCTCTTTCCGCCATGCCGTTAAAAACCAATACTTACCGCCAACCTCGGAATGAGGCCCAATATGTGTTGCCCACAGATGAATACATCAACTTGCCAACCACCAATTATGAGCAGCTAGGCAGTCATGGGCTCCATCATTTCCACCAATCACCAAAAGCCCAATGAAATAGGCTTGCACACATGTGTGAGAATGTGCATGACAGGCACAAACGTATTCTTGTTGCTGTGAGCGCAAAAGCAGTGGTGTCAAGATCCACATGTTACATATATACAGCCAATATGGAGACAATGCATCCCATATCAAAAAACGCACTGATCAGGACACAATTGAGAAGTTAGATAAAGTGATTGACACACCCAAATGGCCACAGTCATAGATGCAGCAAGTAACGTAGCCATTCCATAGCAAAATCAAGAGTGAGTCATGACCATAAGCAGCATGGCACTGCACCATTCACCAACACAGTCATAGCAGCTGCAAAGAGCATTGTACATGTAGAGCACCAAAAATAACACATCACACTAGACTAACTCTCTGACGACTGTCACATGGACAACTGTACTGCATGTAGACACCAAACCACACACATGAGAGCACAAGTAGTAAGGCATGGTACCATCTTGCAGCCAATTAACCCATGCAAGAAGGAAAGCCCTGGACCGACAATGCGTGTTACCCAACAAAAAACACAAACACTGGCCAACCCATTCCCTGACCGCAACAATGCAAATAATACTCAGTGACATCAAAGTAGTCATGTTGAATATGAACAACAAAAGAGCAACAACAGTGCACTGCAAGACAAATGCAACTCTTACCTGTTTCCTGTGCATGCATAAAACTGCAAGTATCCCCTCAATACCATCACCCATCACATAATGGCGAATGGATCTGCAGAAAAAGAGAAATCAATGCGAGCGCAGCGAACACATCCATGCAACCAAACATACTTCAATATGTGCCGCCCTGAGTGAAATGCCAAAAATACAAACAACAACTCACATGCTGCCAGATCAGCACACTGCATGCAAATCCAACACACAAAAAAAAAACACACTGATTGACAAACACCCACCCACAACCCACACACTGCCCGAACCCCTGAGGGCCATGCACTGAATGCCATGTCACACCTACCACATTATCAAGCTGATGGCATATACTGAACATACTCATCTGGCAAAAGTTAGCATGACAATGATTGGACACACAAAATGAACATCACTGAGACGAATAAAAGGCTTGCTCACCCTGGCAGTATTTCCTATGCCATGACATGACATGCCATCATCAGCGTAGCACTGGGACAGTGCAGTGAACTCTGGCAGGGGAGCCGATGATGCAAAGCCCAAGAACGTCTGAACCCAAATACACACCAATTGTACTGAAGGCAAGATCTTGCAAACGGCAGCACTTCACTGAGGCAGATGTCAGACCGGAGGGCTGGGCACCGAGGTAACTGGCATGAACACACAAGCAGACATGACAAAGCAATGAGAAACAGAGACAAAAGACAAATGCACACAAAAGGGAGCAGACAACTGGAAATGCAAGGTAATGCAGACTTCACTGCCTCTCTATTGCATCGGGTCAAATGTGCATTGAATCGAAGGTAGCATTGATGTGCACCCATCAGTTGTCAACATGCTGCTGTAATCCTTATAGTGCACCATGAATGGCACATGCATGGCAAAAAGCAAACCCTGCTCAATGTAGTGCGCCTGGTGTCTGTTGAAAACATAGCATCCCAATCATGTGCAACAATGGTGTCATCTGTGTAGATTATTCTTTGGTCCGCATAACAAGAATGGTGAACCCAGACCAAGAAAGGCTAAATAGTGTCTTCGATGTACATGAATCCATTTTTGTGAATCATTGTATGGGATGCCATGTGTCAGGCAATACCTATGAGAAAAGTACAAGTAAACACCCACCACCAAGTGTCACAGGACACAAACCGATGACCCTGCCACCCTCCTGACAACTCAACAAAAAGGCCCTACAGAGATCGCCCACCCACAACTACAATCCCGCAACATGTGGTGCTATGATATGAGTGTGAAAACAGCATTCACCCACGACACATGCACCCACAAACTTGGGCCTGTGCCCCACAAAACTATTCAAACAAAAGTGAATGCATGCAGTGCCATACTAACCTGCTAAACACCACACCACAAGTGACACCCTTAATGCCACTCACTTATCTGCACAGGGTACCCACCTGGCCTGCATACACTGAATCCCACCAGGAATCACATCCTCAAATTGTAAAGAAATGCATTCTAACAACTTAAAGACAGTGGACAGTCATGACAACCATTTAGATAATCAGAAAACAGGCATAGACCATCCAGTGCAGAAGGACCACAGGGTGCAAGAGGGAGACAGGACACAGATTGAGAATTGCCTAGGATTGGAGAGTAGAACATTAGAGAACGATAGAGAGAGGGAGGGACAAGTGAAAACCATAGCAAGGAGTACACTCTCTGGAGTGTAGATTGGGATGGCGATGCCCAACATCACTGTGGGTGAGGTCTCATAGTAGTCAAACTATGGAGGATGATAGTGATATGAATACCTCCAGAAGTACCATCCTGACATGAGATCACAGAAGGCACATAGAAGGAAAATATCCACATGTAGAGACCATGAAGACCCCATCTCACAAAAACCAAGGGAACCCACCCTGGCATGCATTACACAACAATACACATGTACCCTAATTCCACACAACTAAGGCACTGAAAGCATATACCCCTACCCTACATCAACCAACATATACCCCTATTGGACATCACAGCACATAGACATGCAGCTGTACATTCACCCCCCCAACACACCAAACACCCCGAGTGAGACTGCCCCAGTAAGTGTGCATGGATTCCAGGGCTCACTTGAACCTGGCAGAGGGACACCAGATAAAGCCAATCGGTGGGAAGTGGAGGATGTCAGACATGCATGCAACTACATTGTGTTGATCAATGTACACCCACAGACTGTGGCATTAAACAAGAAGTAGAAATTAAAACCAGAAAACATGTAATGCATACCAGTGATAATAACCAATTTTACAAACGCATGTACAAAAAGTCACCATATTGGGTAACACAGAAGCAGTCAGTAAGGGGTACTGTAAGGAACTCATGGTGGCAACAAGTAAGACTGTATGCTGTATGCAGGTTGGAACAAAGGCTAATCTAAACCTAAATCTAAGATGGGAGCAAGTGTCAACCATCAAATGAAAAATATGTCAGTACTTGTGGCGTTATGTCAAATAAAAAGGGCCTATACTGAGAAACCTATTGCCAAACCTTACAACTAATACAAAAGAGGGTGTGGGATAGTTCTCATGAAAAGAAAGACATGTTCTCAAATAATATGTCAGGATGCAGTAACTTGGGTCTCCCTTCACCAAGTTTTGAGGGCCTGACATGTTCAAAATAATAAAACAAAAGTTCCATTAACTAAATGAAAGTTTGTCAGGGTGATAATGGTCCACCCCTGGGCCCAACCTATTCTAGGAGCTGACCACTTTCAACTCTTAGTCACTGTTTATGTACAAGGTGATGGCTTCAACCTTGGGTCCCCCTCCTCTGGGTGCTGACCCTTCTCAGTTGTTAACAACAGATTATGTAAGGTAATGAATTCACCCATGGGTCACCCTCTTCTGGGCATTGACCCCTCACTTATCGTATTCGACAATTTAAATATATCCATTCTTTTCTCAATTAAAGATTTGGATGATAGCTTCACCCCTGGATCTCCCTCAGTCTGGTTCAGACCACTCTTGACTGGCAATCCTTAGGTGAGGGCTATACCCCTGTATCACTCTCGGTCGGGCTCAGATCCCTCTTGACTGCCAATACTTGGGTGAGGGCTTCACCCCTGGATCTCCCTCGGTTGGGCTCAGACCATTCTCAATCTCTGGATTGCCCTCAGCCAGGCTCAGACCCTTCTTAAATCTCTGGATCTCCCTCAGTCGGGCTCAGACCCTTCTTATCAGTATCCCTCGGTTGGGTTAATTCTTGCGGCCTCTTTTACACACTTCAAGATTGGTGGGATTTGCTTCCCTTGTTTCTTCTCACTGCTGGATTAACTTCCATTTCTTTCACATAGTTTGTAGATCAAAGTCTTTGGATTGTAAGGGGATTTCTCCCTTTAACAATTTGTACAGTTCTTTCATAGCTCATTCAAACTAGCCACTTTGTGAATCTCACTTAACATAGCCCGGTTCTTATCGGTTCTCCCCTCGACTCACTGGCTGTGATGAACTGCTTGGCGTTCGGCTTTACTGGAGTCAAGTCCAGTAGCACGGTCACAGGGGCTGCCCTTGCTCCTGCTTATCGGTGTAGTCATGCGTTCTTCACCATCGTTCTTCGCCTGCCAAGCCATTACAGAACTGGGCCGGGGTCTTGAAATCAAGCAAAGCCCCCCTCCCACCGAAAGAAAGTGGGTACGCGGTACCATGCATTCTTGCAAAAAGTTTGTATTGTGTACCCACAAAGGACACCCCTATTGTAAGTGTCTGTTTTTGAAAATGTGTCAATGAGATGTCGAAAAGATTGATAATGAAGTCTTCGGAGGAGCTGCTTTTCTTGGTGGTTGCTTTATTCCTCCTGCATCAAATCTTGGATGCTCGTCAAAAAAAGATTCCACTGAGAAGCCAAAGAGGTTAGTGCCACCCAGCAGAGCAAGCACTATCAGACATTACATCAGCAGGGATAACACTGCTACTAGCTCCTGCTGGTGTTGTGGTTGGCTCTGTCCTTTGAGGGATAATTTTAAGGTAATTCTGTTTCTGATGACTTGCCCTTTATTCTAATTATCAAAACTCAACTGGCGATGCCATAAAAAGAAATCTGAATATTAATCAAATGTGTGCGGTCATCATTTCTTGACTTTGCTTGATCTCATGTGCGCTCTGGATGGCTTTCATCCAAACGTCTTTTTGTTGTGTCTGCAGCGGATGCATGGGAGTACTCCCTTTGCAACACTACACCCGTGCTGAATTATTAGTTAATTATGCATTACTAGTGTCAATGATTTTGTTATACCTATTGTCCAACCTCTGTTCTCCTTTTCAATTCACCTTCTGGCCAAACAGTAAAACAGTGGATTATACACAATATGTCTATTGTGCAATGTTTCCCTTTAGACCTCTGAAGCCGCTGTCCTGTATGACTTGTGGCTTCGGTCCTGTGTGGCGCACACTGACAATTCTCCAACCTAGTAGAAGCATATGTCCTACGTAATACCATTCCAATTATTTGTTGATCCTTTGTGGCCCGCCCTTAAGAGCAAATTCAGTTCAGTTGCTACCTAACTCTGCTTGAAGAAAAAACGTAATTTGATAATTTGAACGCTCTACCTGGATTGACCCTATGTGGGTACTTAGTTACTGCATGAAATTGTCATCTCTGTTTGTCCTCCTGTCAGACAGTATAGGGAGGGCTCTTAGCTGTGGTGCTCACATTATAATGATTATGAGCAGGACTTCCGTATTCTAATAGAGGTATACCTCATAAACATTAAGGGATGTATTGAGTGGAGAAGCACAATATGTGTTTAGTATTCTGCCAAATACCAAATAAATGTTCAACTATTTAGCCACAGCCAAGTAAGTAGCCAACCTATTGCTATTATTATAATTATTATTATGATATTATGATTATTATGGTTGTTATTGTTATCATCATTATTAGCATTCACATAAAGTGTGTGTTGACCCCAATATATATTAAACCACTTCATGGAAGAGATTATAGAATTCTTTAAATATATATTTTCTTTTTCTTTTCATCCCCATTATTTTCATGAACACATCATATATATTTAAGAACATGAAATCCCCAAAAGAAGGCATCACTTTATGAAAAGGTCATGCAGTACTCTGTCCTATAAAAAGTGTACCCTCTCATTCATCATCCATTGCCTAACCACCCATCCCCCAATACCAGAAGATGCACATTGAGAGCCTTCCCACTCTTTAGTCGAGAGAATACTGCTCTAAAAGGAACTTAAGATCTTACCAGAAGGGTAAGCATCCCCCAAGAGTCCTTTAGGTCCAAGCAACAGTAATAAACCAACCTGCTACTCTGCCAAAGGAAGTGATGGTGTGCTGTACCTACCTTTTCACTTTGTTCTGCAATCTGATGCATCATGTTCCCATGTTCGACTCAAAGACAATTTACACCCTTACATTTATTATCTACTTAATCTTTTATTACACACCAGAGACCAGTCTCTAAGCATGGGACCGGGATTCAAACATATGTTGCTCTACATTTTGTTGCTTCCAAGACAAATGTATTTCCTGTGAGATATCCTCCCAACCTGATTTACACTTGTTCCAAGTAATTTGGCAAAGGTAGCGGGATTTAATAATCTGGGAGAGCGTTTGCCTTCCATTCAGGTACCCTTTTGTTTGCTCACTTATACAACCTTCTCTGAAACCTGTACATAAAATTAGAAATAAGGATAACATCTGTGACACACTATTGAGCTTTTAAGCCATTGGTCATCATCAATAATACCATGTTAGCCATAATCACTAGAAACTTATCTCAATCATTTGAAGGCTGTGTCTGCTCCTTATTCTGGTATAAATAAACTTGCCAAGTTCACATAAAAGGCTGTAGAAGCTGATTTTGTTAGGGGTTATTTTCAAATGATCAACACTAGTTGATAAATATGTAGGATGGCAAACCAATCCCCTCACAGAACTGGTGTCAGTGACAAATCATTGTAATTTTGTCAGGAACAAAAGACAGATATTGGTGAATGTAAGCTGAAAATAATGATGTATTATTCAGGTAGAGCTTTCACCAAAGTGATGTACATAGAACAGTTGCATACATTATTATTGACCAACCACTTTGGCACTCATTTATAGACATTGGCCCTCATTACGACCCTGGCGGAAATCGAAAAACGATGGCGGAAATGCAATACCGCCATCGAATAGCGCTCGGTGCGATTATGACCCGTCACCGTAAAGTACGATGCCATTAGCGACACCGTAGTGAACGCCAACGCTAACTGCACCAAGTACGCGCACGCGCGCCATGCGAAACCGTAATTACCACCATGGCGCAACGGTACGCGAATTCTGACCCTAGCGGACATTTACCTAACGCCATCAAGCATGGCGGAAAGTACCATTCCGCCATGGTGAGAAGTACGGCAATGCGAACCAACCGTAAATGGCCCTACTGAGTGCCTGTACACCACTCCCTGGCCACATTGCACAACTCTTCGTAGGTGCAATGAAGTCACACAATGCAACCAGTGAAATGTACAAGTCACCCATGCATGCCAACGAACAAATGAATGTAGGGGCTCCAAGTGCCTTGTGAGTGGCCATCCATATTTGCCATGTCACCATTGCCGTACTGATGCAGCACAGGCATGTGAAGGTTCAAGTACAGCAATATGAACTGAAATATGAGACAAAACAACAACAGGCCCCCATCGCTTGACACCAGTGCAAGGCAACATTCAAAGCAGTAACCTGAGGGAGACTGCACCAGCCCTGTACTCTTGCCAGTAAACAAACAAACCAACCATCAGCATAAGCATGTACCACACAAGTTGGCAGAGTGACTGAGCAGCCAGGCCCATCTCAAGAGGGGCCAATGGGAGCTGCAGGGCACAGATGGCACGAATACAGAAGCTATTCCAATGGACATGACCTCAGTCTCCCTCCAAGAAACGCACGCAAACACAGGCACCTGTGACCAGCCATATTCTGATAATCACATCATTCCACCAATCCACCTGGCTGACCGGCATCTGTTACACAAAAGCTAATCCCCGCCCCTGAGCATGACATCATTAAAACAGTCATAATGGCAGCCCCTATCCCTGACCTCACTGGGCTTCGTAGGCAAACGCGCCAAGTACAGTACCACGCAACTATACTCAGAAGCCGGAACCCAATGCAGATCTTCTCACAATACATCGCTCCACAAATAGGAATATGCTACATTACTTGCAAAGAATAACGCTACACGGTTAATATCATAATAGAAATTTAATGCACAACAAAATCACCAAGCCCATACAGCTATTAGGTCATGAACTCCAAAATATATTTCATTATTGTGGGCTGCATCCGCAATAAATGACCAGCTTCTTCTTGTGTGACGCCCTGTTCCTTCATGGTACACAGGGGCTACATTCACGTTCAAAAAGGCAACATGGAAGCGCCTAGAACCGCAGGGCCGTCCCATTAGGTAGGCACTAGTCCAGCTGAAAGGTCGATATGTTGCTCCTAGCCACTAGCACTGCGTAAGGGCATGTGGCCCATTGGCGATCGTCCCATAAGATCGTAATGGTGCTCCACTGATTAACACGAAGCAGCAGGTGTCGGGAGTAAAAGCCATCTGCAGGAGTGGCATACAGATGGCAGCGGCAAAAGGGGAGGAGATACCTGTCACCCAAATGAAATGAAAAAGAATGGTATGGGCATCAGAACTTAATTTGAATTACTCACTTCAATGATCACACTAAATCTACAGCCATATGCATGTTAGCCCACTCAAAAGGATTATTCCCACCCAAAAATCACTTGCGAATCATAACTATATAAATCGAGGTGAAAACACTATTACAAGCGAGTCTTTGTGTGCATGCGTCTGTTGAAACAGAATCCATTAGATGGGATTAGTAACGTGCATAGACACAAGTGTTTGAAGGCGCGTCGAGACAGGGAGGGTTCAACAAGGGCAGATAGACGATGGTCCCACTATGGCAGCTCTGCATCACATAGCGCAGGGGAAGTGGATAGATTCCAAAAAGCCATGTACATGGTAAACTCTCAATTAAATCATCTGTCCATGCATCCATACATCATTCCCTCATCCCGGTATGAAAACGCCTGATTATTTACTCACATAACATGTGAAATTTCCATTGAGTCTGTGTGTAATGCAGTCTGCAAAATCCACTGTGCTCCAGCCCGGAATTCTAGTGTTGTGAAGTAACATGTATTTGGGAACGTCCTGCCTTATCGTCCACTACGCTATTGCGCATCCCATACTATTCATATCAATCATTGCATTCTCGCCATGGCCCCTGTCCGAAGGACATTAAACAATAGAACTTTATATCTGCAGTCAGACCTGTGGGCGTCTCCTCGCCGCTAGCTGAAAACCGAAAGCGCTGTCCTTCGAATTCCTCATTTGCAACATCACGTCGAAAAGGCATCTGTGACCGCTTGAAATCACAAATTCATCCATGTAGTGCGGCAGTGTGTGCAAATGGCAACTGCCTTCACTCACAAATGGGACGCCCCGCCCGTCGGTGAACCTCGGTACAGTGCTGCATGAGGGTCCACCGTTAATCGAGTACTACATTCCACTGACCCTTCACAAGTTTGTTCGCGACTGTAAAGATAGTATGTGAAACAATGGGACCATAGCAGAATGAACATATGAACCAATATTCCACTGCCATCGGGATTAAATACATGATTGTAATAGCAAGATGCCATGCGTCGAATTGCAGCGTTGTGTGCGGGACGTGCTCGCCCAAAGGGGATTGCAGCTTGCACAGGTGGAATGAATCACCACAGGTGGAGGCTATACTGCCTGAAAACACATAAATTGCACACCCAACCCCCTCCCACAACCACACCCACTCCAAAATGCTACCGGCAGGACTAGCGATGTTGGCCCTGGGGGACCTGATAGCACTGCAAGTACTCCAACTTCAAGAAGAAGACAAACACCAACTACTACAACAACCGGCCGCACAGAGGAGACGCAGGAGGAGGAGGAGGGCAAGGCAGGGCCAGCAAGGCCCACCAGCACAGCCACTACCACCACGCAGGCAGCCCGCAATCCCACGCCTCCGAGCTCATCCGTTCAACCTCACTGATGAGCAGATCCACACCCTCTACCGTTTGGACCGGGACACCATAACCGCCATTGTGGACATGACACACGCTGACCTTGCCAGCATGATAGATAGCCCAACCGCCATCCCACCCCTACTGAAGGTGGTGTCTGTACTACACTTCCTGGCCACAGGCACCTACCAGCACACAGTCGGACAGTTGCATGGCATTTCACAGCCACTGTTGTCACGGACACTATTGCAAGTGCTCGATGCCCTCCTGAAGCACGCAGACGACTACATCTCTCTACCACGCTCGGAGCAGGAAATTACGAACACAAAAGTGGGATTCCATGCACTTGCCGGCATACCGGGTTGCATTGGTGCCATCGACTGCACCCATGTGGAATTGGTTGTCCCACATGCCATGGAGGCCCAGTACCGCAACCGAAAACAATATCATTCTCTTAATGTACAAATGGTGTGTAACTCCAACAGGATCATTACACATTGTTGTGCCCGATTTCCTGGATCAACCCATGATTCTATGGTCTTGAGGAACTCTACAATACCACGCTACATGGAGCGACACGCAGGGAACAGATCCTGGCTACTCGGTGAGTCTCATTTCATGCATGATAATGTGGGGTATGTGATGCGGCAATGACCTGGCAGGAAGGGGGGGGATGCGTACGTAGCTATGTCATTCCACAAACATTCTTTATTGTCCACATACAGGTGATGCCGGGTATCCACTGAAGAGATGGCTCCTTACACCACTCCGGAACCCACAGAACCAGCATGAGGAGGACTACAACCATGCCCACTCACGTACCCGTGTAGTCATAGAACAGGCATTCGGCCTACTGAAGGCTCGTTTCCGCTGCCTCAGCAGGTCTGGCGGGGCACTCCTGTACCGCCATGAGAAGGTTGCAAAGATGGTCATGGCATGTGTCATGCTACACAACATGTGCGTACGTAGAAATGTGCCCATGCCCCCTGACGCAGAACTGCAAGCACCTGAAGATGGTCATGATGAGGGTGGGGATGTGGCAGCACCTCAAGGAGTCCGCGAGGCACAGGAGGGCCGTGAAATTCATCAGATTATCATAGATTCATGCTTCTAGCACTCACGCCTGGTGGCTGATACATGGACACGGGACGTGTGGCACTGTGTGTGTCTGGAACATGCACAATATGGACTGTACGCCTATAAAGGCCTCGTACACAAAGATCAATGTCCACACATCTCATTGGATGATTGTGAAATGTTTATAGCATATGTGAAATTATGTTACACACCCCATCGACCCGCCACCCAAGAAAGCCCAACACACCCCCTCCACCCTCCTACCTCCCCCCGAACACCAGTGTCCAAAGATGCTCATTGTCAGTGGGCAGACGCTATTGCAAGCCCCCTCTCCGGGTATCAGGGGCACCCCTGCCTGTGGAGCGCAGGTTCCTCCCAGATCTACGCTGGGGGCTGCCCTGGACGGAACTTGCAACGGATGATGTCTCTGCCTGCTCACGTCCATGCATGTCCCTAAGGGTTTGTGAGAGCTCAGTGAGCACACGGCGCACAGCGGCAAGTTCAGCACATACGTCTTTGGACGTCGCATGCAGTTCCCCCCTCAGGCTCTCGGTGCTTCTCTCCATTTGTACCCTCAGGCTCTCGGTGCTTCTCTCCATTTGTGCCCTTAGTGTCTCTGTACTTCTCTCCATTTCTGACCTAAGTGTCTCAGTTGATGTTTCTATGGCTGCCTTAGTACCCCCACATTCATCAGCATGCTCCTTGAGGAGCGTGGCCAGTTGCTGCTGTTGCACGATCACCTGGTCGAGGGACTGTTGCCTCTGCTGGGCCATGCCCATTTGCGGTGGTGTCACAGAGGGGCTGATCACCTCATGTTGCCTTGCCACAGGGCTTGTGGGGGATGGCCAGTCGTCGTCTTTTGGGTGCCCCTGCGTGGTATCCTCATGGTGTACGGGATGAAACAAACAGGGGGATTGAGACAGGTCATGGATGGATCCTACATCGACAGCACCGTTTTCTGTGTCGGAGCATGCTGCCATTAATGCAGTGTCACCTATGGTGCTGCTGCCACCAGAAGCAGTGCCTTCTGTGGCATCCATTGGGGGGACCTGTGGTGCTGCTGTTGTGGGCATGCTGGCTGCTGGGGTGCCTGTTGAAGTCCCCTCCTGTGTGCTGCCACTTGATTTGTGCTGCTGCCGTGTCTTGATCCGTGCAGCTGAGGTGGAGGGTCTTTGGCCGTTGGTCTTGGCCCTCTTTGCAGGTGTGCTGGTAGGGGTGTCCTGAAGCTCGTCGTTTGAATCGGACCCTGTGTTGGAGTAAAGGAGGGCGAGCGTTATTTATGGGTCTGTGGAAATTGGAATGGCAATGTATCACATGCATCGGGGTGGTACATGAGGGTGATTTGGGTCAGGGCCTTGGAGGTGGTTTCATTTTTGTGTGGATTGAGGATGCAGTTGTTTTGCAGCCTGCAGTTAGGGTGTGCATGCTGCACGTGTAGAGGGTGTTTTTAGGATTTTTAATTATTTATGTATTTAAAGTGACTTTTAAAGTGCGCTATCAGGCCAATGTATGTGGACGTTCTCCTGGACATGTGTTTCTGTTGCACTATGTGGACACATGGTACTTCACATGATTGGACATTGTGGATTTAGCATTGTTTTATTTGGCCCACCTACCTGATTCTTCGGATGTCTGCACTCCTTTCTCCATCCCTCCGACTCCCTCTATACTCTCCATTCCAATGGTGGAAGCACAGATTTCTTCCCAGGGGGTCAACTTGATGGGTGATTCCGATCCTCCCCCGGTAGCTGTGGCAATGTTACGGTTGGCTGATAGTATGCTCCGTACGCGTATCCGCAAGTCGTCCCATCGCTTTCTGCATTGCTGTGGGTTGCGGGGTGCGGTCCCCACCGCACTTACCCGCTGTGCCACCAGGGCCCATATGGCCTTCTTGTTCGCAAGTGCCGTCCTGGTCATTTGCGTCGGGAAGACGACGGCAGCATTCTCCTGGAGGGTCTCTGTGAGCACGGTGAGTTCCTCATGGGAGAAGTGGACCTGCCGCTTGCGGTCGCACGCTTTTTTCGCAACTTTTCCCATTTTTATTGTTTTCACTAGGGTGGCTAACGGGTTGGGATGTGTCTCAGGGTAGGATTTTTGATGGTTGTGTTGGGATTCTGATTTTATAGGTGTACGGCGTGCTGTTTCCCGTTCCGGGCCCATGTTTTTACTTCCGTTTCCGTATATTTGCGGTCACTGTATTTTGCGATTACCGCTCATTACGGTGACCGCTATGATGGGTGGCGGAATTGCACCTAGGGCGCCGTACGACGGCGGTGAGGGGCGTTTTGGGGACATTTCCGCCATCGCCGACTTTGCACTTCCGCCATGGCGTAGTGCTCGTGCCCGATGGGCAGAATTAGCCGCACTTTACTCCGTCGTGCAATGGCGGAAACGCTATTTACGCTATGGCGGTCAGGTCAGTTACTTTCCGCCAGGGTCGTAATGAGGGCCATTGTAAGGATTAATGGCTTGGCCTTGCAATGATTCCACCCTAAATCCTGAAGATCAAACACAGATTGCAGCAGTGAGCACTGAAACCACTCAGCTATCAAATTGGAAATCCAGATGTCTCTCCAATTGCAGAGTTTACAGCAGCAGCACTGATGGGGCAAGGCTGTGTATCTGAATATGGAAGGTGGTGGATCAGTAGTAGTTGCAAGAGGAGCAGGATGACTAAGGGCATGACATAGGGCTCTAGGTGGTGATTTCGACCCACATGATACTCAAAATATGAGGGCCATTCGAAGCTTGAGTGCCCTAATATCTCTTAACTCCAAGCTTCGAGAACAGTTATGCCCTCCAAACCTCCCTTTCCAAACATGAACGTGAAAAATATCCAACCACAAGTCAAACAACAGCATAATGGCTAATGTATACTCTGACACCAATGGTCCCTTTATCAAATTGAAATGATGAGAAAATGTACCATGTGTTGTAGATACAGAAGAAAACTGCTCAACAATTAAAACTAGGTGTTTCCCAAATGTGTCCCTTTTATTTAATACATGAAAGCTGTTGGTATTTCCTATAATCCAGTGACTATTCCTATGAATAAACCCGTCTATCGGCCCAATCTCTGACAAGCATTAATTTTTTAAAGCACATTGTCACTGGTAAGTCTATTGGTCAGAAACATGTTGTGAAAATTGCTATGTACCATTTTTTTTGTACTCTGAATTGAGTCTTTTTTTATATTCTAAGTCAACGAGAAATAAGGTGATGGAAATGCTGCAGGAGGATCCCATAGGGAAACAAAACAATGTGGAAAGGCAGGCAGGTTTAGAAGGACTATTATCAAAGGTGCCAGGAGAGCTGTGGTTGCAACATGCAAATGAGTTGTGACTAATATCAAATGCCATACCACTACCCGTTCAAGTAGACACAACCAAACCAATGTCATGAAAACCCCAATATCCTCTGAAGAATGAGGAGGAGGAAGGTATCTTGATAATTAATTAATCATCATTAGACCAACAGAGTATTGTCCCCAACAGAAGTTCCAAGTAATACTCCAATTGTGCAAGAGATGTAACACAGCAGGAACATACCCATTTGTACAATATTTGGGAACAGTCAATGTGGTGGTTTTGCCTACATTCCCAATCGTCCCAAACCCAGCAGCTATACTGTTGTGCTTTCCATGTACAGCTACACATTTTACAGTTGTCGATTTGAGCTCTCATTTCTTCTCTAGCCATACTCAACCAAATAAACTGTATGTGTTCACCTTTACTCATTGTGAGCATCAGTGCACCTGGACATGTCTCCCATGGGGGTACACAGAGATTGAATCCCTGTTCTCAAAGATACTTAAGAAAGATTTGACAATGTCCAGAGGTTTCAGTGTTAGTTTGATATTTGAATAATCTATTGGTCAAGATGCGTTCATAGATGGCATGTAAGCAAGACACATTGGTGTTGTTGATACCCTTAGCAGAAGAAGAGTATAAGGCATCTAAGCATGCATCACTATTATGTAAATAAAATGTCCACTATTTAGGTCATGAAATATAAACTGGAACTAGGTGCATAACAGATTCACCCAAAGAAACTATTTTAAAACTGCCCAAGCCAACAACAATTAGTGAAATGAGGTCCTTTTTTGAAAAACAGGGTACTATCAACACTGTTTATTTGCCTATGCAAGCACAGTAGGTTCATTGCAATATATTACTCATTTATATGCGCCTGAACTGTTAGAATAGTTGGCAGCAGCTGAGAGGCATTTGTGGAAGTGAAAAAAGCCCTTGCTAGTTTACCAACTCTTGGGTTGTCTGATTATTAGATTATACAAAAAAAAGAAATATTCTAGATTGCCAAGAGAAAGAGGGTAATGCAAAAACTGTCATGAACCGTTGTCTGCGTCCCTTTTGGACCTCGTGGTCCCTGACCCATAGAGCACTGAATGCAGTAACCCTCCCAACATGGCCGCTGAATGCGAAACGCAGCTTGCCAGCCTTTACGTTCCACGCTCGTTGCACTACTAAACTAAACAGACACACCCCCGTTTCTCTGCACATCTCAACGCTAATGCTCGCTGTAGCTGGACGTTTGCTGCCGGAGTTCGCTCGGGGCTAATTTCCTGAATTCTCGATTCCTTGATCCTTGATTCCTCCTTCTTTCCTTTTATCCTTCAAACTTACCTGAACTACCTGGATTTTCACCCGCATTCGAGTCACGGCTTCCGTGCCTCCACGCACGGACACCGTTCCTTCCTGGTTCCGTCCTGGGCAGTCTGAACAAAGCACGCTGGAATCCGAAGACCCACGCACGGGCTTATACAAATCCCGGACCGTGCGAAAGAAGTCACAAAAGAAGGTCGCAAGCAAACTGGAAAGACAGGCGAGAAGGGGAGAGACTTGTGACAGATTGAGACGCCTAAAAATCGATACGGATACAGGGATGGAAGCCATAGTTCAAGACCTCATGCGAGGCATGCAGGAACTCACCACAGAAGTTCAAAACCTTAAAGCTGAGAACGCTGCCTTAAAGCAGCTGGTATTGTCTTGTGATTCTGCTACCAAGGAAAGTGTGTTATTGGGAGGAGTGGTGGACAAATATGATGGCTCTCCAAAGACCCTTCGTGCCTTCCTTAATTCATGCTTGGTGCATTTCACCTTCAAGCCCTACTACTTTTCCTCCCCTACAGTGAAAGAAGGGTTTATGATATCACATCTCACTGGCAACGCATTAACCTGGACAACTCCCCTAGTCAATTCGGGCGCCACCCTCCTGGATGATTACAATGGATTTGTGGAAGCCCTAAACATGTTTGATCGTCCTGAGCAGGTTTACAGCGCTCAAGAACGTCTACTTGATTTTCGACAAGGATCCCAGGATATGCTTACCTATGTCACCCATTTCAAACAACTTATGAAGGAAGCTGATTGGTCCCAAGAGGCTAGCTTCACTCTCTTTGCAGAGGCTTGAATGAAGAAATAAAGGATGAGCTAGCCAGGGTAGCTCTGCCAAATTCCTTCCAGGCCCTCTTGGACCTTTCCTTGCAAATTTATTTTCGAATCCAGGAAAGAAAGACGAGAAAAAGAAGTAGAAATCATCATTCCCAAAGTCTGTCATAGACCACCCTTCTAGCCCAGAAACCGCAGTTTCTCCAACCTCAGATCCAGAACCCATACAACTGGGGGCATTCCGTGGACCTATTACCCCGCAAGAAAGGATGCAACGTATACACACTGGTCTATGCATGTATGGCGCCTCCGATAAACATCTTATCAGAGAGTGCCCTATTGCTCCTCCACGGCGTTCGGGAAATGCCAGCTCCCGATCCTAGATGGGGCACAGTTTTGGGAGAATGGTGTCTGCTCCACATCAATTCCTTCCTTGAACTCTCCTGGACAAAATAACTGTGTGATTCTACAGGCCTTTCTATCGCCTTCCAAGAAAGAATCCTACCCCATCCTGGCATTAGTGGATTGCGGAGCCATGGGCACATTCATAGATCATGATTGGGTCACAACTCATCACATTCCATGCGAAACACGAAAGACTATGCAACCTGTTGAAGCTATCGATGAAAGACGCCTGTCTTTGTATTCAGGACCCATAACCCTTCAAACCAAGGAGCTTCTTCTCTCCATAAACCACCATCAAGAGAAGATTAAATTTGATATTATAAGATCTGCCCACTATCCAATGGTTTTAGGCATGCCCTGGTTACAGAAGCACAATCCTTATATCAATTGGGCAGCAGGCTCTCAATTTCTTGGTTCGGAACATTGTATGTCCCACTGTTTGTCCCTGAACACCTTACCAAAGCCCTCTGAAGACTTCCAAGAAAATTAACAAACACCAGTCACCGTCTCTAACGTCATCCAGATTCCCAGGGCCTATCAGGCATACGCAGATGTGTTCTCAACAGCCATAGTTCAAGCTCTACCACCCCACAGACCTGAAGATTGTGCCATCGATACCGAACCTTGAGCAGTAATTCCGTTTGGAAGAATGTTTATCTTGTCAGAACCGTGCTGTCATCGTCACAAAACTAGACCTCAGTGGTGCCCACCATCCTATGCTTATAAAGGAAGGTGATGAATGGAAGACAGCCTTTAGAACACCCTTTGGCCATTTTGAATATCTTGTTATGCCCTTTGGACTTGCTAATGCCCCATCGGGTATTTATGGATCGGGTTTTTTCTGATATGCTGTTCCTCTTCGTCTTTGTATATCTAGACGGCATACTGATCTACTCCAAGGACCATCAAGAACATGAAGAGCACGTAAGGGCAGCCTTACAACGTCTACGGGAACATAAACTCCTGGCCAAACCCAAGAAATGCCTTTTTCACGTATCTACTGTTCACTATCTCGGATTTGTTCTTAGCCAAAAGGGGATTGGAATGGACTCTCGAAGGTTGACTCCATTCTATCTTGGCCTGTTCCCTCTAGCGTAAAGCAAATTCAATCCTTTCTGGGGCTTGCTAACTTCTACAGAAAGTTTATTCCAGCATTTTCGGAAATTGTTCATCCTATTGTTACATTGTTAAAAAAGGACACCCCCTTTCAGTGGACCTCACCCCAAGATTCGGCGTTTCAACGATTAAAATCAGAGTTTACACAAGCCCCCATCCTTGCTCAACCTGACACAGACAGACCCTACATTGTCGAAACTGATGCTTCCAACTACGCCATTGGGGCAGTCCTGAAACAGGAACTTGGAGACAAACTAGAACACCCCATCGCCTATCAATCCCGCACCTTGATTCCCAGTGAAACCCATTATTCCATCCTGGAGAAGGAATTGTTGGCCATCCGCCAGGCCTTCACTGATTGGCGTCATCTACTTCTGGGAGTCAAACACCCGGTTCAAGTTTTCACAGACCATCGATATCTCCAAGTACTACAATCCCTAGAATGTAGAAACAGTCGCCAAGCCCGCTGGGCTTTCTTTTTTGCCCAATACCAATTTCAAATCCATCACTTCCCTGGAACGCATAACATTATAGCCAATGCCTTATCCAGGCATCCTGACTATGAACCCCTTGAGGATCGGACCTTTCCTAAGATATTTCCCCACACAATATTTGTTGCCCAAGCTACTACCCTCCTGGAGGATAATCGAATTCAAACCCAGTCCTCCGAACCTTGGAAGGATTTTAAGAGAAACAATCGATGGAATCTCAAAACAAAGGACAGATACCTGTTCAAGGACAATCGCTTGGTCATTCCCACTCCTGGACTGAGACAAAAAATCACAAGCCTATGTCATGATACCTTCCATTCAGGACACCGTGGCATCAACAACACTCTCCATCTAATACAAAGACAGTTTTGATGGCCAAAGATGAAGGATGATATCAAGATCCATATCCAGTCATGTGCAGTCTGCAATCAGAACAAACATGATAACAAAAGAACAGCAGGTCTCCTGCTCCAACCGGCAATACCAACAAGACCCTGGGAAATCATTGCCATGGATTTCATCGTGGAACTACCCTCTTCCAGGGGCTACACAACTATAATGGTTACCATTTATTTGTTCACTCATATGGCTCATTTTATACCTTTATACAAATTGCCATCCTCATCTGAACTTGCTGGAATTTTCCTGGAAAACATATTCCGGCTTCATGGGCTACCTTCTAAGATCATTTCTGATAGAGGGCCCCAGTACAAATCCCAGTTCTGGAAACAGATATGTCGCATACTGGGAATCCGGCATGCCTTGTCTTCGGGTTATCATCCACAGGCCAATGGAGCTACTGAGTGAGTAAATCAAACTCTGGAACAATATCTTTGTTGCTTCGCCACCAAGGTCCAGGATGATTGGTCACTCTTAATACCTGTGGCCGAATTCGAATACAACAATTCGGATCATTCAGCTATCAAAACCAGCCCCTTTTTCTGTAGTCAAGGAATTCATTCTTCAGTCCTACCGTCCATTCTTCCACATCCAACCCCAGTTCCTACGGTTGATTCCTGGATTGAAACACTAATCAATGTGCTTAAGGAAGCTAAAGAAAACCTAGAAAGGGCCCGGAGAGACGTTAAACATTATGCTGACTCCAAAAGAAGACCAGGGCCTACCTATTCAATAGGCGATAAGGTCTGGTTATCCTCAAAACTCCTTAAACGTCACCTACAACCAAATAAATTGGCTCCCAGGTATTATGGTCCTTTTTCTATAAAAGCAATCGTCAATCCAGTGGCCTTTCGACTCCAACTACCAGAATCATGGAAAAGGATCCACCCAGTCTTCCATACTTCTCTGTTGAAGCCGTATGTTCAACCCTCTCGAACTGCTCCAAGATCTACTCCAGTGATTGTCAATGACCAACTCGAATACAAGATCTCTAGAATTTGTGATTCTAGATACCACCGTGGTCAGCTGCAATATTTGGTCGAATGGAAAGGATATCCACCTAGTGAGCACATCTGGGAACCCATATCGAACATCAATGCCCCCAGGCTGATTCAAAGATACCACATTATCCATCCAGGCAAACCCAGAGGAGCTGGGCTTTAGAGGAGGCATATTGTCATGAACCGTCGCCTGCGTCCCTTTTGGACCTCGTGGTCCCTGACCCATAGAGCACTGAATGCATTAACCCTCCCAACATGGCCACCAAATGCGAAACAAAGCTTGCCAGCTTTTGCGTTCCACGCTCTGCGCACTACTAAACAGACACACCCCGCGGCTCTGCGCGTCTCAATGCTACTGCTTACCGTAGCTGGACGTTTGCTGCCAGAGTTCGCTCGGGGCTAATTTCCTAAATTCTCTATTCCTGGATCCTTGATTCCTCCTCCTTTCCTTTTATCCTTCCAACTTACCAGAGCTTCCTGGATTTTCGCCCGTGCTCGAGTCACGGCTTCCGTGCCTACGCGCGTGGACACCGTTCCTTCCTGGTTCCGTCCTGGACAGTCTGAACGAAGCACACTGGAATCCGAAGACCCACGCACGGGCTTATACAAATCCCAGACCATGCGAAAGAAGTCACAAAAGAAGGTCGCAAGCAAACAGGAAAGACAGGTGAGAAGGGGAGAGACTTGTGACACAAACATTATTAATATAGAAATAATGTGATTAATTTGGATCAGTTCCATATTACTGCACTGCATTTGATAGCATAGCAGCATGTTTACCATCTTGTTTACAGTCTTTTATGCTGCCACACTATCTGTACAAAGTTCTAAGAACACAGTGTTCGCCTCACTGATAATTTTAAGAGCACATTATTGAAAAAAGAAACTACAACACATGTCTTGATCACAGCTGACAATCATCTTTGTAAATCCAGCCAAAGCATATCCATTATTTTCATGCACAAATAACTTAACACTTTTGTCGTAATTTGGCGTGCCCAAAACCGGAGCTGAACATAATGCAGCTTTGAGCAGGTCAAATGCTTCTTGACATTCCATATTGCATGGCAGAGGTAAGGTAACATCTTTCCTTGTCAATGCCACTATTGGTTTCATGATCATAGAAACATTTGCGATCCACTGCCTACAATACAAAGCCATGCCAATTAAAGCCCTGACTTATTTCTGCATGTTTGGAATAGGCATATCAGAGATGCTTTCTATTCTTTTGGGTGTCAATCTCCTTCCCTCCTTTGAAAGGAGGTAGCCCAAGTAGACCACTTCCTATCAACAATATTGGAAATTCTTTAGCAAAGCTTTGTGTCCAGGTGCTGCTAAATGTGTCAATAAAGCAACTGTACTTTCTTTACAAATTTCTTCTGTGTCTGCTGCTATTAATAAATCGTCAATGTACTGTAATATAACACAACCTGTTGGTAGTTCTAATAAATCTAATTGTTCTTTTAATGCTCTACTGTAAATACTTGGACTTTCAGTGTAGCCCTGCGGAGTTTGTGTGAATGTAAATGAACGTCCTTCTAAAGTAAAAGCAAACAAATATCTGCTATCTGGATGTACTGGGATACTAAAAAAAGCATTCCTCAGGTCAATAACACTAAAATACGAAGCAGAAGCTGGACTCATAGTAAAAATTGTAGTCACATCCGGGACTAATGGAAATTGCGGATCAACCACTTTATTTACTCCGCGTAAATCAATTATAAAACGTTAAGGTATCTCCTTACCTCCTTTCTTGTAAACCGGAAGAATCGGACTATTGCAAGTACTACCAGAAGTTTCTTCAATTACGTTTCTTTTAATCAAATCTGATACAATGCTTTTCAACACTTTTCTCCCTCCACTGAAATTTTATATTGTGGAATTTGCAGCAATGTAATATCTTCTTTCAAAACAATTTTCACTGGCTTTACTTTCAAACAGCCAACATCATTATCGTTCACTGCCCATATACAGGCTGGTACTTTACTCAATTCAGTCGATAATGGCTTAGATAAAAATTGCGGTACAGGAGTCTTTTGTGGCGATATTGTCAAATACACTCCATCAGGAGAACAATAAATGACCGCATTCAATTTCTTTAATAAATGTGATCCCAACAAATGTTCACCTCAGTTTTTCGTCAATAAAAATGGGCAAGACTCTGTGAATGCACCTAGTGTTATAGGCACTGGTTGTGACGCTGGACTAATTACTGGTGTACCTGAGAACCCGACTGAGACATTCTTATGCCCTGACAATGGTATATCTGGAACCCACTGATGGTCAATCGAACATTTTTGTGCACCTGTGTCCACTAAAAAAATGTGTTCCCTATTCCAAACCTTCATTTCTACTTAGTGCCCTTTCTGGTCTACGGGAATAGATACTAGTTCCAAACCCTGTCTCGGGTTGTCCTAGTAAAACAATACATTGTCAGATGTAAAGTCACCAGTGTAATATGCATTGAACTGATTGTCAAAACTATTCCCATCACTTGTACTGTTTGGCTGTTGGTTCTGATTCTGGTTCTGATTACCTTGGTTATTCTGAAATTGTGGCGCTCTTTGGTTTCTATTCTGTCTTCTTGGTAAGGTCCCATTTCTATTCTGCATATGCGGGCACTGTGCTCGCCAATGGCCTTCTTGTCTACAATCGGCACATTGATTAATCCCTATTGGACCCCCTTGCATATTGGACATTAATGCAAATTGAACTCTGGACGATGCTTTCCCACCACCTCTATTAATGTTCGCTACTTGCTGTAAGAATACTCTTGTCTTCAAATTCCCTTTTTCCCTTAGTTCTTGCGAAGACATTGCGCATAGGATTCAGTGTACAGATGTAAGTTCGGGTGTTGTATTTAGGGGTGCGTGTACACAGCTGCGGTTCTAATTTGATTTAGGGGTACATGTACGCAGTGTAGTGGGGTGCAGGAACAGTTTACAGGTGTTTGCACACAATTTTCCGAGGTTGTCTCCAGTTACGATAATTAGTACGCATATTGTCAGGGTGCCGATAATAGTTACGGGGGACCACACTCCAGTTCCCTTAGATACAGGCATGCTCGCTGGGGGCACACATGCACTGTTTGTAGGGTGCATGTATTTGTGCCCGGGGAACACTCAAAGGAGCAGTTATGGCTGTATTTGCTTTGAACATGGGCGTGTCAGGTGTGACTTGTGTATACGGTTTCTTTGCGCTAACAATTCCATGAATATGCAGAGCGCGCATTTTTTATTCTGCACACAGGCTCACACAATGTTGTTCTTGGAGTGCGACCCTTAGCAAAGAAAATGTTCCCTCAGGAATATTGGAATGTACCATTCCACCTTATTCCACATTTGATGAGCTGGCAGAAATACATCAATGTGCTGCCGAGAGTGACAAAAACGCATTTGCATACCAGTAAGTACGCTGTACAGTGATATGTCTATGACGAATTTCCATCTGCTAGGGAGAATCTCACAGCTTTTCTGAAATGCTAGGAGCTCTGATAGATGGATTGTGCTATGAAAGTCAGATCTGCTAAACAGTCTTACCTTCATAAAGAGCTCTGAGCATCAGTAATTGGCATACTAGCACCTGGATAGGCCACACGATCCCTAACATAAAAGTATGCACGCCGGAAATGAGCACATGCAGAAACTGAGTAACAGTTCCTCAGATTGCTTTCCTTTTAATCACATAATTGGCACTAAGGAAACACTTTAACATCTTGGAGCTGTCTATTGACACATATCTTCAGGGGTGTTGCTAGGTCTGGAAAAGATCAGGGGCTAAGCTAATGTCGGGACTAGCAGGAATCGGGGCTAGCTATAGCCTTTTTGGTTGTAGTCACTGAGCTTCTATCCCAGGCTACAACCAAAAGACCCAGGGCTATAGCCCCATCAGCCCCCCACCTCCCACCCCCCTAGCAACGCCTCTGCATATCTTATTAATTCAGTATTATAGTGTTAGGGAAAGTGTGTTGTGGAATTACAAACAGTTTGCCAAAGGTTTGTTCTTCTTTAGTAGTGCTGAGGTAACACCTTCAAAAGTACCACAAACGACATGTTCTCTAACAAGTGAAAAAATATTTTGATTGCCAAATCTGATACAAATGTAGTAGTCCACAGTTTGTGGGGATCAGTCATGACTACGTCAGGAAAATATGACATACAGAATCAACGTCATTCTAATGTTCACGTTGTATTTTTGCAATAAAAACACAAATCCCTTTGAAAGTAAACAAGCAGTTTTCATAATAATGTACCTCCTCTAGGCTTGCTGGCAGTTTGTTTAGAAATACACATAAAGACATCATATATATGGTGGCCTAAGGCAATCTACAGATATACTGGCTTAAGCATTTTCATAACAATGTATTGTCAGCATTTTTCCTAGGTGACTCATTCTCCTGTCAGAGTTTGTGGATTATTGTCACAAGAAGATGTCAGTTTGTCACCGTCCCAAAGAACAGTAGGTCCCCAGGTGGTGTTAGGCAGAATCACTTGCAGTACCCTTTGCGAACATTACAGGTAATTAGGACTACAAGTGTAAGCACAATTTCACCTTTAGCACAAGCCTGTACTACACAGTGAAGTGGTAGCGATGGCTGAGCAGCCACACTTATCTCAAGAGTTTAAGTGAGCAGTAGAACAAGTTACACAAAGGACAAACCAATACAGTGATTCAAGTAAACACTTACTCAAGGTTTCTTAGTGAAAGAATATACATGTATTTACTCAATCATTTATAAAACATAACACTAGCACAAGCATCTCAATATCACACACTACTATACCACAAAAATCCAACCGTTAAGTAATTGAACAAGTTTAGCTCAAAAATGAAGTGTGAGCAAAATGGCACTTCGGAAACTTAAGAAGGAAGGGAAAAGACAAGGTTGTATGAATAGACACCCCAAATACATTCATAGGCAAGGCAAAGGGTTTCAGTTAAATCGAACCAGCAATTATTCTCAATAGGCCTTGGGCCAAAGTCAATGGTTCAGAGTCCTTTGTATAGGATAGCACAGTTCTGGTATGTAACGGTTAAGTCTTTGCCACAGTGTTTTAAAGGATTTGGCTAGGCGAAAAGTTTGACGAATGTTTCGGGAGGGACAAGCCTTTGTAATTGAGGACATTTTTGTGCACTTTCTCAATGGCCGAAAAGATTTCAAGACCGCGGTTGCAGAGTACCTTTTAAATGAAGAAAGCTGTAGCTGAGCTAGTTGTTCCTGGCAGTTCTAGCAGATCTCGCTGTTCCTGTGCTTCCGTTGTGGAGACAAGAGGAAGGACATCGGGAGGTTTCTGCACTGCCCAGGGAAGAGTCCAAAAGCCGTAGCAAGATGCAAGATGCTGGTTTAATGTGTGAGTGCCTTAAAGTCCCAGTGGTTTCCTTCCCTCTGGCTATCCGGTTTTCAAGAGCACTCTGATGAAAATTCAACCAGAATAGGATGGTGGCCAGGTGGCTTGTGAGTTGGTTGCTGCCACCAAACTCATGGGAAGAAGTTAACCTTGAAGGGCTTCTCTGTCGTTGGAGTTTGAGGTAATTCGGACCTGCAGCAGGGCTTCACCAGTCGTCCAGGAGTTGCAGCATTTCTCTTCCTTCCTCTCCTCTTCAGTTCTTTCGTTCCAGTGGTCAGCTCTGCTTTCCAAGTCCCAGAGACCTACATTTAAACAGTTTTCCCCATTCATCCCAGCCTGGCTGTCACTCACACAGCAGGGTGGCTGCCCTTGCCGGACAGCCAGCTGGCCAATCACACCAGAGTGCATTCAGGTCTCCTAGGAGACTAAGCACAGGGAGTTTCGGGAACCTCCCTCACATCCTGTCCACCCTAGACATTCTGGCACCAGAGGAGGGCTTCAGTACAGAAGCCCGCCAAAGGTCACAAACAAAGGGACCAAACTTGGTTTGGCGCACACAGACAAACACAAGAAGGACTTTTCCTAAAAGAAAGATGACCGGAGTCTATTTTTACAGATATGTCTGGGGCGCCATATTGAAAAACAAGGCCACCCCTGATTTTCTGTTACCATTGTTACCGGTCGCGAAAAATCACTGTAGTTGATCTAAACCACTGCCACCAGCCATTTAAAATAGAAAACAGTAACATTTTACTAGGCAACCCCTCCAGCACTCTTTAGTAAGATAGGGTGTGCCAGGTCAGTTCATTTAAAGAGACCAGTAAAGTCAATTTAACTTTACATGCCCTGTGTGACAGTAGTTAGTCCCAGGGAAGGTTTTTAAACCTTGCGGAGTCTGAGAGATACCCCTGTGCCCAGGTTTTACTTTGATCCATAACGTCCCTTCTACAAAGTTTTTTTACTGAAATATATATGGCAGTGAACAAAAACAAAGGGGCTACACATGTGATATCGTCAGTGATGCCATCAATGACATTTGTGATGCCATCTTTCATGTCCTTGATGTTAGTGCTGGCAGTGCAGAGTGGTGATGGCAGGTGTGGGTGCTTAGCCAACCATAACTGGCGAATTTCAGGGGTTTTTCGGTTTTACTTTGAACCCTAATGGCACGTTTGAAAAAGTTTTTTAGTGAAGTGTACAGGTTTTTGGTAGTGCAGTTTAACCATAACGTCCCATTAACAAAGTTTTTTATAAGATAAAGGTGAGGTGTGAGGTGAGGGAGAGCAGCCTCATGAATGAGTTGGACATCAGTTAGATGCATGTATTATTATTGATCGGCCTTGCATATACCAAAGCAATGATGACTGCACGGAATAATTATTGCTAAGTTTATACAATGTGCATTTACACACATCTTTGCACATTATGTGTTTTTGCTTTGCCTTTATGGGATGTTATGACATGTTTCCAGAATTTGGTGCTGTTTTATGTGACGAATCAGTAATGATGCCCCTCAAAACTATGATCTGGCACTTTCCTCATGTGCAGAGATACGAGGGGGTTGAGTCAAAGGCTTCCCAAGCCAATAGCTTGATAGGAGGTTACTGAAGCCTTGCAGAAAGAGCTAGATTATTACTAGCTCAGAACAAAAAATCACCGTAGAGGAACAATACAATATAAATTTATTTAACAGGAAGTTTATATTGTATTGTTCCTCTACGGTGATTTTTTGTTCTGAGCTAGTAATAATCTAGCTCTTTCTGCAAGGCTTCAGTAACCTCCTATCAAGCTATTGGCTTGGGAAGCCTTTGACTCAACCCCCTCGTATCTCTGTACTTCTCTACCCTCTCGAGTCAGGCCCCCTAAAAAAGAGGGTCCGCCCATTCTTTTTCTTCACTTTCCTCATGTGACCAGGTGAAGACAGACACTTCCTGATCCCAACCTTGAGGGTGGTGTTCTGCGGGAGGAACACATGGGGGAGGAAACAGGTCAGGAAGATAGAGAGATTCCCCTGTTCAACTTTCCCAGAAGTCTAATAATGAATGGCTTATTGTCAAGTTGAAGAAGGAAGCAAATAGGCTGCCTTTCTGTAGAGCGTTATCCAGAGTGAGAGGAGCAGAATTGCCTAGGAATTCTAAAGAGCACTAATGTTGTTCCTTGTTTCTTCCGTGTTAGAGTGTTTCATTTAATTTATTTTAGACAGGGAAATACTTTTTAGTGTAGGGATAGTGAGGCTTGTATTGAACCTGTTTGTTTAATAAAATGGCTAAAGTTGAAAACTCTTTACAAAGTGGTCCACCTCACATTTCTGACACCTCACAGGTATTTGTTGTCGAATATGTGATGTAAGTCATTATAGTTTTCCCAGTATGTGTTAGATGGATTAACGTATGAATGATTTGTTTTAAATAATGAAAACATTTTTTGTAATGCAGATTATAACATATAATATGCCCTTTTGCGTTCAAGTTCACTTGTATCTATTGCCATGCCTTTATTTTGACAAGCTTGTTGGTACAATATAGAAAAGAGGTGTATTTTTGGTGATGCAAATTATTGATAATATTTGGATACATGGACACATGGTATTTTTTTTTTTAGATTTGCAAACAGAACACTGGCACCCACGTTCTCGCTCGTTGAAGGTGCCAACCTCTGTAAGTGCTCTCTGGAGACCTTCCTGGCTGAACAAACCAGAACAACTCTCCTTATCATTGATCTCTGGAATGGGTTTCGCAATATCCAAGGGACAAAGGAACAGCTCTCGGTTCTGGTTCCTGCCTCAAACTGCTTGTTAGCAATGCAACCCAGACATGCCTGCCTGTCCCAAACTTCTTATTGCCAAGGGTATTTGCCTCAGAAAGCTTCTAGACTCCCAAATAGATGCTGTGGAGCCTCAGAAACAATCCTAAACGTTTTGTTTTAGTGGTTATATCCCTCTGGCCTACCTTAAAGGACATCAGTAACAATTAAGACCTCATTCCCTACCTTTATGAAGATATATTTATTAAACCTGAACATTGCTGCTGAAATATTTTTCCTGGTTACCCCTAATTTCCTGCCTTGAAGCATGCTCTGATCATTCCCCTACTAAAGACATATTTTTGTTTAAAATGTATTTATTTATGTAGCATGAGACAAAAAGCCCTGAAGCATGGAGGTGCTTAACGAAATGAGACACAACAATCATCAACAAAATCAGACAAGTTAGCTCATTTGAGAGTAGTATGCAAGGGTCTTAGAAAAACAAAATAGGCAGTAAACAATGAAATATGCATAAAACAGGTGCAAATTCAGACCAACCAGAAGATACAGAAAAACATTAATTAAACATCATTCTTAGGTTCAAATCACGTGACATGTTATTCGGATTTTAATATGTGCTCAGAAATGAGGGGAGGTTTCTATGGCTGCAGCCTATAACAATACAGTCTGTGTTATTCCCAGTGTACGAGTCCTTAATGTGCAGCCTTAGCCGCACTCTAAATTCATGCCCTCTAACACAGCCAGGACCAATTTTGGCGTGTAGCCATGACCCGAACTTATTCCTGAGTGCCTCTCTAGTTTCAGCCCTCCCCAGCTTGTCTACCTTTGTGATAACAATATTCCTACAGTCCAAAACAAGCTATCTTTGGGAAATGTTAGTTATCACAGGCATCCCAGACTTCTTGGTGCAGATATCTTGACCGTAAGAGAAACTAGCAGGTCTGAGGGATATATTAGCTTTCTGGTCTTTTGCAAGTGTAACAGAAGCTCACCCGAGCTATTTGCCGCAGCCAATGCCACAGCGAGTCAGCATCATGACACGTAGAGTGAGATAGAGATACATTGGACTCATACTCTACAGTTGACGAGCTGGCATTTATAGCTGTACTGGTTTGACATGCTACCTCCCTCGTATTTAAGTGTTGTTCTAATGGATCACATTGGCATGCAACATCCATCCTGTCCAAAAGCGCATGTGACGAAATCTCATCAATGGAGTCCACCCAAACACTAAAATGCAAGATAGTTTTGCAGTGATTCAAATCGTTGATGATCTTTTTTTTCATTGACTGCCAAACCACAGACCCACGAGGGACAGAAGACAACTCCTTATTTCCAGAAAGGGGTTGTGTAATAGCTTCAGCAATCACGTTGTCCATGCTTTTTAATGGAGATTGTAGCACCTTCCTCACAACTGCGGGCATTTGGACAAGAACACCAGATTGATTAAGGACAGATATTTCATCTGACAAACTAACAATGTCCTTCTGGACAACGGCTTCATCTCTCTCCAATACAGAAATTGCCAATGGCATATCCACACCAGCTCCCTATCTTCATCCGCAGAATCCATTCTCTACTTATGAAGGGGCTGTCTTCTGCGAGCACTCCTTGCTATGACTTCCCACCCGTAACTGTACACACCGGGAAAATGCCAATTTCAACATCATTAAGATGGGAATGGGAATGGGACCCAGTTAACAAACTGGTACACCTTTTGAGTGGGCATGCTCTAGTGCTAGGCATTATACAAACCGTAACCCAAGCTCAGGACCGTTAGTACAAGAAGCCACAAAAGGCCACTTGAACAAAACCTGACCAGGCTGTTCACAGAAAGCATATGTAATGCATTCACCCAAACTGGGCAACCATATCTCATAGGGTAATAGGCTGCACTGCAGTATGCGGAACCACATGGGATACAGTGTTTACTACCAGCTCACCCCGCCTCTCACCTCACCTCTCACACTTTGCCCCACAGCCATGAGAAGCAACATCCAGTGAGCAGACAGGAATGGGATGGAGGAACAGGAGACTCGAGGACCTGCACAGGAAAGCACAGCATGCCAGCAATGAGCTTAGAGGAAAGGACCTACTCACTCATTGCACCCCACTGTCCCTGCTAGTTTTTGTACTATTTCCTTGCTTCCTTTCTTATTGAAGCTTCTTGCATCTTTAGTTCATTCTTTCGTCAGTACCTGAGTTCCACCCTGGGCGGGGTACTGAGAGCATGTTGGTCTCAGTTATTGATGATCTGGCTGGACATTATGATCACAGTAGTGTTGGTGCATTGATTCTGCTCAATGCTGCAGCATCTGACACCATTGATCATTCAGTTTTGCTTGCCTGTCTAGTAGGTGTGGTCCTGTCTGGGTCTGTAGTATCTCTGTTGAACTTCTTTTTGTCTGATTATTCCCAATCGCTCTCGCTCGCATCCTTTCAATCTGCACCAGCACGACTCTCTAGCGGGGTCCCTCCAGGAGCCACAATTTCTCCATTTTTTTAAACGTTATATTCAGCCTCTTGCCAAGGCTCTCCAGGCCCACGGTTTTCTTGGCTATTCATATGTGGACGACACACAGATTGTTGTCCATCTTGATTTATCTCTATCCGAGACTGCCTCTTGGATGAGGGCTTTTTTGGAGGCCGTGAGTAGCTGAATGAGCAGCAACTCACCGAAATTAAACAGAGACAAAACTCAGGCATTGATGGTAGGTCCCCCTTATGCTGCGTCTCTTTGGACTTCATCTTTCTGGCCCCCTTCATGCAGGCTTTTACCGTTGCCTATTCCAGGGATCTTGGCTTCAATATCGCTACATCCCTTTCAGATGAAGCACAAGTGAGTGCAGGTATCGCGTTGTTTTGCTGACAGTAATTTTCATTGAAAAAATTGGTTAGAAAAAAACTTATCGAAATACGTAGTGGGTAAGATGTTAAAGAAGTGAGGAGGGGGTTGTAGTAGGGATAATATCATAGGGCATAAGGGACCTCCCAATAATAAAAAAGTAAAACATTGGTCAGTTTGTTTGAAGTAATATCTTTGAAAAATAATAATTAAAAAAAAAACAGTTGTTGGCAAAGGGACATGGAACCGTGAGTGCAGTATTCCAAACTGGCTACTACCAACTCAAAGTGCTGCCAAATGGACTTCCTTTCTAGCCACTCCACCTCTGGTCACAAGTGTTTGCGTCACTGGTTTCTGGCTCCTTAGACTTCTGCAACTCCCTCTTTTTTGCACAGCCTACTTACCTGATAAAGTATCTTCAGGTTTTACAGAACCTGGCCTCTAGGTGACCACTCAAGCCCCCTATGAAGTCCATGTTTCTACTATTTCTCTGATTTTCCACTGGCTCCCGGTCTCTGAGTAGATTAAATGTGAGTTGCTTTGTAAAGTTCACCATGCATTATGCATTGTAGATCCGAAATACTTGCAAGCGAAGTTCCGTCCCTATGTGCCTTTGCGAGCCCTTCGCTCACAGGTGACTCATCTTATTCAGCTCTCACGTTTTAAACTCTCCCAAATTGGAGGCCGAGAATTTTCAGTGGTGGCTGCGACCATTTGGAATCTACTCCCACACCCACTTTGGACTACTGAATAGCTCCTTCTTTTCAGACGCTTTTTAAATACCTATTTGCTCTAGGATATCTTGGGCTTCATTACACGGTAGGCGGAGGACCAAGGTGCTATTAGCACCTTGGTACATGCCGGTAAAATACCGGCACCGCCTTGGTGGAAAGGGGAATTACCGCCCTATTCCAAGGTTGGCGGGGCGGTAATTCCCCCTTCCTCCATTGCCCTTCCCCATTCCCATTTTTGCCCCATAGGGCTCTATGGGAATGGGGAAGGCGCTAATTACGGTGCCGCAAATTGCGGTACCGTAATTAGCACCCTGGTCCCTTTGCGGGTTGGTTTTTAACGCCTGCTAAACAGCAGGCATTAAAGTACCTACCCGCAAAGGGGACCTCGTAGTAAGGCGGTAAGGGTTAATGGTCACCGGTACCATTACCGGTGACCGTTAACCCTTACCGCCTTCCGTGTAATGAGGCCCCTTGGCTTTCGAGGATAAGGACTACCTGATTGCTTTTTCAGTTGGAGGTCCTTTAGCACCAAGATGCCGATTGGTGAATGTGTGCTTTTTTGTGAAATATCCTAACATAGCACAACATAAAATAACATAACGTCAGTTCCAGATTGCCCCCTTTTATTCCAAATTATGGATTTCTGCGGTTCGCTATTACAGAGTTGCGTTATTTGTGTTTTTATTAGTTGGTGCATTTTTTGTTTAATGTATTATTTCTTAAAGAACCCTGGATTGTGATTGTTTTATTTTGGTACCACAGTACTATTGTTGATTGGGTCATCTGTGCTCGCGCTTACACCCAATAAAAAAAATAGCCTGCCCTCAGCACGTTCTCCCTTCAAGTGGTGAAGGGTGTGTACTGTTCATGTAGTAACTGTTTTACCTTTATGACTGAGTTCAATGCTGGTTTAGTAGCAGTTTGGGCCCAAGTAGGTTTAACCACTACTCATCCCTGCATTCCTGCAGAGCAGTAGTCATTTGGCCACAATGATGTTCTTGTGAAAGTCATTTAGTAGTTCACAAATCTCGTGTGCCTTATTTTGCGGTTCTGTATGATATTTCCGTGAAACACAAAGATACTGTTTTTTTCAGTCGACTTTGTGTGGCCTTGAAAATGCTGAAATATGACATTCAGAACCCCTCCACCCGCCCATGAAGACGATCCCACCAATACCCCCAGCACCACCCTTACCACTGGATTTCCAGAAAAATTGGTGGTTTTACCCTAAACCCTCTTTTATCACTCACCACCCCCTTGCTAGCCCAGCACACTCCCCTTCCTCTCCTCAAACAAGCACCACATTTACCCCTCACCCTACCTTCCCGACCACAACCATTCCCCTTCCTCTCCCTCACAGACACACACACACACTCACTCACAAACACACACTCACGCATACACACCCACACACCAGTGTAAATACACTTAACTCAATCCTATGACTTCCCTCTTCTGGGCATTCCTGTTAGCCCATGCAATCACTCATGTGCGGCAGGGGCTTCACAGTTTCTGAGCGGCCTTTCTAAATCGTTTTTTTTTCTCGTTTTTTTTTTTCTTTTTTTTAAACGAGTACGTCATTCCAAACCTATTTTGCATATGTGCTCTTTGGAGTTGCACACTTTGCCAAAGGGGTATGGTGGCTCAAAAACGAAATGAGTAGTATTCCAAGAGTTTTTCAGATGTCGCAAGACATTCGTGCTCTTAGTGTTTAGTGTCTTGGGAGTTAAATGTTGGAAAATGTGTGAATGTTGAACCAGGGGCACATCCTGCCACTTGTGCGCTCTTTTTGTACATCCAATGTAACTTTGTACGATTGTAAAAGGTGTCAGGACGTCAGTATGTTTTGGTGATTGTTGACATGTTTGCAAAATGAATAAAGGCTTATCCGACCCTTGTATCTGACAGACAGGCTATTGGTATGACTCAGATTGAGTACTTCAATCCACATTCCGGAATGCCAGTGAGAATTAACAGTGAATGAAGAACATACTTTATGGGGAAGTTGATCCAGGAGCTCTGTAAGTTACTGAATACTCATCAAAAGCCCCCCTGTTGCCATCACCCTCAATCTGCAAAGGCACAATGGCATACTGCATTCTGAAAAAAATTAATTCTAAAAATTAGCACAGAAATTTTAGAGGTGGCCAGATGTGCTACTGCTTAGTCTGATGCTTATGCAAGGAACCCCAAACTAGACTACTGGTTTAAACCCATATGAGATTGTCACAGGCCGACCAATGCACCTGCCAGAAGCTCCCTCATTACATTCAATTCAAGGCAACGTGCAGCTGTTGGACGATGCTGTATTGAAATAAGGTTGTAAAATATATTCAAAGTCAGGTACAACGGCTCTAATAAGAGAACTTCAGTGCCTTGCCTGGGGTCCTGAGTTCATAAAATAACCACCAAAGAAAGCCTAGCTGTGATCGAGATGGTGCGAAACGTACAAGGCCTCGTGTGTTCAGACAGTGCACTGAACTGCTGAGGCATCACTGGCTGGACGAATTCACATTTTTTGTTGACATGCGATGTTGCCTGTTGGCACAGCATCAGCTAATTCTGGTCCTACTCTTGTTTAGTAGTAATTTTTCTATTTAGCTGGAACACAGGTGTAATATATTTCATTCAGCGTTCTGATTTCTCCGACAAAGAGAGATTAGCACTTCAGGTATGATAGGTTTAGTATGATAGGTTATTTTTAATGAGTTTAATACCCAGAGGTTTCTAAGCACGGACCCGGGGAGTGCTCCGTGTGGTCTTGCTACCAAGGCAAGCACATTGCCCCTGAGCTATCCTCCCGAGAAAAGAATCAGAAGCGCCCAAGAGATAACCACTGAAGACATTAGAAACTGGCCATGGTGACTGCACAGCACAATGGTGTACTCAAGGTTCCCCCGATCACACCATTTAAAACTCATACTCAAAAAAGGAGAACACACCGGGCAAGACGCAACACAGTTTATAACATCAAACAGAACATTGGACAGGAACTGATTGATGAGAGCTGAGATCTGGGCGTAAAATGAACATTAGTTTTATACTATAAAACAAATGGTCAGGACACCTAGAAACACTTGGAATTTAGTATATTCATATATGCAATATTTACCAAGTATATCATTGGCTAGGCTACATCATATCCTTAGTGCTGGACACATGTTAGGCAAAAATGATTGGACCGAACAGTTCAACAGTATCCCAACGCATTGCCTCCCCACATCGATTTTCACCCCTCCCAGGGACAATTTGCAATTAATAAAATAACATTTGTGCTGACCGTCGGAACTTTATTATGTTGCCATTGGTCAGCACCATTGAGAACAGAACAAGAAGCATCCTGCTTCCTGTGGGAAGGGAGACATTCACAAGGTACCTCCTGGATAATGGCCTTCGCTAACCTTGTGGTGGTTAATCTGAAGGCTGGCCAGCTCCCAGGAACACAGACTCTTACTTTTTATTGGTCCTGGAAGGGACGCCACTCCGCCAAGTGTCCCTTTCCCATAGCCACCTGCCGATGGGCACTTATGGCCTTCTGAATGGTTCACTGGCTCAAATCCACTTCCTTCTACCCATATATGTCTGCTGGATTGATGTTCCGCCCTGAAATTACATCACCCAGTGTTGTCTTAGCTGTTTCTGACTGACTGTGATGTACAGCTTGAGATCCGTCTCCCTCCTCCCTGGCCCGCAGCTTGTTGGTCATGTTTTCCAGAGCAGAGTTTCCCAGGGCCGGTCCCAGCCTTGGGGGGGGTCAGGGGGGGGTCTCCTTGCTGAATGTGTTTACCTAGGATTTTATTTCCCTATCGTGTGCTAATTATACAAAAGGTCAATTGGGCCGCTGATTCACATGATACATCCCTACTCCCACCTTTCCTCACAAGGTCTTCTTTTATAGTGTGACCGCAGTTTGGATACCTGTGCTTTCCCCCCAGAAAGTGCCCTGTCCCCCCTTGCTTACTCTAAAAGGTGTAACGCTTACCTGGACTCCTCGAGAGCGTAATGCCTTCTCACCCTGTGGACCTGGTACCTTGGCACTTTTAGGATTCTCTTTCTGTTTAAACAAACAATGACAACAATAGAAATGCTATAACATCTATGTAAATGAGATAATATTGCCTGAACTAAATATTACTGTACTCCCTCCCTTCTCACCTGTGTTTATTTATTGTGGAGGTCTCCATCCTGCATTTCTACAGGGGCGCGTTGAGATGAAGAAACAATAGTAACTTGGATAGCTGATCTACTCTATAGTATCTTGCCTTGAAATGTCTATTCTTTTAAGAATTGAGTCTTTGGGTAAGTAAGCTGGTAAAATGCCGTGATCTTAAAAGGGCTTGAATGATTCCTATGTTGGAGAGATCTCTCTTTCTAGCTATTTGCTTTTTCTTTCTCTTTTTTGCAGGTTCTCAGAATTTGGAAAAAGAATTATGGCTGCGGATGGCTTTGGAGTTACTCAGGGTGAGAAAATGCTTTTAACACGTAAGTTCGCCAATATGGAGTAACTGCAGCCTTCAAGGAAGAGCGCTGAAACAACTGTGAGGTGAAAACTTGGAGGACCTACAGGTACGTAAATGATTATTAAACGTCTTTTATTAACTGTTAAGTTTGTTTTTTAATGAAATACCTTTTGTGTTGTCTGCAGGTATTCGGAAAGCTGAGGAATAGTACCTTCGGAAGATGCAGTGGCTGCGGAAGAAACATCTGACTGAAGATGCTATGACTGTGAGTGAAGCTTCTGACTGAAGATGCTGCGGCTACGAGCTAAAACTGCTGACTGAAGATGCTGCAGTTGTGAGTAAAACTTCTGAATGAAAATGCTGCGGCTGTGAGTGAAACTTCTGAAGGAAGGTAACTGCTTTGGAGATAACGACGATCAGGTAAGTCTTTTCTATAAACTATTGTATTCAGTAGTTTTCTGTAAAGCTAATGTCTCTATTTTCTCCTTTTACAGGTTCTGTGAGGAGAAATGCCGGTAGCGTTACCCGCTGTCAGCGCAGCAGACGCGAAGCATGCGTTCCAGCAGAGGTGGGGCTTAAGTAGCTCCCTCTGCAAAATGAATAAAATGTGCTGCAATTTGTAAATGGATCTTGCGGCGGTCATGTTAAGTGTATGGAATTACTGTTAAACATCAAGAGAGTCTATGGAAGCATATGCTGTCAATAGTGTAAATGCCATATGTGCCAGCCTAACACCCACCTTTGACCTGCTGAGTGGGGTGCCCTGCCTAGCCTGAATGAAAATTATGCTCACTGACTGGGGTAATGACAAAGGTGGTAGGTGCACCCTCTATCTGGCACTTAATTAGCACCTTTAATGCAATGGTCACATGCCAGCGAGGGAACTGTGAGATTGCATAATCTTCTATTAGGTTTGGTAATGCTCAATATTCATAATTGCCTGAATCACCAAAGTCCTTTGAGGATGCACACATTTTGGCGTGGCGCATCACCCCACTGAAACCACCCGGGCGCAAAAAACAAATGGACTATCTCAGTCAGTCTGCACTCGTGAGAGGCCCTATCCACCTCTTCCAGAGAGCCTGGCAAGATGTGACAGACAACTGGGTGCAGGACATAGTTGCCTGGGAATACAACATAGAATTTGCCAGTATGCATGGCTGGAAAGCCAATAAGTAGGGAGTGTCCCACTTTGATGAGTGAGATTAGGAGAGCACGTACTATCATGCGGACGTCATGCAGTGGTAGTGAAGGGGTTGATATGGAGTGCTGAGTTCTGTAGCCCTGTTGTTTGCACCTTTTTGGCTATGTGCTTCTCGGAAGATAGGCTGCTGTCAACAATAAAGCCCAAGGATTTGGCTGTGTCTGACAATTTTGGGGTTAATCCAGGGATAATCATTACAGGCTCATGCTCTTCAGGCATTGTTGCTTGCAAACGTTTATGGTAGGGTCGATCCAATGAGAAGGAATTTGGTCTTGGTGGTTTTGGTGGTATTCAGTTTGAGATAGGCCTTTAACATCCATGTTTGAATGGTGACCAGACAATCGTGGAGGCAAACAATGTCCTTGAGGCAACTTCATTTAATGTACAGCTGAGTGGCAGCAGCACACTGATAGATCGCTATTTTGGTGTCAATTAGGAGAGTTCGCAAGGGTTCCATGCATAGATTAATTACCATTTTGGGGAAGATGGGACTTTGGAGGACCTTACATATGACTATGAGTCATTTGGATCTGAATGAGCCCATCTTTATGATCTGTTGCCTGCTGGGAAATTAGGACCCACACCATTTCAGGATGGTTCTGGAGAAGCCCATTCTGTTTCCGAGCAGAGTGTTGGGTGGTTAATTGTGTTGAATGCAGCTAGAGTACTAAGAGGACTAGAAGGAAAAAGTCCCTGGTGTCACTGATTTGCATCACATCATCTTTCATTGGGATTATGGCAGTTTTGCTGCTGCATTTGATGTGCAAGCAGTACTGGTCATCTCAGAAAAGGCCCAGCTGTTCAATTTTGGAAGACAGTTGGGTCGCAACTACTTTCCCATTAAGCTTCCTGATGAACGGTAAGTACGTGATGGGTCTGTAGTTGGCAAGGTCCACTGGGTCAAGCAAGGCCTATTTGTGAAGGTGTTGTATGAGACTGGTATTCAGTGTCTTTGGAAATACATATTCGGTTGGTTGAGGGTGGTATTTACAATACTGAGGAGTGCCCTGAGGTGCGGGCCTGTGAGTGGTTTAATGAGGGATACTGGGAGGAAATGTTCCATGTAAGTGGTAGGTTTATTGGAAGAAATTGTACCTGAGAGATCATAGGCGAGGGGAGGGTGAAATTGGTCCAGGAGGGTATTGCCCAGGGAATAAATAATGGGGCTTTGGCTGGTTTTGAGGCAGAGATAAGACAGCTGATCTTAACAAATGTGTTAATTAAGAAGGTATTGATTCCATCTCATTTCTCTTGTGAAGCCAGTACCTTGGGGACAGGTGTGAGCTTGGGCAGTGCTTTACCACTTCAAATAAGGTTTTGATCCTGTTAGAAGCTTCCTCAATGGAGGAGGTGTTGTAGGCCAATTTGGCCTTGAAGATCATGTACCTGTTTTGGGTGTGCAGGGATTTCAGTGATGAGAGATTCTCTGGGTTGTGGTCATTGCATCACAGATTTTCAAGTGATCTCCTTAAATGTTTTTTGTCAGTGAGCTCAGATGCTCAGATGCATAGGATAAGGACAGTTTGAGTTTGTTGTGACTAGAGTTTAGTGACGTGTAGGCATTCTTTAGTTCTTTGGAGATGTAATTGAATATATCCAGAGGTGTTGAGGCATTCCGTACTGTGAGGAAAGTTGTGTCTAGTGGACAAGAATTAAAAGAGCAATTCTCAATCACAAGGTGTATATCTTCGTCTTTTAGCGGCAGCTTTGTGTGTGATATGGGATGGGCATTGCAGCAATGAAGGTCAAGGAGGTCCAAGTACGAGAGGAGAAGGGCGAAGCTGAAGACGAGTTTCAACATGTTCCTTTAACATTTAAGGGTAGAGAATGATCTGATAACGGTCCATGTTGGAGAAGCTACTGAGACTGCACGACACATATAGACCCAATGCTCTAGAATACAATTATAAGTTTGACGGTCCGGTAACTATGGTACCAGTAAGCTTGCCAGTACCATATTTACCGGACCACAAAACTATGAGTTTGTATTTGTATTTGTATTTTATTAAATTTTATATAGTGCTTTAATCAAAAGCGCTTGACATAAGAACAACAAAAATACAATAGAAGCAATATGTACAAGTCACAAGTCAAAACAACGAGAACAGTATGTAGAACAATTTGTTGAAGAAATTTTGCTGGGCAGAGAGGATGGACATCCTGTGAGCAGTGCCTTTATTTTGTGGTGTACTGCGTTTGCACTTACCCAAAACTTTTTCCAGTTCCAAGGAACTTTTTTCCAACAGACAGAAGGCACTGCCATGGGTGCGGCCATGGCCCCTAATTTAGCCAACCTCTATGTTGAATATTTTGAAATAATTGTGATATACCCAGCCACTAATCCTTATATTCATCAGTTGAGGAAGTGGCTGAGGTATATAGACGATATACTTATTGTATGGGATGGTACGAGAGAAGAAGCTGAGTGCTTTATGACCTGGTTGAACCAACAGAATCTTTTTCTGAAATTTACGGGATCCATATGTGACTTTGAGACTCATTTTCTGGATATTACCATCTTTCATGAGAATGGAGTGTTAAAAGTGAAGCCCTAAACAAAGACTACTGACAAGAATTCTCTTCTGCACTTTAACAGCCATCATGCTAAGCATTTGAAAAACAACTTACCTTTTGGGCAGTTTTTAAGGTTAAAAAGGAATAGTAGTAGAAAAGAGGATTTCCGTCTAAGTGCGGACGCACTTACTCAGAAACTGCGAAACAAAGGCTATCCACCTAGAGTGATTAAGACTGCTTCAAAAAGAGCATACAATAATAACCGGGAGGCTCTTTTGGAGAAAAATGTGAAAATAAAGAGAAAGATTGGTACTGTTTTGTTAATACTTTTTCAAATTTATCGTACAAAATTAAATCTATTGTGATGAAAACTTGGAAAAAGGTATACCGAGGAAAAGAAGCCTTGCCCCCTTTGGTGGCCTTTAGAAAAAGTCAAAACCTAAGGAACATTTTGATCAGGAATGATGTAACTGAGAAAAGTACACCACTGGTGAGACAAACCAGGTTATGGGGTTTACCGGAAATAAAAGGGCATTTTCCTTGTGGTAAATGTTGTATGTGTGCCCAAACTAAAGAGATTAGATATATACAAATTTTGCCTAATCTGAAATGGGTGTGTAATGAAATGACCAACTGTAACACATCCAATGTTGTGTATTTAATCACATGCCCCTGTGGCCTATATTATGTAGGCAAGACTAACAGACAATGTAAAGTCTGTATGGTGGAACATCGGAGCTGCATCAGAAATCAAGTGATTGCAGCTCCTTTAGTGAAACATTTTCTTGATATGAAACATGGCTGCAATGACTTTTCGTGGTTTATTTTGAAAAAGGTGCATGGCCATAGGAAAGCCGAGACAGACCAGAAATTATTGAACCTGGAACAAAAAATTATTTTTAAATTGCAAAGTAATGTTCTGGGGCTCAATGAGAGTATTGATTGGCATCTGGTCAGCCAAACATACATGTTTTCTGCTATCTGACTATTGTTTGCAATTTTGGCTGTGTTTTGAATTTTTTTGAATTTTCCTTATTTTGTGCCATCTATATTTGCAAAAATTTGACTATGTCTGTTGCTTGATTTTTGCAATGCTGTGTCGATTTCTTTTGAATGGTTTTGTGCCCCCCAGTGCACTTTCTTCTCAACACTGCTTCCCCTTGTTGTTGGGTGGTTTGATGCAAAGATGGCCGCTAGTTTTTTCTTACCGGCTAGTACCTAACTGAAGAGTGTAGTCCTTCCTTAGTGTTCACTAGGAAGATTGCATGTTAAAGATGGCCGCTGTATTTTCTTGCCGGCGTGTATTTAATCGAAAAGCATAGTCCTTTCTTAAGTTTACTAGGAAGTGGTGAGCGTTTTGCTGCACTTGGTGAAAATACATGCTGGTGCTGCACGGTCTTCTCTCAAACCCCGCGAGTCATTAGCGAGGAGTTTGTTTCTCCTAATCTAGAGGTGAGCATGTTGTTCTTGAACTTTAGTAGCTACATTACTTTTAGTGATGTTGGTGGCTATTATCCCTTTTCTGCAGTTTTTTACTTACTGAACGTTGAGGTGTTGTGTACTATCTCTCACTACTTAGTCACGTTCAGCATGTTTTTACACATTTAATGGCTGTGACGACCGCGGGTGTATGACACTACTCTTTGGAAGCATGAGCTCTAATGCACGACCTAGGCTGGGCTTGAAATGGTTTCTTTTCTTCCCTTTTTTTACACATTTGGGAGCCGTGGGGTATCGGTGCATTTTAATGCTCTTTGAGATGGTTGGTGACCGCCCTTCTTATATTACAGATTGGTTCTGCGTCCTCTTTTGTAATCATCTGCAGACTTGGTTGTCATTACAAGGGATTTCCTCCCCTTGCCCCACGTTGTGGGTGGCTTCACTTGCGTGAAGGTAATTTTTATTTAATATGTCCTGAACAATACATGACTGTTGTCCTGTAGTTATCTGTGGCTCATTGGTAGTGTGATGTGTCCTTTCTAGGTGTGACGATATTTTCGGCGGATTGAGACGCCTTTTGAAGTATCTGGTTTTTCAATGAAGAAAAATTAGCCTATCTGTCATTTACAGACGTGCGTTGAAGATTCACCACATTAAGGTAAATCTAATTGGTTTAATTTCTAAACCTTTTTGTGGAATTGTTCTCTTGACTGAGTCAACTCCACTTTTACATTTGGTAATACCCCCTACCCTGGGGATCTGATTAGTTTCCTCTGTTTCTCTTCTTTGCAGGCTGGTTGCCTGAAACTACCCATTCAACACGGTGTTGAGAAGAATAGTGGATGTTTTAAAGGTTCCCCTGAAGAATGTCCACCCGAAAGGGGCTTTAAAGAACAGAAACATGTTGGGATTATATGTTGTTTTAGTGACACATTTAGGTTTTTTCTATGTACTGTGATATGTGATTTCGTCTGTGTCCATTTGTAAAGTGGTTTATTTGAAATGTAGCTTTTTTAGATTTTGTAGGTTTTAGTGGTAGTTTTGTACACTGTGTTAGGTGTGGGTAGTATCTTATGTTTTAATTTAAATATTCTGTATTAAACAAAAATGTTTTTTGAAATTTGGAATGTTGCACGCAGTCTATGTTGTCAAGACCTGTAGTGCCGGAGAATCTGTCAGAGGTGTCTAATCGTTGGGGGAGAAGGAGGGTTGGAAGTAGAGAAAGTTTACCATCTTATCCTTCTTTTATAATATAGAACAATTTGCTGAGTACATTAGATTAAGGATCTAGGTTCGGAGGAGAAAGGAGGATGTAGTAAGTGCAGTCAGGAGGGAGGGTGAAGTAGGTGGGATTTTAAGGAAGAGCAGAAAGAAGAGTGAGAGAAGATGAAGTGGATAGGTAGAGGTAGAGAGTTCCAATTGAGGTTGGCGAGGAGCTGGAAAGAACGTAATCGGGAAGGGGCGCAAGGAGGAGGAGGAACATTGAGTAGCAAGTGGTCAGCTGATCGGAGGGAGCGAGAGGGAGAGTAGAAGGAAAGGAGGGGGGAAAGGTAGGGAGGGGCAAGATTGTGAAGAGATTTAAAGACAAGACAGAGTAAGTTGAATTTAAGTTGGGAATGAAAGGAGAGCCAACCGAGAGAAGAAAGTGAAGCTGAGATGGAATCATGAGGAGAGAGGGAGCAAAGAGTACGGATTGCAGAGAGGTGGAGGGATTTGAGGGGGGCCAATTGAGAAGCGGGGAGACCAAAGAGGAGAGCTGAGCAGTTGAATAGACGAGAAAAGATGTGGGAGGAAATTAGAAGTTTGGTGGCATGGAAGGTGAGGGAGGAGTGAATTCTACGAACATTATAGAGATGTGCTGAGTAAAAGTGGAGTCCTAAATTGCGGGTAGAGCTAGAGAAGGGGAGATGAGAAGGGGAACGAGGATGGAAAGGGGGAGAAAGGGGAGGAGGGGTGTTGGCGGGAAGAAATAAAACCTCTGTTTTGTCTGTATTGAGGGTGAGAAAGTGGGAGGACATCCAGTTTTTGATAGCGGTCAGACAGGAAGAGAGTTTGAGGTGGATGTCAGGAGTGAAAGAAGAGAAGGAGAGGAAAAGCTGGGTGTCGTCAGTGTCGAAATGGTAAGAGATTCCGAATGAGGAGATGATAGGAGCTAGAAAAGAGATATAGAGTGAGAAAAGGAAGGGGCTCAGTACAGAGCCTTGGGGAACACCTAAGTGAAGGTAGTGGGAGGAGGAGGAATGGCCTCTCCAAAAGACAGCAAAGGAGTGGTTGGAAAGGTAGGAGGAGAACCAGTTTAGGAGAGAGCCTTTGAGACCAAAGGAAGAGAGAGTGTTGAGGAGTAAGGGGTGGTCTACGTTGTCAAAGGCTGTTTAGAGGTCGATGAGAAGGAGAATGGAAGAGTGTTTGGAGTAGCAAGCAGTGAGGAGGGAGTTGAGGACAGAGATAAGAGCAGTTTCAGTGGAATATTTAGTGAGTTGGGAGTATAGTAGACGTTCAATGAGCTTAGAGAGGAAAGGTAAAAGAGAGATGGGGCGAAAGCTGGAGGCCAGGAGGAGGTTAGCAGAGCGTTTTTTCAGGATGGTAATGATAGAGGCATGTTTGAAAGCTATTGGGAAGGTAGCGGTGGTAAGACATGTTGTGAAGAAAGAGGTGAGGTAAGGTATGAGAAGTGGGTACATTTGGGAATAAGAGGGGTGGGAAGTGGGTCAGAGGGGGCAGCAGTAGGGTGAGTTTTAGAAAGGAGAAGAGAAACATCAGAATGGGTGACAGGAGAGAACGAAGATATGCAGGAGGATGGGGTGGGGAGAGAAGGGCTAGGAGGGGTGAAAAAAGGGAGTGAAGAATGTGTTGTCGTAAGGAGAGTACATACCGGTGGGCGTACAGGCACCTGCGAGCAAAGCATGTCAAATGCACAGGTACCATTCTGAATGGTGCGGGTGCATACAACCTCCCATTTCCCATTAAGCCCTATGGGGCTCAAATGGGTACTGGGAGCATTTCATTCCGGCGCCCACGAATGGGCAATTACCGGGTCCGGCAGGGGCATAATGACCCGGTAATTCCCCATTCGCGGGTGCCGGAATAATTCGCAAGTTTGCCGGCAGCCTGCCGGTTTTACCGGCAAGGCTGCCACCAAACTTGTAATGATGCCCAATGTATGTATGACAAGGGTTATGTTAAATACAGGAATGTAAACTCTGATCAATTCTGGAGTATTGTATGGGGCTGAATCCCTTGTTGTTACTGCTGGGGTTTAATGGAATAAATTGAAAAACAAATTATGTGACTGAATGGGTCATGTTGTTGTGTTTTTCTGAATGGGAGTCCTATGCTATGTTGCACATAATTAATTGTCTGGAAGTGATATTTTATATGCTTAATATGTATTTTGATATGTTATTTGGTTAATGATTTTATTTGTAGTGTTAAGGGTTAATTAACCACATGCACTTAATTCTTTTTTTAACAAAGGTCCATGATCTTGGTCAGGGAAAATAGAGAGCCACATGCATGTTTTGCTTGGAGGATCCCAAAGATGTTGACGTCTCAGAGGAGAATTTTATCAGAGTAGGTGTGCATTGCCAAGTAAAGAAGTTTGAAGACATCATTGATGAAGTTGACATTCCCGTGGGGTGGCCTATAGATATAGTGGAATGCAGTAGAATTCTTTGAGATGGGGAACTCATATGATAGAGATTTGAAGGAGCTATGTCCAGATGTCAGCATTTCCATGCAGGGCCAGTTGACCGTATTTATCTGGGTAATGCCACCTTGAATATTTCTCATATGGTAAGTATGTTGGATACTGCAGTAGCCGGGTAGAAGGACATCGAAGATGTAGGTGGGTGGGTGTAAACCACATTTCAGTAGAAAATAGGGTGTCAAGATAATTGTTGGTTATGAGGTCAGCAAGTCAGCAAAGAGAAGTCCCGCTGCCTAGGTGTTAATCATCAAAACAGGTCAGATGCAAATATTAGGAATCAGTTGCAGGGGGGTTCACGCAATACTGATGAGGTTTGCCACAGTAGCTCTCCGGAGCTGCTTTGGGCATTTGCATGTGTGATCCATGGAGAGGATGGAAATATGTTGTGGCAAGAGGAGACACATGTTATGTCTACCTGGTGTACGACTGGCAGGAAAACTGGCCCTTGACCATTTCCAGGGTCTAACAGGACCAAATATAAATTGGCATTTTCTTTTGCTTCGGGGCCTGTGCAAGAGATGTCCTCTGATCGTACTGTTAAGAAAGAAAAGGAAGGGGTGGGGCCAAGCAGGTGAGTAGAGAAAGGGCACATGACCTAGATCCACTTACATCAGCTGACCAACTGCAAATAAAAAAGGCTGGAAGGAAACTTAAGTAGTGAAAGAAAGGGGTGAGGAAAAGAAACCGAGTGGAAAAACAAGAGTACATTTATAAAGTAATAAAACAATGTGTACATGGCCAAGGCTTTCAACATTGTACTTATTAGATTTGTTCAATCCCATTGGGTTCATTTGGCTTCAGCTATCCTGAGATTTCGTGTGAGAGCCTCTCTCACCTCTAACTTCTCCCGAGCTTTCGTGAGGACGACGATGGTGCTGGATATAAACCTTTTCTGGAAAATCATTCCGCAGTTGCTGACGAAAGGCTTGACTATTTGTTTGGAAATTGTTTCATTTTTATTTAACTAATAGCTCGAAAAAGCCTGTTTTTGATGTTTTAGGTAACTTTATTGAGAACGTTTCTTGGATTTAGTAAGGCCTTTGCATTCAACTTTATTTCACTCTAGTTCACGACCCTCTTTCAATTCGATAGCTGTTGGCCATTGTTCCACATCATTTCACCCCCCAGTGCTAAAGCCTTTCTTGGTGATTTTGGTATTTCGCCATTCAATGCCTTCTAACATTTTCTGTGTTAGTCTTATGAAATGCATGTCCCTATGTGGCAGCTTAGCACACTGGCAGCGCTATAGAAAGGTACTGCAGGGATCAAAAGATATGTGTAGGCAGGTTGAGTTCCTGACTGAAAGGTCCGTCAAGACTTTTTTGGATGGTTTAATTATTTCTTGTTAGAACCGTTCTTGGATTGTGTGAGGTGTTTTTCAATTGTATTTCTTGCTAGTTCATTGCCACGTTGTTTAACACGTACTGCACAACTTATTGTTGTGAACTGCATTTCCCAGAGTGCTCTCTTGGCACCATACTCAGTGTCACTCAAAAGGTACGTCTGGGCTCAAAAGGATCATGTAGGCACAACACGCCTATGCGTAGCCTGTGTGGGCCTGTGTGAGCCTGTGACAACGTGGTCTAGGCAGGGACGTCATTTCCCCAAAATGCCTGGGGTAGTGGAAGTGACATCACACGATCCTTGACCCCCCAAAGATATCACAGGAAGTGATGTCATTTGACCCCTCCCCGAAGTGATATCGCGGGAAGCGATGGAACACGACCTTTCACCCGTTGACAAAACAGGAAGTGGCATCACATAGCACTGTACACTACAAACAATATGGTTACGCTATCACTATAATGTGATGTACATTTCATACAAGAATGGCTCGCCATATGTATTGTTACAATCAGTGTGTATAGGCCCATATTACCAAATTACTGTGAATGCAAGCACACGTCCATGACCAAATGATAATAATGTGTTGTTATATAGCACATACACTTAATTGCTTTATATATAAAAAATATACAACCAATATCACCCAACCTATGTTGGTACTCATTTATCGACCTCAGAAGTATGAAAGTCTGAGTTGAGGTGTTTAAGAACAGACTAAATCAGTGACTCACCCCCTGAAGTCTGCCTGAAATAAACCTTTAATGAGTCTAGCAATTATTGTATAGTATTCCAGAAAGACAAGGGAGACCACAGAGGTCGCAAGGGAGACCTCAGAGGTCGAAGTTGCGACCTCTGGTGACCCCTAAATGACGTTGCTTAGGGAATGTTATTCTTCTCTGTTTCAATGAGAATGCAGGACCTCTCCTTCTTTCTTCTCAAACACACTGCATAACCACCACAAGCATTATATTGTATTCCATAGACCATACCATCAATTAATCAACCATCAACTATCAAACAAATAATTTCTCACGTGTAGCAATTTGACACTAGTGTACCCAGTTCGCTAAATCAGACCATGCCAATGCAATGAATGATACAACTTATTTCTTCCTAAAAACATTTCTGGCTCTAGCACTAAATTCTTGCACACTGAAAAAAAGTAATACTTTTCCCCTCAGAATATTCCATGATTTCTGACAACACATACACAATACAGTAGCCAAAGATTTTGAGACTTAAAAGCAGCTATGAAAGCCATATTTCAGATCAGTCATACATGCTTCCGCAACTAGATATCAGTATCATAACCCAGCTAGAATAGTACCAGCTCCCGCTTAGACAAGCACTCCCAGAGCAAAATGGTGAGCCAATTGGATCATGGAAATTGTAGTCTGAACCTGAACAGTTACTAATACAACCTAAGCCCGGTGACCATGCGGTCACTAGCAGCAATAACCAATTTAGATTAACTGTTGGAATTATTAGAAAATCTCTTATCTCCAACCCCCTTTAAAATGTGTCCTTTTGAACACAAGGTCCCTTTCTTGGCATGCTACTGAATTTAATGTTATTAAAAGAAGTCATCAGCTTGTCACACCTGCCTTAATGGACACCTGAGTAATTCCCATGCTGCTCCTGCAACTTTCTTAGCAGTCATTTTAGGGTTTTCTAGCCTCAAAATTAATCAGGAAAATGGCAAAGTGTCTGGTGTTACTATAATTTCTGTCTCTTCTCTATTTGTGAAGAATCAAACGTTTAATATTCAAGGCTAAGAAGTTCTCAGTATTACATGATCCCAGTAGAATCGCCTACTATGTACATTGTCATTATTTATGCCCCTTCTTCAGCAAATTACGATTTCAAGGTATAAATGCTTGAGAATCTGTTATTGTCAATGAGCACCTCAAGCCAGCAGATGCTGACATGATTAATCTATGGTCAACACTGACCTTCCTGGATCATTGTCTAAATGTTTCCATGCCGACTCTTTTAAAGGACTGAGGTCCTAATTACAAGTTTGGGGGTAGTGGTAAAACACCCAGTAAATTGACATTACAGGTTGTTTAACATTCCACAAAATTATTACGAGTTTACATTTTTAACCCCTTTTTTTCTAGCTCTTTTTCTGTTGGATTTTACACACAAAAGCAGTAGTGGATGTTTTAATTACTGGGTGCGTTATTACTACATGCAGTAATTACCCGACACACCTTGAGTCTTTCAGGAATCCAAAATAGGGAATACTCGTAGGCTCTACATGATTTGAAATCATGCAGTTGGAAGTGTTGCTAACGCTGTGCATAGTGATAGTTTGCATAGAACCAAGCAAAGATGATGCAAATGTGACTTTATTACACCGTTTTGTTATGTGTATATTGTATATGAGTCATACAAGTACAGTCGTAAAACATGATACAATTTCTTTAGGCTAATATTACTTTAGATTATGTTATTTTTAGCCTTCTAGTCATGGTGTATAAAACATTACCATAATCATCCGTTTTTGATTAGTATACTTCAGTGGGGATGTATATGCTGCTAGGTTGCTTTATTTTGTGACTGTAGAGTGTTATTGTAGATCTTCATGTAAAAAGGTTAATACATAAAAGGAAGCACCCTAATATTGGTCAGTTTTGATGAAGTAAATGGATGCAAAAGTGGTGGTTTGTGTGGTTTGGGCTCAAATACTATAAATGGACCATGCATGGTTCAATTGCAGGATCAGTTTTTTTAGGCAGAGGCAAAAGGTTGAGGCTGCAATAGAAAATGTATATCGTTTAGTTGAGCAAGAGGAAAGAAATGTAGGGCTTTTAAATGTGGACAGATAGAAAATGAAAATTAGATTTATTTGCGAGAAATGTTGAAAATAAAAATAGCATTTATCCAAGAGGTACGAAATTGAAATAGGGCAAGACATCTATTTGTCACTACAACAGATTCTACGACATCCCAGTGACCACCTTACATGATGTAAACACATGTGTCTATTCTTGTCAGGCAGGAGAAGGAAATCAGTTTCTTCTTCTAGTGGTCAGACCAAATATTTGTTTGCAAAATTGTGAATAACAACTTAGAATTCTTTAAGCCAAGAGAATGCATTCATTTTTTTTAAACTGAGTAAAATGTAATTATGCGGCAATACCAATTACTTTTTGCAAAGAAAAGCGCCTTATTTAATTGGTAGGTAGAAGGAACAAATATTCTTGTGTGGGCGGAAAAAATGATAGTTACCTTAGAAAAGGGTAACAATTCTAAGTAGGCGGAAGGAAATTGTATTCTCACCGTTTTGAAAGTGTTCTTTTTTTTTGCATTGTTCTCAGTATTCCTAGAGGTTGCAGGTTCTGGATTAAATATATATGATTTTCAAAGGTGTGGGTTTTGGAGATGGGCTGTTGTGCGAGAGGAGTAGGGGAGCATTGCCGCCACTAAAAAATGAGGTAGAAATACAGCAAAAATACCACTATGATGAGATGGGCAGGTCGGTAAATGACTGAGCCATTTTAGTACTAGGTAACAGAGAAGTTCAATGCCTGACCCGTGACAACCTTGCATGATATAAACACACCTGACATTTCTTGTCAGTTAGAGGAGTAGAGCATCACATGATTATTTTTAGTAATGCACAAGATTGCTTTCAGTGACTGCAAGGGAGTGGGCCGTAGTTTAGAGTGGAAACTCAATACTTGCCACAGTTTGCAAAGTTGTACATTTATTAGAATGAATGTTATGCAACACAGTCCAAATCACATTTTGACTACCAACATGTCCATAGAACCTAAAAGTACCAGCAAGAAAGGGAGGCCAATAGAAGAGCTTCAGAATACTATCTTGGGGAGGAGGGAGAGAGGGGATATAGATTGTGCCAAACTAGAAGACTGCAATTTAAAGGTGCAAGATGTGGGATGTCCATGGTCTCTGACTCCACCACCCACATCCACTCTGGAAGAATCGAAGGATTATTATGATCATTAGAAATATTATTAAGATACATATTGTGACCTATCAGAATTTCAGGCAAAACCACATGAAACTGGTGATACACAGAAGAAGATGGAGAATGCATTCACGTTTACAGAGATCGAAGGGAAGGAGAAAGCCACTCACCCATCTTGGTGCAGGACAATTACAGGTAGTCTATCAAACCTGCAAAACCTGAGCATGCAGCAGTCACAACACCAATTTAGCTTATGCCACCAGCACTTTTGTTAACAGAAAGGCATAGGAGGTGCAGCCACAATTCCAAACTACCCACTGCCACCAGCAGTGGGTAGGTTGGATTTGTGGCTGCACCTCCTATGCTTTTCCAGAAAAGCAGAGTAGGTCACGTATTCATAATCCTGCAAGACAGGTCTCAATGTGGAAGTTGTTCGTAGCATGGGACAAATCACAGTTTTTACCAGATGCACACTGTGCAATAAAACCAAGTGCTGGAGAAAGACTGCATCCAAGTTGGGTACCACATATTTGCTGCGCAATATAAAGTGACACCATCTCCAGGACAAGAATGATCTCAGAAGAGTGACACTGCAGCCCTTTCACCACAATTCAGTCCATGTAGCACCCATAGTTCTACTGGACTACCAGAACATATTCTTGCTGTTGTGCCCTGGCCTTTGGACTGACTGCAGTGGTGCGGATCAACTCATTATGACATTAGAATGTTTGCAACTGCTGTTCTATTTCTGAGTCCGGCTACTGCTATTTGACAACAACATTAATGCAGTAAAAAGGGCACACAGTAGTACACAATGTGATTCATTCACCTCTTCCTGTAATCCTGTAATCCTGTAATGAAGACATGCAATAAAAACGGACTTTTCTGGAAACTCCAGTCCCTGCTAGTTCTGAGACCACAACTGCTAGAAACATGCATATTTCTAATGCAATATTTTGTTGTGGTGAATGCTCTTGTTAAATAGCATTGACTGATTTTGTGTGTTTATTGAAAATTGCAAACACCTAAACGGGTGCTTTAGAACAAGCCCCAGGGCCTCATTTACAGAGATTGTCAAATTGACAAGTTTATCTAAGTATGAAGTCCAAGCCGTTTTACTAGCCTGTGTAATAATAGACCTTGTACCCCCTTCATAATTTCACATTGGCTTTACATGTTTTGGATGCTAGGTTATTCAGCCCTTGTAATATTGACATTGAATTCATTAGGGGCTTGATGCATTTTCGACACATTTTGACCATTTCAAATATAGGTGGCCTTTTCCATTCATGACAGAAGATTGATTAACTCCAGGGGCACAATTGTAGCTAGTGGAGTTTTGTATTCTATGGATGTAAATCTGTCTCCAATATAAAAAGGTGTAATACAATTAATTGGATTTCTTCTGTTTGAATATTTTATGTCAGTTTCTAACATTTGGTCCATTAATTTGATTCTGACCTGTCTTCATTCCTTTAAATCCAATTAACAATAAAGTTCTCACCTTATTTCTCAACTTCTTTCAATCCCTGTTCAATTCTGCAGCAAGTGGTGCAACTCTCCAGCTTCTGAAACTGATTGTGAACAACGTTCACAGTTGACGAGCAACCCCTGCAATATTTAGGTACTATTCTTCTGTTTCTGAGTCTGAGCTGACAGTCAATCCACCTGCCCCTTAGCTACCTTCTTGCCTAATACAAAGTCTGTAGAGATAAGGTCTTTTCTCAGACAAAGCCCAATGCAGTCATCTTTGAATAAAGACACACAAAGTGCAAGTAACAGAGACATTTATTTTCCCCATGGTCTGCCAGGAGCGTTTTCTTCTGTCAAACATGGTGCACGCTGAAAAGAATAAAGTCTTGCAGTTCTTCAATCTCTAATATGTATTTGTAACCAAAAAGGTAAGATGCACCAGTTTTGTTCTAACTTGAATCCTACAATATAATTGGGCAGGTGTCTATGAGTGTTCTTTCATATTGAGTACAAATGCTTCCTTAAACGCATAATTATTTACTATTCCAATTACCTCATACACTGCGGACCAGCATAAAACTCGTTTTCCCATTTTCAATGATTCACAGTACCTGTTTTGCAAGTTAGAGACTGTAGTAGTTCTGTGATGACATTGCATTAGCCAGTCTGCCAGAACACAACTCGTGCTGTCTCATGCTTATTGGCCCATGTATCTAGCTTATCTATTTTTCAATTTACTGCCAATTTCATTTATAAAAAACTCTTGGGACACACTGCTAAAAATGGTCCATTCTATTTAATGCTGCCAAGTTCGTGTGCCTGGCTCTGTTTGAGCAGACCCTCCCTTTTTCTCCTTTCACAATCCTGCCTAAACAACTATTTCTGTAGCTTCAGCAATTAATTTGTGATGCATTCTATGGCTTCCATTTTAAATAAGATGGATACCTTGGATGGATGGATACTCTGGTGCTCTCTAGGCTGGACTACTGCAACAGCCTCTTTCTAAATCTGCCTGCTTCTACTCTCCGCCTTCTGCAACTTATCCAGAACAGTACTGCAAGACTTGTCCTTGGCCTTAAGTCCAGGGATCGTATCTCTCCAGGACTGAAATATCTGCACTGGCTCCAAGTGACTGCGCGGATTAAGTTAAAAACCCTCTGCATCGCCCACAAAGCCTTCTGGGGCCTGGGACCTCAATACCTTCAACTCTCTCTCCCTAAATATCTTCCTTCTCGAGCTCTCCGCTCATCCGCCTTCAACTCCCTCAGGGCCAGTCGCCTCTCCAAGCAACGAGTTGGTGGTAGATCTCTTTCTTTGGCTGGTACATCCCTCTGGAACAGCCTCCCTGCTTCCCTGAAACTTGAGGAGAGCCATCTCTGGTTCTGGAAGCACCTCAAAACCTTCCTCTTTGCTTCTGCTTTCTCTCCTCCTTTCCCCTGCTGAATTCCTGACTGAAACTGCACTGGTTACCTGGCCACCCTTTGATCTAGGGCCCAGGTCACCCCCCCACCAGTTGCATACCTGCGCTGCCTCCCTGGCAACCCCTGCACATGGGGACTGTTGTCTGTATCCCTACAGTCCCCCTCCAGGCACTTGACACCTGATGCCTGCACTTTCCCTTGCACTTGCCACCAGATGGCCTTATTTTTTTATTTTTTTATTATTGTTCTATTTATTCTATGTATCCCATGTACTGCACTGTCCCCTCCCCCATACCCCTGCACTTTTCCTTGCACTTGTTGCGCGATCTGAATGACACTGGGTCTAGTAGTCTCTGTCTTCCCTCTGTTCCCCCTCCCTTGCCTTGTCGTGCCTTAAAACAGTTGTGTATAGGTGCGTTCTAAATGGCATATCATATAATAGCATACCTTTTACTGTAGCATTTCTATGTTAATGACATATATCCATATGTACATGTTGTACACAGATGTATGTATTTCCTTAAATTTGTGTTTTCCTACATGAATGAGTGCAGTGTAATATTCTTCATATCTCTTGGATGTGTACATATGTTCTCCATTCACCTATTCCTGCCACTTTCAGTTTACATTGTATCTATTCCCTAATGCACCTGCCTGGGATAAGTGCGGAATGGCTGCCTCTTATGAATGCTGTGGACAGGAGGGCGGGGTACAGGCCCTGAGTGACATGTACACCTGTCCATCACCAGAGAGGGAGGGGGAGTCGCTTTTGGTCTACACCTCTTCAAGTCACTCACCTAAGATTGCCAGTTGGTACCAGAGCATGTGCTCTCCAATGCCTACTTCACAACTGTGGGGCTCAAATCCCCTGGTGATTATCTGAAAATGCAGGTAGTATGTGATAGCATGATTTACCATTCTCTTATTTTGTGCCTGCCCAGAAAGCAGCACACCCACAGGGATAGCCCAATCAATAAAATAAGGATAATATCTTGGTGGTGGTGCTGGTGGTGGCACAGTTGCTGGGGTCGAAGACCTGCAAGATAATGCCACTAGTGTTTGTGAAAGGTGGGCAGAGATCCTTATGCAGGCTGATATGATGGGGGGATGAGGGCTGCTTGTACCATTATGTCCAAAGCCTGCAACAGGGAAAGTGTGTCCTCCTTTGAGGACAGTGTCTTATGGTTGCCACTACCAAAGGTCTAAGAGGTGTTACTCACAGAATCTGAAATGCATGTGCTAGGACTACTCTGGCCATTCTTCTATTTCACTTGCTTGTGCATTGCCATCAACCCCAGAGAGCAACCCTTCTTTGATATTCCATCTCACTGGTGTTTTTGCATATGTTCTGAATCACAGTGCATTCCTTAAACTTCATAGTCTTTTTTCTCCGGCATACTAAAATAGTCCAAGGACCTTGTCAAGGGGGGCACTGCCATCACTCTAGGTCACAATGCCCCCTATTCTATCTAAAATAACTGAAGGGATATATGTGCCTTTTTTGACGCCTTTGCAAGAGTATTCACTAGAAAAGAGTGTTCATTCTCTTTCTCCTCCGGAATCATCTGCTGGGGGAACACCTCAGTCTGTCTGAATCAGCTGTTGCTCTTCTGAGAGCCATAACACCAATTCCACACCACACTCTCCTGGTCTGTCCTTATGCACTGTGCTGCACCATGTCTCTGCATGACCACAATCGCCTCCACAACACCAAAGATGATTAAGGTATTGCCCATCAATACATCTAGTGTATCTGTAACAACTAAATGTCCTGTACCTGTCTCAAATCACTGATTGACCTCCAGACAAGCATAGACATATTCATCACCTCTGGGATAAGGGCTTCCCACACTAGCCTGCCTCTTCCAGCCCTACCTCTGACATCAAGTAGTGTAGTGGCAAACTCGTTCTTGTCAGGCCTGCTTCCTTATTTTCCTCTTCACCCTGTTGCAGTGCCACACCGTCCATTGTCAGTGATGTCCCCTCTTTCTGAGTCATCCCCCAATGTCACTCCAACCTCAGGCAACAACTACTTCGCCTTTTGGCATCTAACAGCTCGAAGGAGCATAACAGCAAGAGGCACACTATAATTCTCTCCCATGCATTTAACATCCTTATCACACTAGAACCCACTGGAACTCAGCCTCCTTTTCCTACTTTAACTCTCCCTCCTCCAAATCATTATCACAGCTTCATTATTTCAAGTATTTTCTCAGTAAAAATGAAAATTATGAATAAAGAACAAAGAGTTGACTGGCTATGGAAAACAAAAGATTCACACACAGTTCTCATACACAAAGGAAGGTGATTAAAACAGAAATAAGCGTATGGTTTGCACTCAAATTATACGTTTTTACAATTAAGTGAGCATACAAAAGAGAAAATTGTTATTGCTTGTTATTCACTGTTTGGGATTAGAGGCAGTGTAAGGGACACATACTGAAAAGGTAACTGAAGGCCCAGTGTATTTTATGATGGAAATTAAGGGCGAAAATTGGCCTCATTAAACGTACAAGAAGGGGAAATAATCTTCAGAAAGCAAACACAAATAATGCAGTGGCTTAACAATGATCATTATCCTCCAAAATCCAACAACCCTTTCCAAAGCACAAGCTTCATTCTTACTGTGTACACTGCTAATTCTAAATCTTCACAAAACCCACAAAGAGAAATTAAAAGTAGTTTGGTCCTTCCATAGGCCTTCCAAACATCCAAAAATAACTCACTTTGAGATTTTTTGACTGCTATTAGACAGGGGAATGGAATCATATCTGACTGCACCTGTGGGACAGGTTAGGTGTGGCTGCAGGCGAGTCCTGTTGGTTCACAGTGGGAAAACAGAATACTGAGGATTTAGTACATGCCATGTCTAGCAAGGTCGTGTGGCGATTCACACAGCCTCACTTGCCATCAATAAGAGAGATTATGTTTTTCTTTCTATTACTTTTCATAGATATAGGAAGTGTTCCACAATGTTTTACCCTCCCTTTCCCAACTGTGTTTGTTTTTTGTTGTGGGCTGATGTATGTATAGAATGGAGGGGGTATCTTTACTCCTGCCCTCTATATGGCAGAGTAGAAGCACAGTGCACCCCAGCCAAGGTTCTCTATTTGGTATCTTGGATGAGCAACCAAGGCTTAAGCGCTCAGTAGGTGATGTGGGCTGGTTCTTAAGTACATTGTAGTCCCCAAGGCTGCAAAAAGTAATGTCCACACACTATGTTATGTGCTAACATAGTTCTTTATATATAACTAAGGTTCAAGATATACATCAATTAATAACAAACTTTGTACTCTGGCAATTCTAATATGGCAAATATATACAATGGGCCTCATTACGACTGTGGCGGCCATGGTATGAACGGTGCCGGTAAGGGTCCGGCACCGTTCATACCGGGCTGCCACATTACGAGTTCTGCAGCGGGACCCGCTCTGTACGCCTGGCCAGACCAGAGGTGCAGAGCGGCACCTGCTAGCAGAACAGGATGCTAACAACGGACCCGTCATTAACAGGTCCGTTGTTAGCATCCTCCCCATTCCCATTGAGCCCTATTGGGGCTCAAATGGGAATAGGGATGTACCGTGTCCGGGTCCCACGAATGGGAATTACTGGGCCCACAAAGGTCGGAATGACTCGGTAATTCCCATTTTGCGGGACCCAGACCCGAGTTTGGGGGTAGCCATGCTGCTAAAAACCACATGGCTATCTCCAAACTCGTAATGAGGCCCAATGTCTGTGTGGTACCACATTAGCTATTGACTCCTTTAAAATGCATCAACTGTGGACAGTTATAATGACATGCAAATCATATAGCAATGTGTATCAACATAGATCATAGGAAGGAAGACAAATTAGATAAAACAATAGAAGAATGGTTCTCCCTCTGGCAAGGCACACATCTGAGTGAGGATCCCCCACCTGGGCAACCTGTAATGGCATGTAATAACAAGCCCAGTCAATATAATGTTTAAATAGTCTTGTGTAATGGTAAAACTGTTCAACTACCCCAATGTACCTGAGTAAGAAGAGTTTCTTGGACGGTTCATCAATGGATTCATTGAGAGTGGACTCCCTTTAAAGGAGTCACAGGGCATTGAGATTCTTCAAAGAAATGTGAACACTTGAGTCAAGAGGGCAGCAGTGCTCTTCAACGATAGATTGTGGAAGTGAGGCATGTGGTCCACCTCTGTGCAAAGAATTCGGTGCTGCAAAGGAGGCTAGGTGAAGAACGTAGGCCCAGCAGCGGGCGTTCAGTGTCAGCGTTGACGATCCGGACTCGACCACGGCAGTGATTTTGGATCTTCACTTGTCGGTGTCTTTGTGGACTTCGAGTGACTGGATACCCACCGGTGGACTAACCTCGGTCATTGACAACCTTGACTTTCTCCAGTGGGACAAAGCTGTCGACAGTGATGGCAAGGGAGCCATTTGTTCAATGTTCTTAGGCAAGGTGGAGCATTGCAGCTCCTGTTGTTGATCAGTACAGCGTCAAGCTGTCCCCGCTTTTGGGCAACATGACTCAACAGGCTTCCAGCAGTTACGTTAATCCTCCAAACCCCAGTCAACGCCGATGGACTTCGATGGTCTTGATGTACTGGTACTTCTCTTCAAGATTCTTGGTGAACCCTTTCTCCGGTCGACAGCCTTTCAGGGACTGGCTTTGAGGGTACCTCAATGAAGGTATGCTTCTGCACGATGTTCCCTCGTAGCTCTGGGAGAGGTCTCATAGGAAGGGCCTCTCTTGGATCAGTCCTCAACAGACTCGGTAGCAATCAGATTGGGTCGAAGGAAAGCAGCTGCAATTCCTCTTCTTCCAGCTGGGCTTTGAGGATAAGTAGCTTCAAGCTTTGACGTCAGCTTCTGAACAAATTGGGAAGTGAGAGGTCCCTAGATATACACATATGTCCCTCATTCGCACTGCTGAGCCAAGTTCAGCCAGCCCACCAGACAATAGGGCATTCATGCAGACAGGTAGCCAATTAGGCTCACAGGCATTCAGGCTATTCACTTCCACCCAGTCACCCATAAAAGGTAATGTGGATTAGGGCAAGCACCCAGCGTTTCAGCCACACTGCAGTCATGTCCTTATCAGCAGGGCTGTCTCATTCTTTGTGTCACTCACTGAAACCAGACATCATAACATAGCATGCTTATTGTGCACACACTCTTTTCACATAGTCCCACCCCAAGGGTGTACCACAACATACGGTCACTGAGAAGGCTCCAGCCAGTCTGGCATGGACTTCCCCACAATACCATATATGGTTCTTCCACCCTACAGCCAGTCAGGGAAGGGACAGAGTCAGGGCTTCCCAGGACTTTGGGAAAACAAGGTAACAGGCAATAGAAACCAAGAAGTCAAAGGGGCCATATTGCCTTCTATCAGGAATCCACTGATTCCTATGGAAGAGCCTGGGTTTCCAAAAATGGAGGAAACTCAGAGCACCTGTCAAATCAGCATGGAGCTGCCACCAGCCCATACCCTGCTCTGTGGGCCACACATATGTGCCCAAAAACATACACAAGAGGTGCTATGTTGTACCCCCACCCATGGGAGCCATATGGGTATCCCGAGGGTCTTTGCTCACCACACCCAAAAAGAAGAAAAGCTGCTGTGCAGAAAACAACACAGAACACACATGATAAAGGAGTACAGGACAAGGACATGGAAGCCCTGTCCCTCCAATGCATTTCCAGCATCACACTGTAGGGAACATGAGCTAAGGAATTCAAGTAATAATAATTAAGTAATTTAAGTAACTATAAATGGTATAGAATTCTCTTTCTGCATGTACCATGTTCAAACTGTTGTACAACTCATTATTTTCCACAGGCAAACAAAAATGTATTTGGTCATTGTCTAACATAAACCCATGATTTTTTTTTTTCCTTTGTCACATTTTTTCTTTCATGGAAAACTGAAGTAAAGTTACTGTCAATCACACTAAAGCCATACAACATAAATCAATGTTTGTTTCTTGTCCTGCTATCCACTAATGTCTTTATATTAATAATCTGCTCGCACAGAAAGAACTTCCATAATTACTTGAGTTCTTCATTGTCTGTTACTGAATCTGTGCCTAAATGTGAAGAAAAAAACGTTACATTCAACAGATAGATATGAAAAAAAAACATGTGTTTTCTTAAAATGTAACTCTCCAATGAAAATGTGGACTGTTTTCAAATCGTTATGTGTGTTGGAGCTTCAAGGAGTGTTTATGGTCTAATAGATAAGGCATCAATTCCAATTTCCACACCTGCATTCCATGCATACCGTCCCTGTAGCTAATGAAGTTTAAAATGGTATTTTTCCCTCAGCCTTGAGAATGCAGGGTCCTGTGGGTTTTTTCTTTTCCCAATGCTTTCTCTATGCACCATCTGATTAAAGCTTCTGTGGCACTTCAAAAGCTCATGCATTATTCCATCTCTATGTGGTATTTTCAGTAATTCCAATAAAAGGTATAGGGCCTCATTACAACCCAGGCGTTAAGGGTTTAACGGCGCCGTCGGCGCCGTTAACCCTTAACGCCTGATTACCATTTTAACGCCTGCTTTTCGCAGGCGTTAAAATGCAAGGCGCTAACCCGCCTTGGTGCTAATTACGGCACCGTAATTTACGGTGCCGTAATTAGCGCCTTCCCCACTCCCATTATGCCCTATGGGGCAAAAATGGGAATGGGGAAGGGTAAATGGAGAATGGGGATTTACTGCCCCACTCACCTTGTAATGGGGCGGTAAATCCGCCATCCACGGAGTTTACACCATGGTGGTAAAGTAGGGAACTTACCGCCTGGGTTGTAATGAGGCGGATAAACTTCAGCACTGCTTGTGATTTTCACAATGGACTATCACAGCGCCAAACTTTTCGTTGCAGTTGCCAGGTACTGATTACCCATGAAGTAAACTTCAGGTTTTACAACAGAAATGTTTTGGCATATTTCTATAATAAACATGTTTCATCCGGCAGAAATGTATCCAATCTAATGATGAGTATGTTAACAAGCTGTTAGCCATCTGTTATGTTTTCATTTGTGCTAACATTTCTCAACACTTAGAAAAATATCAAATAACAGGCCCATTTTTCCTTATCTTTCTGCAATATGTTGATGCTAAAGATTCATGTGTCTATGCACTAGGGCCTGTTTATGCTTGCTTGTGTGTCTGACAGTGGTGGTTTAAATGCTGAATGGGAGTATGTTTCCGACGGTGAGAAAGACGTTTTCCTCCACAACTGTGAACCATTACAGAGGGCATTTGTTTTCCATTCACAGTGCATGGAATTCTTGCTATTTCCCTATTTATGCACACACACATAACAGGTCTCAACGTGAAAGGGTTTGCTGCGTGCAGAACCAAGCCAATAGTGCAATATTTACATAGGACTTAGCTCACCTTGCTATTAAAGATGAGGCCCTTGTATCTCTCAGAAATACCAAAAGAGATGGAATGCTGGGAAGGCCTGGGGCCAGATTCTAGAAACATTGCACAGTTTGCACAATATTAGCACTAGGGCAAAATTGCCTAGTGCTAAAAAGATACATTTTTGATGCATTGTTGCATCAGGGTAAAGTTTGCCCTAGTGCTAATACCATTCCGTATTAGCACTAGGGCAAACTGTGGAAGTCTCATTCCAGCCCTCCCCACACTTTTAGATGCACACTTCATGATTCTATTTAAATTCCACACTGTTCCATCTTCCACTCTCACCACACTCTTAAAACACTGTGGTACCCTCATAGGGCCATATAATTTTTAAATTCCACTTTTACCTCTTCTTTCCAATTTCACTTTTACCACTTCTACTACTCCAGTCGTGTCAATTCCCCATTTCTTTACTCACCACACATTTCTTGTCATGGTATTCATTCTTCTTCTTATGAGTTTCTAATATCCTATTGGCAACAAAACCTTCACTTACATTCTTGATCCCTCACTTCTCATTCATCCATGCTAGGGAAAATGTACTGTTAGGCTCTCTAACCCTCATTGAATAGAAAGGTGAACCCCCAGTAGCAGTATGGGACGTTATTCTATTGCCCCATAACAAATCACACAAGGCTTCTTTCCAATCCATACCATTAGCTAAAGCTAGTTTCACACCTTTCCCCACCAATCCTATTCAATCTCTCTACCATACCATTTGTTTCTGGATGGTACACAGATAGGAACTTCCACCCCAAACCCAATGTATCATACAATGTCTTAATAGCCTTAAATTGAGGACCATTATCACTAAGCACCACTTCAGGATTCACTTCACTCCTAAAAATCATTTCTTTAAGAATCTCCTGCTCCTACTGTAGGGCTCCCCGAATGCATTGGTTAACTTGGAGCTCAACATACATCCTATAGAAGACAATGGGCCTCATTACGTGGTGGGCGGTAAGGGATTGCCGGCACCGGTAAGGGCACCAGTGCCGGTAATCCCTTACCGCCCTAATACGAGGTCCCTTAGCGGGTCCCTTCCTTAACGCCTGGTTTCACCAGGCGTTATGGAAGGGACCCGTTAAGGGACTTCAGAGCTAATAACCGTAACACAATTTCCCCCTTCCCATTGAGCCCTATAGGGGTTGAAATGGGTATGGGCAATGGCTTTTTCAAATGGGATTTACCGGTCCTGCAAAGGTCGGAATAGACCGGTAAATCCCCATTGAACGGGACCGGACACAGTACCGGTATTGGAGGTAGTCATGGCGCCAATAGCACCATGACTACCTCCAACCTCGTAATGAGGCCCAATGTTTGCCTATGCCCAGTTTATTACTGGTTAAGGATTTGGAGTATGGCATGCCTCGCCAAATATCAGATGCTCTTAAACATATTCTTGAGTTGGAGGGGTAAAAGGCTTACCCTGGGTTAGTCATGTTAAGAAGGTGTTGCTGGCCTTGAAAAAGCATTTTCTTTGGGGAGATCCTTCAAATATTAAAAGATCAGCCTGTTCAAGGATAAAAAAGTTTGCCTTCTGAAGTGATAGATGTAAATGCAAGTTTCAGCTCACAGGTTGAGTTTGGGGAAGGAGTACCTCTTGCATAAAGTCGAGTTTGGCCGTGAGATATATCTGAATGTTTGAAACCCCCATATGCTTGAGCTTTGTTTACTAGCTTTAAGATGGGCACACTTTGATTTGCTTCTTTTACTAAATCTTGGGGCACATGTAAATCAGGCCTTTGTCCTATTTGCAATAGCTTGGATGAAAGAGTTAAACCTTTTTAATTTTTTTGTGTTGAGTATGCTTACCTGAGGAAATGCTATTTAAAATCAATGCTATGGGCAAGAAATATTTGCTCGACCTCTGAAGCTTTGGTGTTTTGTAAAGGAAACCCGGAGCAAAACACTGTTTTTGTGTTGCCTGTTACATAAATTGGGCTTGGTTGCGTTGATCCAGCTTGATAAAATGTATGTAACTTGAAATCCTGAGGGTTACCATGTTGGCATAGATTTATCTAGAGGGAATGTGTGAAAAAAGTGGAAAGTAAAATATATTTTTGGGGGGCTGCAAGGATGTTCTATCCCCAATATATCTTTAATATTCGATATATAGTTTTAGTATTTTACACAGTTTTTTGTGATGTTTTATTGTGTTGTTTTTGCTGAAATTGTATTTGATGAACCTTTTACTCTGATTTATTATGCATTCTTTGCAATGTTTTTCTTTTTTTGTACTTCGTTTTTTACACCAAATTCAGTTTTGATTGATTAACAAAGATATTTTCCAAAAATACATTGACTTTCCTTGATTTGACCTTATCCAGCACTACCACCCCTGGTCAACATGAATACCTGTCCACCAACACCAACATGAACCTTTTTCCACATCCTAATCCTTCATAAGGACCCAGAATATCTATAACTAATTTCATCCATGGTCCCTTTGGCACAGGAATTGGAGTGATAGGTAGGGTACAAGTCACCAAATTCTTATCACAATTAGCACAAGGTTTACACATATGCATTATGCTCTCTACCTGTGCATCCATCACCGGCCACCACATCTCTCCCTTGCCTCCTTTCGGTTATTGTAATTCGAGGGTGAGACTCATGGGCTATTTGGATTATCTGCCCACTCATTTTTTCAGGTGGTATCACTATAGATCCTCTCATAATCCAATCCTTTTCAATTGACAACTCCTCCTAAACCATAAAGTACCCCTTATATGCTTCCTCTAATTGGTCCTTTTCTGGCCATCCCTCATCAATTCATTATTAGGCAGCTCATCCTCCCTGTTACATTCTTCCCATTCATCTCTTCCAAATGCCTTCACAACTCCACAGACATTTACTCCATATGCTCTTCAGAAAAATTAGTGCTACTCACAGATAACAGCATCCTGGATTATAAATCTTCCACACAATTCCTTTTTCCTGGCAAATATTCCAACTCACAATTGTATTCCATCAAGCTCAGCCCTTGCCTAGCACTCACTGGTGTCACCTTAGACATTACTTAATTCCTTTCAATGTTCAAATTTCCTCTAAAGGTTTATGATATGTCATCATCATATACTCCTCTCCCAAAATATACTGCCTGAAATACATTGCGCCCCAACAGCACACTCATTCAATCACTGAGAAACGTGTTTCAGTATCAGTCACAGCCCTGGATGCAAACAGCATTATCCCTTCTCGATCCCCATCTTTCTGGGATAACACTGCAACCAAACCTTTGCAACTCACATCTTCTGTAATTATGCATTTCCTTCCTGGTACAAAGCAACCCAAAAAGTGTGCCTCTGTTATGCCCCTTTGTATCTCTCTTACAGCTTGTTCATGACTTTTCATCAACCGAATTTCACATTCTTCTTCCTAAGCTCCCTTAACAACTGAATAATAACTGCAAACCCTGGAATACATTTATTGCAATTCTCCACCAAACCTAAGAAAGAGTGCCACTCTTCATTATTACTGGGCCAAGGTGCATCCTCTAGTGTCTTTAACCTTGGTTTATATTTGCCATTGGATAAGGTATGACCTAAATAATCCACTTTTGTCATGCCAAATGTACATTTACTATGGTCCACTGCAAGTACTTTCTCTTCTATTCTTTTCAACTCAATGCACAATCTTCCATTATGTTCTCTTTCTCCTTGAACTCACCCCAAAATGTCATCCTGAAACACTTGCACCCAAACATGTGCATCATCTCACTTTGAAATACAGCTGCAGCTGACACCAACCCACAAGACATTCTCACATACTGATACATGACAAAAGATGTCATAAACATAATATATTTCCTAGATTCCTGATGTAATTATATTTGATAGTATGCTGCAGACAAATCGATTGTGTAAATGTAGCCTTATTTCCTATTGCATTCAACATTTCCGAAATTATCGGCAAAGGATACTTCTCCAGAAATGTTGTTTGAGTTGAGATGTCCCAAACATCTGATAGGACCTGTGTGAATTTTTCACCAACAATTTCTTTTTGTATACAAATATTTTGTTGACATATTCATTACATACATATTCCATAATTCCTTTTATTTCTACTTCTCAAATTAATATTTTTCCAGAAATGTAGTAGTATAATACACAAAATATATTTATTTACAGAGACTTATATTTGTCTAGAATGCATTTCGGTCCTATGAACATCTTCAGGGACAATATTTAACATGAGGGTGCCCTATACTATTAGAACTCAGGGGCAAACAATACTATTATTACATAAGGGGAATCCTAATAGATAATTACTGACACAATGTTTGGTTCTGTATCATTTAGTCACCCTTATGTGGTGTACCTAGAATAGTTCCCTTCTGGATGATTTGCAATTAATTACTCATGCAATACATAACTCATGTTTATTTTTTATTAGGTCAGGTTTTTCTCCTTGGCCTTGTTGTTTATTATTTGTTTTTCTTCATAACTAGAGCTTTCGGACCCCAATTACTGTCACTCCTCATACCTCAATGTTATCTTCATGTTTTGCAATTCTTTTCTTGAGACATAATACAAATCACATACATAAAACAAACAAAAATTAAATTTGCAAAAACAGGTACAAGAGTCAATCAAACATAAAATACCATTAACAGACATACAATCAAAAAGCATTAAGAAGCATAAAGTTGATTTTGGCGTCTACATCTATAATGTGTCTGTAGAGCCCAAGTCTAAATAAAATGTCTAGACCAATTGTCTGTGTGTTGGTGCAGAGTTGCCAAGTCTCCTCTGCTGGTGTTTAGCTGCAGATGGAAAGTGGGGCTAGAAGTGTGGAGTGGTGGTCCAAGCTTGAGACATTTCGGAAGGGAACATTCACTTCTACTGCCTTCTTCTGGACTTGATTGAGTTCCCCTATGATAGAAGAGGTGCACACAGAATTATTTGTGGTGCATTTGATCAACATGTCTGTTTGTGCACTGACAAGCTTGTTAGAAAAAGCTGAGGGGGAAAGTAAGACAAATTTAATCAGGCTCCATACAGGCCTGTAGTTCACTGACCTCGAATGAACAACCAGTCTTTAGGCTTCCTCCTGAGATAGCGTTGCTAACTGGGAGATCAGCATGAACATTGTGCTTCAGGAATCCTATGGGTGCATCCTGGGACAAAGGGGCAAAAGAGAGAAGGCCAGTGACTGAGATGTCCGCCCTCGGGTGGAGTTCTACAGATCTATATAACGAGCTTCAAAAAAGGTCATTAACTGAATTGGAGGTGGTGCAAAATCATAGGGCTTCGAGCCTATGTGTGCTTCACTCGTAACATCTGAAAAATATTCTTGTCTTCCTTTCGTTTTTAGAAGATATTGCCTGAGATCCTACTGTAGGGTCTTATCTTATTTGCAAGCTTTTAGTCTTCAGTTATATTTCCCTTCTGGTATCCTTTGTTTCTTCAAAGAGCTCTTGACTGGGACAACAGGACCTCTGGAAAGGATACTTGTCTCACCTTACCAATGGACTTTTTAGCCACCACCATTGGAAATACCCATTCATACGCTTCTTCATCTTCTATTACCTCTTCTCTTTTGAGCCTATCAAGTTCTTTCTTAAAATCATCTCTTAATGCAATACGTATGTGCCTCACTGCATGTGACTTTGGCCTAATACCTTCTGTGAGTTCCATGTTATGGCATTACCCCTTAAGCTTCCCTATTCCATCTTTAAACACTGCAGGAAATAATTCTCCCTCTTAACCTATATTGTACTCACCAATCTCTTTCTTGCTTGCCATCACAATAAACACAGGTTCATGGCTTCCTGTATTAAGCTTCATTTAAATGTTGGCCTGATACTCCTAGCCCAAAATATTGACACCTTTTCTAGCCGCATACACCTTCACTTCAGCTAATCTCCCTTTCAAACTCAATCAAAGCCATTTTGTATCCTATTATTTTAATTACTGCACCCTCAAAGACTCCCACATGCCTTGTTTCTGATTTCTTCAACTCTTCCTACATAGCTTTTCCCATTTATCCTTCGTGATAATGGTGTATGGTGATCCTGAATCCACCATTAACTCTGAATTCACCCCATCAATTTTAAATATACTCTTTCGAGCCTTTTTTTATTGCCCCATCCTATCGTAACAACCTACATTTCCTGCTTTTCCTCTTCTTCCTCATCTTCCTGTGCCCATTTCACTTTGCTACTCTGTTTTTATTTCTACACACAATTCCAAAATGACCTTTCATCCTTTTGTTTTAAAGGGGGAGAGTTTTTTGATGTGGCTTAATTCCTATTTTTCCACATTGATTCCATTTTCCAGAAGAAGACTTGATCTTCTCCCCTCCAGAAAACTCAGAGTGCATATTTCTCCAAAACTCTTTGCTTTTATTATACTCCTTATACTGTCCATCAGAAGCGGCTTTCCCTTACTTTGGCTTGACAACTATAACCTTTGTTGGTTTCTGCAAGTCCTTATCCTTTTCCTTTTTTGCTTTGGCACAGATTGTGGCATGTTCCACATTCTTGGCAATCACCATAGTTTCTTCAAATGAATCATCACCACATATCCATAATGCTCCTATTTAATGCTGCTGTTTGTGTGTATTATAATATGATCTCTTAAGAGGCCATCCAAGCGTAGTCCTCTGCCAAAATTGTAAGTCAGGGCAAACATCTTGAGAGCGATTACATAATCAAGCAACGATTTGTCCATCTCCTGCTTCCGTGAATAGAAATAATAACTATTCACTGCAACATTTCGTCTCATCACATGCTCATATTAATTACCTCCTTCTCCTTCTCTTGATCTCAAACAGGGTAATCTGAAGATTCAATGCCCTTCCAGACCTAAAGAGTGCAGCAATAACATTTTCTCTTTTGCAGGCGTGAAGCGTTCATTCTCAATTGTATCAATATAATTAACCCAGTACACTTTCACTCCATCGATGGAATTGGTGTTTCACCAAGTACTGCCAAAAATGGCTGTGGCGGATGGATCGTGACCCCTTGCATGTCACCTATCCCACAACAATCTTGACTTGATTAAAGGAGTTGAAATAAATAAAAGGACCATTTTCTTGTGTGTACTACCACAGCAGTATTGACACGAAGAAGAGGAGAGTAAAATACGATTGATGTAAAATAATGTCCTTTTTTCATTAAATAGAACTGGGATAAGAAAGAGTATAATAGAATAACCATCACCCAAAGGAATTTCTAAAGTCACAAAATGGCTGCACGCTCGCACTAGTTCATTTCCTCTGAAGTCAATGTGCACTTTCTAGTGCATGCAACAGAACGATTAGAGATCCTTTCCTCTAAACTCCATGTTCAACGGCACAGCAATGCCTTGCACTTCCTGTTTGAATGCTGCACAAGGCTGCTCGAGCAACCCGAGCCCCTACGCCAGCTCCATTACTACCTTGGGGCTCTTTCAGTCACATGGGGCACACACAGTGTCTGTCAACTTATAGCTGACACAGCAACACCCAGATCATCTAAAAACACAATGGAAACACAACGGGCATTCCTGGTCCTGCACACATGGGACTCAGCTACTCATTGGCAATTGATATATGGGGGTCCACACAGGTAGGTTATTACACTTCTTTATTTGTGAAGCAAAGCTCTGAACAACCCCACGGAAACCACTCTGCCTTCTCCCTTCATCAGCGCAACTGCTTCTCTCTCTCTCAACTGTTCCAGTGGCAGCTCTGAGCCCCCTACTATTCTATATTTCATGTTGCATGATTTCCATTCTAATATTACTAAAACGCAGAACAACCTTGTGGCTAACTATCAGCCTCATCCAATTGCCCCTTCCTCATGAAGTATATTGAACATATTGTGGCCTTGCAATTAAAAGACTTCATAGAGTTTCACCAGTTACTGGGCCTCTTTTAATCTGGATTATGCCATTTTCATGGTACAGAGACCACCCTCTTGGATATCTGGGGGGCCATTGGAATGTGGTTAATAATCACCCTCAATTGTAATAATGCTCAATCCTTTGGTGGTTTTTGACATGCCTGTGGTTTGTTTCTTTTAATATGGGTCATAGTACCTGTGTAACCCGGGATGGTCTAGCTACTGACTTTGCTTTCTCTAAATACGATGTTCCTCAGGTGTCTGCCTTATCACCACTGCTGTTGTATCTACATGAAGACTTTTCACGACCTTCCTACTCAGATGAGCATTGATATTCTATGATTTGTGGATGATACACATTTTAGCTATCTGATTGTCCTTTGTTTTACAGTACAATCTTGTCTTGTATTCTCATTCAAACTAAGGCCTGGATCCAGCTCAATGGACTCAGCCTTAATACCATGAAAATCGAGCTGGTTCAGGTACACATTGTATTTCCTTGAGTGTCCCAACCTCTCATTCATCTTCATTTCAGCATGCGAGAAGTAGTATCACTCGAAATAAAGCTTAATCTTTAGGTGTTGTGAAAAATAGGGTTCTGCTCTGAAGGAGAACAAAAATGAGTAGGAGTGAAAATACCCACTCAGGCCTCACACTTCTACAAACCTAGTGCCAGTGCAATCAAAAAAGTAAAACAGTCACAGGTACGAAATTTACCTCGTTCGCCTTTTGTGGTTATGTGGGCCGCAGAAGGATATGCTATTATGAGGGGTGTGAATGTGATTCAGTAGTGACCCAAACAGCAAATACTAATAGTCCAATCAAAGTTCTATAAAAATAGATAAACTTTAAAAAAGCACATTATCTGCAAAATGATTAAATAGAAAACACTCCATAAAACTCACCCCTAAGGAAAGAGCTGAGAATAAACAAATATAACATAATGCAGGACTCTTTGTAATCAATTAGGGGTGTAAGGTGAGTAAACACCACAACGTTCTTAAAATAATATGCTTCTTGGGTGGAAAAAGGTGAAAAAGTGACCTAACAAGTATTGATGGCCCAAATAGACAAGGGGGTGGGGGGGAGGGGCAGTGTGTGGTTGGTCATACCTTGTTTCAGTTTTTAGGCGGTTCAACAGTATGAAACCTCGGCTTCGAGCAATGGTGCGAGTGGATCAAGATCAGTTTCAGCATGGTGGATCAAGTGTGTCCAAGCGGCAAATGGGCGTCAAGCAGGTTCAAATTCAGTAGCTCTGTGCGGCTCAAAGGCAGCTTTTGGTGATGTAGTTTGGAGATCTCCCCAGGATCTCTTCCAGGTCAGGCCAGGTCAAGTCGGGGTGTAACCACTTGGAAGGGTTGATGAGTGATGCTCCAGCCATTCGAGTGTGCAGGTGGCAGTTATCGAAATGGTAATCCTGTTCCTGTTATGTGTGGTTTGGAAGTGGCAGTTCAAGGACGTGTTGGGTTGAGTCTTGGTGTAACTCCTGTTTGCTGTCAGGAAGTGAGTCTCCAGCAGTTTCAGTCATGTCCCAGCATCAAACGTTTGATCTCAGCATTGAGCAGCTCAAATGCAAGTAATTGTTCAAATGTCTGGAGGAGTGTCAGAAGTTATCACCAGCCTGATCCCTTGGCATTGATGGCATTAAGTTCGGTTCTATGGCCATTTGACTAGTTCTAAGGCAGCAGAAACGGGAGACTTAACGGATCTGGTCCTTGCAGCTGCTGTGAGACCAAGGGGCTCAAGTACAGGGTCAGTGCTTTCAGGGTCTGCCATCCCTGCCTTGGTAGATTCTGGTGTAGAGCCAGGTCCTCCGGGTCTACAACAATAGTCACCTCCAATGTGCTGTGGGAGTGGGTAGGGTGCAGAGCTTTTATCTGCCTTGAACTGCTCCCTCCTCACCTCAGTCTTAAAGGGATTTGGAAAGTTCAACTCTCTCAAAAGCGGTACAGTGAATTATTCTCAGGTGTTGTTCCAGAGTGAATCAAAGAAGTGGTTTGAGATCCCTTCTTTAAAGTAAAATGTCCAAAAATGATTGGACTAAAGTTAGTCTGCCTTAGTGGTCCAATCCCTGTTCTTGAAAGAAGTGGACTTTGCTCTTCATACTTCACACTCAAAGTGCTTTTCTCCAGAGAAAGTGGAAGGGAAAGGAAGGAGAGAGATGTGCAGAGAGAAACAAAATAGATCTCTCCCTGCCTACAATATCCTTTCCCCTTCCCTTCTCCAAATAATCAAAGGTCTTTAGAAATACAGCACACTGTGTTAGGCTTAGCCCTTTGTGAATGGGCGTACCCTTTTATTCCTGTTCCCAGGCAAGTACCTGTCCATGGGGAAAGGGTGTTATCTGCCCTTAGAAAGGAACAAAGGGAGGCAATTCCCCCCCAGGCTACAGTCCTGCCAGTGAGCAGAGGGAGCCTTGTCTGGAATGAATATGCATAACACTTCCACAACTGAACTGGGCCCACAGGGCTGACACATGTGTGATATCAATTTGAATGTGGCTCCAATGAATATAGGTAGCACAATGCATCATGCCTTAACTCAGGAATAGCTTTATTTTAGCGTTTATGCTGCCACCAACATTGGCTATTTCATCAGTTTTGGTACATGGCGGTGTATGTTGAATGTAACCCCTGCACTGCAGAGACTAGGCTGTCGCTGCAGCTGTCAGCAGGGCACCTGTTAACTCTGAACCTGCTCTGTGCCACTGGTAGAGCAGGCCCTGCAAATCCAGATATTGATGCAGCAGGACGTCCATACACACTATGCGATTTGCATGCAACTTATGAAAGGGGAATCTGATCAGCAGATCACCCTTTCAGAGATAGAATGACCTGCATTTATTACATTAATAAACTTAAAAAAAGCCAAGGATTCTACACCCTTCTCAAATGCCAATCCATCACAGGTGTCTATCTTGACCCCCTCATTTATCTACAGCATGAAGATGGAGGGGGCACATATCTGCCAATAGTACTCTTGGTTTTAGCGATTGTTGCTATTTTAAGGCGTTGTCAAATTGATGGCGAATGTTCATGGGCTAAATGTGAAGTTTTGTATATTTTCAAACCTTGTTGCTTGCTTTATCTTGCTTTTATGTATTTTCATGGCTCTAATTGCCTAATACAATGATGATGGGTCATGACGATGATGATACATCTACAAAACCATTTTAGAAATGATCTCAATTAAAATATGAGTACATACTAATTTAAGAAGAAAGTGCCTAGTCATGTGTCCTGGTTGAAAGATTTCCATCAGGACAGACAGAATCAGTTAAGTAATCCTTTGAACAATGTTTTCTAATAACTCTCCAGCTTTACAGCTGAGAATCAGAGGTTTCACAGAACGACAATGCAACTCTTCTAAAAATCTTGCAAGTTGATACTAGAACTTCTTTAAATAATGACTGAGGGCCTGAGTACCATTTACATACAAAAAGTGTAATTCTTGGATGGAACCAAACTTTTCTTATTTGCTCCGCATTCTGGAGCTTTATAAATATACGCACAAAATATATCACAGAATATCTCATCATAATATACATACCAATATCACTTATGACATCATATCAGAAATCAAGCAGGACAGCACCTGTAACTTCCTCAATGACTTTATTGGTAAGTACCAGCCACAGGGAATTTCTTTTACTTTGTTTGACCATATAGCAAAGGTGCATTATGCCTTGTATTTTATGAAGATGTGGATGCATTTGTTATACATTGTGAATAATAGGTGAGGAACTATAGAAACATGATATTGTACATAGGAAACTACAACTTAAAGTTCAATTCAGCAAAACTTTGCAAGCTTTGGAAGTCTGGAGACTTTTGATTACATGTTGCACTACCCTGACCCAACATAGGCAATGGTGAGGGATCGCATTTGTCATAGTCCAAAACATGTCCCAGAATGTCGGCTCCAACCATAATACTAAAATGATTACAGCATTCGTATATCCAGTGCTTTAGCATCTCTAGTCCTGTTAAGTATGTATCCTCACAAAAGTAACATGTTTTTAACCACGATGAGCATTGCAGGCCCTGTGACCTTATTCTGGTGTGTTAGAACAGCAGAGAAGTGTGTGATCTGCTGTACCATTGATGTCAGTCCTGATGCCATTGATGATGTCATATGTGAAATCTGTGATATAATTTGTGTTGTCATACTGGATCCTAAGGGCAGCGCAATACAAGCCCCATAGTTATGGTGGTGTGACGGATTTCATTAGTTTTGTGGTGTTAAATCAGCACCTTAAAGTCACTACAAATAGCGTTTTTCACTAAATGTATTCACCATAACGTCCCTTAACTAAATGGTATTCACTGAATATTAATGTTTTTTTATGCTATACCTCCTACCACCAGTAAATCTGCATTTGTTTTTAAAATACCTAATGTTATATAATGTGTTATCAATATCTGTTCTTGAGCTACACAACATCTGGTTGATCAAGTATTTCATGATTTGTTTGCTCACTGATAAGATGAGATTAGTAATGGTGTACTGTGAAGAGGATGTGCGAGGTGGGGTTAGTGAGGGACTGTTATGAGAAACACTGAGGTTGTGTATTTGGAGGCTGTGACAAAGAGTGAGGTGGGGGTAGTTGGGGGTCTGTGATGAGGAACAGTGGTTTGGTGGTAGTGTGGCACTGAAATGAGGAAGAGTGACGTGGTGCAGTTCTGTAACCTACAGAACATTAAATCAAGCCGACTTCACTTCTGAAAAAAATATACCTTACACATTATAAACCCAAAAATCCTTTTAAGGACTAGCTATACATATACATGTTTTAAAAAATACAAATCATGCTCAGATTGAGATCTCTGACCTTACTTGGACTAGGATGAGGACTGTGCTGATATGAGATCTAAATTCATGCCCAACATCCAGAAAAATCAGTGAACACTGTACCAATTGAAAAATATTCAGCTATATTAAAAACACTACTCATAACTTGTGAAATACGTGCCTTCTGTTTTATGTTTCAACTTTAGCCAATCATCGCAAATCTAGATCTCATACCCTTACAGCCCCTTACTTGTCCCAGTACATTACTGGATTGAAAATGTAATATAGAAACAATACATACTTTCTCTGCACATCCGCATTACATACACATTTCAAAATATTGCCCCTTTTCATTAGTCACTCATCCTCAATCATATGTGCACGAGTTTCATATAGGTTAGGTGACATGTCTTTGAGTTCTGAGATTCAGAATTAACAAAAAAGGAGAGATGTGCAGACACTATGTGAATCGAGAACCAGATATAATTATGATTTCAAAGTTTACCTTGTTTCTATCCCCTACACAAAATGAATCGAGAATTTTTAATTTTTAATGTTACAAATTATTGAAATGGTGAATGCTGATGAAGATGCATAGATTGACCAACAATGCTACAAAACTCTCTAAACAAAAAGCTATAACACCAACACATGTAGATTTGAGGAGCACATATACACCCAATGGAATAAAAACTGCATCTTAATATTCCGATAACTTTATTACATGTGAAGAGAAGATGTAAACACTACATAAAACATAGATATTTGCAATCTCTTTTGGACAGTTAAATTAAAATGGTGAAAAACATACTATTTTGCTTAACTTTGTGATTCAAACCGCAATGTAAGAAGCACTAAAAGTTGACATTTGATTCCCAATTTGAGATTCATCAAAATATTGATGTAAGGCAAAACAAACATATAACATTCAAAGAAATAAGTATTTGCCAAACCTAATCTAATCAACAACCACATTTTCACGTAACATATTTAAAAGTCCATAATATAAGAAGAATAAAAACAGAAACATTTCTTTTCAGATCATGATTCATATGTACAAAATAATCTGCAAACGGATTGGCCTAAGGACACATGGCCAATATGAAATCTGAGAGCTGATTGTTTCATAGCCACAAGAATTGTGAATCACACATAAATATACTACAGAAAACCTTATACTTTTTCATAGCTTTGGATACAAATTCAGATAGAAACAGTGCAAACTTTGAATGCCTATTTGTCCAAAAAGCACTATTTCCATTAAAACGTTTTGACATGCTTCTTATCACCACTACCTCACAGTGCCTTTCCTCCACCCCAAGGCGGTTGTGCTAGACCACCCTCAGTAGAGGTTGAAGTAGAAATTAGACGTAGAGAAAAGCATATATCTGTCACTATGTTATGTTATGTTATTTTATATTATTTTGCATTTATCTAGCGCCTTATATACCATTGGTATGGTCTGAAGGCGCTGGTAGGTTGAACGCCCTTGGGAACCGAAGTTCAGATCAGTAGAGAGAGTAGAGGGAGTCAAAAGGTGCTTGTGAGCACCGAGTATGTGTGCAGCTCGTGCAGTATTCGTGTAATAGCTGCTTCTTAGCGGTAGGTGTGGTGGTTGAGAGATCAGGAGTATGTGTTAGTTCTGGCAGGATTTATCCAGACCGGCTGTGGCTGCGTTAGGCCTGAGGAGAACGCCTGGCTGGGGGTGTGTAACCAGCAGTGTTTAATTAGAATAATGAGGAGTGAGCGGCGGATGTTGGTATGAGAACAGTTATACCGAATGGTGTCATAGTATCTCTGTGTTCTAGTTGAGTGGTGATGTAAAGGAGAGAGTAAGCGTGGTGGTGTGATATGATGGGTTATATGTTATTTCAAACGTTCTCTGCATTCCAAACCATACTATATACGTCATGCAATTCTATGCACTCCAGTCCGTTCCATGCACTCCGATCCACTCCATGTACCAGAGTCTGCTCCATACACTCCGGTCCGCTCCACACACTAATGCATTCCAGTCAACCCCGCACGTTCCAGTCTGCCCCATGCATGCACTCTTGTCTGCCCCACGCATGCACTCTTGTCTGCCCCACGCATGCACTCTTGTCTGCCCCACACATGGGCTGCTGTCTGCCCCATGCTCTCCGCATTCAGCACTTCTACATACCCATCTATTCTATGCACTCATCAGTACTGGATGCAATCTGTGCTCGTTTGTTCTACGTACTTGTATGCTCTACGGACTTCTATATTCAACTTTCACAGAGATGCTATTGGGTATACTTCTAAATTCGACTTCTAAATGCACTTCTAGATTCAACTTTTCACAGAGGGGATATTGGGCACACTTCTAAACACAACTTTCCATGAGCGGCTATTGGGTATACTTCTAATTACAATTTTCACAGAGAGGCTATTGGGTACATTTCTAAGTTCAACATTCACAGAGGGCCAATTGGGACACTTCTAGATTCATAGAGAGGTTATTGGGCACACTTCTAAATTCAACTTCTAAGTGCCTCAACTTATATGCATCAAAAGATATAGTAGGCAATAACCCCTGCAGTGGGTAAGCCATCCTCACTCATCCACACATGAATGATTTGCTAATGTCATTTAATTTTACTGTGGGTCTACTGTTCAAACCCCTACCGGCTAACTCCTTAACCAAACATGCCACCAAACATGGTAGTGTTTAGTTCTGTACCCCTGGATTTTGATGATGCTCATTGCCTTGTGTGCTCGGTTTTCTTTGTGCCCTATGACTCAGGTTTCTCATTGGTGCATTACAAATAACAAAATAAAATAAATACAACAACTATACAGTATGACAATATACCAAACTTTAAAAAGATGATCCAGACTTATTACATATTCATCAATGCTTCTAACTTGAATTGTCAATAATGAAGACTCAATGAATGCTCTAACTCTCTCCTGCAATGTGAGAATATTTGTGTTACGAGACATAAGTTAAAAAATGAATTGCCACTATAAAAGTAACTACACATAATACACTAAATATGTAAAAGGTTATACATGAAATTACAGCTATCATTGTCTAGCCTATATCTCTAGTGAAGATGATTCAGCCAACCATCTCAAAAACATAATAGCTCCTTAAAAGGAATTGGCTACTTCATCAATTCTCACTAGACAACCACATGCAATGAATTGCCTTCTTAATACATCTCCTCTTTACCAATGTGATATTAAAAATGGGTAAAACAGACTCTCATACTCATTGCAGTCCTCTCATAGTAAGGAGAAGACAGCTGAAGGCTGGATGCCTGGAGCTAGAGCCTGGAGAAAAGAGTGTTGTCTGTACAATCCCGACAAATGCAAAAAATCCCCAAAATATCAAATCCAATTGAAAAAAACACTTATCAATACCATCATGGGCTCGTAGCAAAAATCAGCAAAAATTGTAAAAATTCCCTAAAAAGATGTAGGGCCCGATTCAAGGAATAATCTGCATGGCAAATCAGGGCATTGCATGCCATTCTTCACACAAAACCCTGTAAGTTCATTCATGGAAGTTCATGTGTGGAGTTTGTGTAGGGCTGGCATGTAGCTGCGAGCAGACCAGTGCATTGCGTGAGATTCCTCACAGAGTGTGGGCCGGGCCTACATAGAGGCCCAAATAGGGATCGGAACACGCAGAATGAGGAAGAACTCAGCACAATGTGGACGAATTGAGGGTCGATCCACGGCTAAGCAATCACACGCCCATTCCAACGCAAACCCAAATGTATTCATGGATCTCATTGCACAACATCACGTTGGGAAACAGCATACTGTGGGATGTTTTTACCCATGCATCCGAGCCCTACCTCAAAAACTGTGCAGTACTGGCATTGAAAACATCATGATGGCCAGAGCTTCCCAGAAAATGCCCAGGGAAGTGCATGAAGAATAGGCTGCCACCCATTTTGCCGATGTTATGTGCACAGAAGGGCACTGCCTAAAACCACCATTGGACTACCCACACAGTAGCCTGAAACCATTGGGAATGGCAATGCTGATTGCCAAAAGCAACCTAGAATTGTGGGGAATTCATGTTCTTAAATCCCAAAAATGGGTGCATTACCAGTACTCACCACTATCAGAAAGCCGGTGTTTTAAAACCGCCAGATTTTTTTTTGTGTAAAACTGAATAAATGAACCCAAAGCAGGCCAAAGAAAGACTTATTGAGGGGTGGATACAATGTAAAGTTATATTCTGAAGTGACTTGAAGGTTTATAACAAGACTGGCTGAGCTGTGGATTTCAGCAGTTTAAGTACATTTGGACTGAAAGACACTAAAAATCTAAATGTTTAAAAGAAATGAGTGACCTACTTTTGAGTGTCACATAGGTTGCAATTGTTTAAATGTCATAGTTTTAAACTTAGAATCAGCATTCTAGCTGCATATGTAAAATGGTTAGTTTTATTTGAATGCAGAAAACTGGGTAACTAAAAGTGACATTAGCTGGGGCCTGGCTTAAGGAACTGAATTCTACCCACCAGCTACCCCCGACAGGAGTTGAGACTTGCACAACTGCTGTGTTCCCAGGCCTACCTGCCTTTTGCTGTTCCCACCCAAAAGGGATATGACACTTCTCTGATTGAATTACCAAGGGACTGCTAGAGAATAAAAATAGGACCCAGGCAGAGGGTTTATTGAAGTGGCCATAAATGGCTTCCTCTTGAACAATGGGCCTTCCAGGGCCCAGGCAGATGGTTTATTGCAGGGGTAATAAAAATGGCTTCCTCTTGGCAGAAACGGGGAGGGGGAGAAACTGGAGACAGAGGCTGAGCTTGAAGAAAGTGGAAAGACTGGTTTCTGTACCATGTGACCTGAAAAGACACACCCCTGTAGCCAGAATATGGTTTTAGAAAAAGATGAATAACTCATAGTACGGACTTGTCATAATTATTTAAATGATACCATAATTCTTGTGATTTTTCTGCCCACATTTTAAGAGGTTTTTAGAACCGGTGGCATGATCTGGGGGCACACTAGCAGTTAAGAGGGTATTACTTAAAATGTATGCATGTTAAAAATCTGCCACTTCATCAAGTAATGTCCATACTCCTTGCGCACATGTGTATAAATTTGGGGTAATGTCCGATATTACGAAACCAGTTAAAAAGTGCAAATGTTGCCATTTCTGAATGCAAGCTCCCAGGAAGAGCAGATTTGGACAGGGTATACCTCCTGTGATATGTGATGGCTGCATGTAATTTTAAACAAATGTGTACCTGTGCAAATATGTCTTTTGGGTCAAAATATAGATTGTGTGCAATTTGACAGGGGTGGGTTCTCTGTACCATAAACAGACCTCATCATGATGACACTTCATTTCATTCCCCCAATCAAGGGGAAGAGGATGAAGTGGCCAATGACAAGTGGAGAGGGGTAGGGCCTAGGAAGCTAGCCTCTCCACCCATTTTCAAAACACATGAAAGCAGACAGTCAGGACAGATAGAGACATTCAATTCCATCTGCTGCGGGACGCTCTGCCGGGAAAATCCATACTTTACCTCCATCAACCTCCAGAGAGCCAACATAGAGACTTCAATCTATCCACCTTCAGAGACCAAGACTTTGCTTCAGAATTTGTAGCAGAGAAGTCAACTACAAGCTAAATCCCTCTTTAGCAGGCCTCAAATCATTGCCATTATCACAGCCAGGCAAGCTGTTTGAATTCTTTGCAAGAACTCTTGCCATTTGCCAGAGAGCAGTGTTGTATCCAGAGAGAGACCAGCTGAACCGGAGACCGCTGTATCTGGACCCACAGACCTGATCAGAACCAGAGACCCAGACCAGACCAGCAGAGTAGAGCTGACCCCGACGCTGTGCGCAAAGACCGTCCGTGGCGAGTGAAGAAAACCTGACCAGATCCGTGGCGAGGCCCATTCTATTTCTAAATATATTGTGAGTACCTAGCAGAACTGTGCAGAACCAATCTCTTAGTTAAAATAATATAATTCAATCTATTTTAATCTAACCAGAACTGTCTCCTAACTGTCACCTGTCATTTGCAAAGCTGTAACCTGTCGCTTTGAACTTTTAACATTTCAAATCCGAAAAACTACCTTTATTTAATCGTTCATAACTCCGTAACCATTTGGGCTAGGAACTTGGTTTAACTTTCCTCTGAAAGCTGGGAATCTTGGCTTTTCAACGAACCTGGAACCGCATTCCTATTCCACACACTTCTTCGCAATCGCGAAAAACGCATTCGTGAGTTTTACCGCGATTTGCAATTTCTCCACGTGTGAAAACAGCAGCTTCCTTGCTTTCCTTGCTAAAAATGTGTTTGCCTCTTAAGAACCATCCCTGAATAATTGCTAGAGTGAGCCTGGACTAATATTAACTAGATACCACTCACCCTGAACCTCCAAAGGGAATTAAAATCATTTTAGCACATTTTCCAATATATTGCTATCACATATAAAAGCGTTTTGGGCCTGTGTTTCAAACTTCTGTAGTCTAAGCTTGCTGTGGTGAACTGAATTACATTTGATTGCATTTCTGAGAACTGTGTGCTTTCCTTCCATTTCCTTGCATTGCATAAAGGGGGGAGGGGATTGCCAGAGGAAAGTGATTACATTGTTTTGTTGAAATCATATTGAGTATTTTCTGTATTGCATTTTCATTCAACATTACATCCATCTGAACTTATATAAAGCATTCTCTACCACCTTATTCTTCTGTTCCTATTCACAAGCGTGCTAGTGCCAGACTATCCATTATTGATTACTGCTCAGATTCAGTGTGATATTCAATTATTAATTTATTATAAAGCGTGATATATATATATATATATTGTTTAAATTATCAAATAAACCTTTAAACTTGCAAAACAGAACTACTTCTTGGCTCAGTGGGGTCAGGGGGATTCCAAGAGAGGGGTGTTATATAGGGGTAGTCATCCAGAACGCATGAACTGGACATAAAGATATATCAATAAGGGTTTCCATTCAGTATCCCAGACTAGGCATTGACTTAGCTGTAGTGTTGAATTGAATCCTCTTACAAATTGGGGGCTCGGGCCGGACGTTTGGGTTAGATCTACCATTTGTGCAGATTAATACAGCGTGCCAGCTGACCAGATACACATATCCGGTCGGAGCACACGCTGTGTTACGCTGTAAAGCATTCCTCAAAGGAACGCTCTAAGGAAAAGGTCTGTTTTGCAAAAATATAATATAAACTTCTGTAAGTCAGGACAGAGACCAATCTCTAGAATGACGACCTTAGTAGACATGAAAATAGCCAGAGAGCACTTCTTACATAAGTTATTTGTGAGAGGTGAGTGGACTCACCAGGACCGCATGGTCTGGTTGCAGGCCATCACGCAACAGGTCACGGAAACAGGGTCAGATATATGGAGAGATCAGGGTCCCTTACATGTGGCCCTGAGTGAACTATACATGGCTCCTAAAGCTAAGGATGAACAAGACAAGATGGTTAGGATAGCGGCATACCTGTACCTATATATGGGAGGCATGCAGGATAAATGTACTGAAAGCCAAGATCTGGCGAATAAGCGACAGATGGCGTTAGAGAAGGTCCAATCTGACCTGGTCTCTTCTGAGCAGAGGCTGCAGGGGAGCCAGGAGTCAGACAATGAGAGTAGACAGCACATCATTAAAATAAAGAAGGATATGGACATCCTGCAACAGGAAAAGGCTGACCAGGATACCAGATTTCTGGCCTTGCAGAAGGAGTACCAAGAAGGTTTGGACTCCCTACTGCAGAGCCAGAAAAAGCTGGAGTAACAGTTAAACTTCAATAGGGTATGTGCTGAGCAGGTAGTCACCCTGCAAAGCCACCTAGATAGGGAGAAGGCAGAGAGCAATAAACTGATTCTGAAAGACCTGGATACCCAGGCAGAGTTTGATCAGGAGCGCCAGAAAGCTGGTGCCTTCCAAAGGCAAAGGGACGACCTGGCGGCACAGATGCAGGCTCTTAGTCAGGAAAGGGATACCTTAGGCCAGGAAGTCTGCCACTTAAAAAGGAAAATGGAAGAACATCACCTGGCCCTCCAGGGACTGGGTGACCTCCAAAAAGAACACCATAACTTGTTAGAGCACACCAGGAAGGTGGAGGATGCTCTGGCAAGAAAGGAGCAGGCCAAAAGGGACACAGCTCAGGAGGTAACCCTCCTGCAGCAAAGACTGGCCCAGTGCTCCAGGACCAATCAGGAAACGCAGAGAGAGAATGAGGCTCTCTGCCAGCACAATGATAGGCTCCAACAACAGGTAGCGATGCAAGGGAGACTGATAGAGTCTAGTAAGGCCTTAACTGAGGAACTGAAGGCACAGGCTCTTGCATTGCAACAGGGGGCAGGGGCGGATAGAGACCAGGTTCGCTGGGAAAGGGAAACTCCTGAGCATAACCTCTGGAGCCCTAGTACCAGAGGCTTTATATCTCTCAGTCCCTGGACTCTGCCACCCCCATGTCCCCTGGCGCACATGAGCACCGGGCCACAGGGATGGCAGATTACTATCCAGCCAGAAGCATGGGGCTCATAGGCCAGTACCTCCCAGGAATGGATGGGCGGGCATCCGGGTATGGGCACCCAAGCACAGTGCAATTTAGTGGGGAACCCCAGGAGAGTAGGCCCATTAAGGGCATCCTGAAAACATCTGCCCAGTTAGGTCAGTGGGGGGGGTACCCATCAAATCCTGGCAGCAAAGAGGAATCTGAAGACTCCTCTGAACGGTACAGGACACAGGAGACCAGGTCCCCACATTCTGCCAGCCATTCCCAGGCTCGCAGAATCCAGGAAAACCTGGAAGATCAGACAGGAACCTCTGGGAGCAGTGCCTCTGAGTCAGAGGACGAATGGACAAGGGTTACCCGAACCAAAAAGGCCAATAAGGCAAAAAGGGCCTTGCTTAAGGACCCATTGAAACATATTAAGGCAATCAGGAGTGTCATCACGCCTTACCATAAGAACGCCAAGTACTCTGTTTGGGAACACTTGGAGCTCTATGAGCAAATGATGGAGACTTTTCATTTGAAGGACAGCCAAAGCTGTATCCAATATGTAAAGTGGACATTCTCCCCAGAGTACTCCAGTTTCTTTGCAGGGCTGGAGGGCCAAAATCATTCCAGGTGGTCCACCTATAGGGCGGCCATATTAAAACATTTTTCTGTTCACAGAAATCCCCAAGAGGCTCGCAAGGCAGCCTACAATTTGCAGTGTGGGGAGGATCAGGCCCCACAAGAGTTTGTGCAAGAACTGAAACGGGCCTTTGCACAGACCACAAGAAGGGTGCGCACGGATAGCAGAGAATTTATTAATACGTTTTTCCATGCCTTGCCCAAATACATAATGACCCAGCTCGTGAGAGATTTTCATGAGAAAAGATCTTTAGAATGGGTCATTGAACAAGCCACCCGCATCTACGAGGTGCAGAAACCGGTGGAAAACAAAAACCTGCCCAAAAACCCCAAAACCAACAGCACCCCTGCTGCTGCCAAGGTGGCAGAGGTAAAGGTTGCCCCCGTTTTGGATTTGGAGATGGGGGGGCCTAAAAACCTACCTGCACCTAATAATGCTAGGCCCAGAAGGTCCTTGGGCCAGTCACAGACAGGGAGCCAAGGAGGCAGCCCCACAAATGGGGTCCCTCGCTCTCCTGATTATGTAAGTCCCCGTTACAAGGGAACTCGACCCATCCTGGGTTATGTGTGGACTCCTCCAGCCCAAGGGGGGGATCCAGCCAAGCACCTAACCCAGGGAACTTCCCTCCTAACTTCCCACCGGAGGGCAGAAATTCTCCAAATCCTGGCCAGAACTTTTTCCCCAGGTATCCACCCAATTTCCAGCCCCAAAATCCTCCACCCTTCTTTCCCCAATTCCCTGAGCCCAGACAACCGAATCCGGGAGAGGGGAGGCCAAGGGTGGAGGGGTATCCAAATCTTCCCAACCAGGGGTACTACCAAAGAAGGGATAGCTACCCTTCCCGGGATCAGCCCAGGGGAGAAAACAGGGCCCCGTATCAGCATGAGCGGGTTTCCCAGTTAGAGCGCCAGGTTCAAAACATGGCGCGGGATCTGGGTCACATACTGAGGGCTCAGCAGAACCCTCAGATCGGCATGCTGGCGCAGAACGCACCCAACTCTGGACCTGGTGCTCCAGAACAATGACGGGGGCAGCACCTCAATAACTCACTGGTTCCCAGGGAGGAGGCACAAAGGGAAGGGGGGTGTAAAGCCTTGGAGGAAGCTTCCTTCCTCACTTGTAAACAGCCCCTGGAAACCCAGGAACCGGAAACAAAATCTCTTGCCCCTGAAAGTCTGCCTCCTAAAGAACAGCGGGGGGGTAGGAGAAACAAAAGACCCAAACAGACACAGTTTGAGGAGTAGGTACAGATCTTCCAATTTGAGGGAGAGGGATCCTCAGAGGATCCTGGGAAAAGGATCTTCTCCTTCAGAGAGGGGGGAACTCCTCCCAAAGAAAAATGGGTCCCTAGGGATGCAAATCCAGACTGGGGAGATGTGGAGACTGAGCTATCACCGCCCACCATCTCATCCCAGAACCAACAGAAAATCCCCTGGTTCAAACCCATCCTGGTGACTGCCTCCAAAAAGGGGGGGGGCGGCCCGGAACCGGAGCCAGGGGAACCCACAATGGCTCTGATCTCCAGTTGCCAACTTTTTCTATCAGATTCCCAAGGCTCTCCACAGAATTCTCCCCAAATCTCTTCGCTAGCGATGTCCAAAACCAGAAAGTTAGCCCACCAGTTGTCCAAAAATGTGCATTATCTGTGCCCCCTTGAGGAGAAGGAGGGAAGATACTATGCCCCGGTACAAGTACAGGGGCAGGGTACAATTTTGGCACTGGTGGACACTGGATCTCAAGCTACCCTTCTGTCCAGAAGGGCCTTCGACGAACTGAATGCAGGAAGGGGAGAGAATTACCAAATTCCTCTCGCCTCTCTTCCTGGACAACTGCAGAACTTTGACGGGAAGGAAATTCCCGTTGAGGGGACTGCAGACTTGGACATTAAGATCGGGCGACACAAGGTGAAACACCCGGTCATAGTAGTGACTCCAGAGGGCACCCCTTGTTTACTGGGGAATGACCTCCTGAGGAGGTTGTCACCCTTAATAGATTGCATAAACAAGGTCCTCTGGACCCAGACTAGCCAAATAATAAAATTAAAACAGAGTGTCAACCATGTTAGTTTAAACGACACATGCCACATGGTTGAACAAAAATCTGACCAAGTAGAATTCCACTTCCAGAATAACCAGATTCCAGACGTGACAGTAATAGCAGTAGGACAACAGACTGGTGATGGAGGGTCCTCTCTATTTCTGAAAATCAACCTTCCTTCCAGTCTAAAGTGGTACTCCACGCTGGAAGGAAACACTCTGAGATTCTATACTAATCCACAATCAGAAACTCCCACTCCTATAGTCCAGAAAGATGTGAAATCAGCTCAGAGCCTGGCTGATATTCAGCAAATTGGAGAGCAGTTGTTCATCCCTGTCCAATTAAATGATGGGAAGGACTCTGTTCTCGCTCGAGTGTGTGTGAACAACGGTAAGAGCTTCATCAGCGAAGCCATGTTCCGCCAACTCCCAAAAGATCCAGCCATTCCCACATTCAAACTAATAGACAAATGGGGAATGGACCTGGAAGCACCCAATTCCAAACATCTCCTGCCAAGCAGGTGTATGCTCAAAATCTCCATTGGCAACAAGAGCATAGTCCACAATTGTTGGGTCGTGCGAGACGTCACTGCCGCTTTTTACTTAGGCAGTGACATTCTCAATCGCTTTGCCATTAGTTTGGACCTAATAAACTTCAAAGCTTGGTCCCGATTAGCGGATAATCCCATGGGCTTTGATGATCCAGAAAAAGCATTTAGGTCAGCTCAATTGCTACCTTATGCAGTTGAAATTCAGATCAAAGAGGAAGTCACCATCCCAGAAAGGACCCAACAATTCTCCCTGGAAGTGAAAGTTAAAAGAGGACAATATTTGCAAAACCCTGATGCTTACATACATCTAAACGCTTCTCTCCAACAGCAAGGGTTGGGGGTAAACCCAACTCCATTAGTCAACATAGAACATGACACCATTCTAATAGAGGTGGATAACAGTGACTTAAAGAGTATTACTCTAGCCGCAGGCACCATTATTGGAATGGCGGTTGATGACCGTCATTTTTCCATCGATTTAGGTAATGAACTGTTAGGGCCAATCCCCAAGGACTGCTTTGACAGTGACAGTGATGACAATACAACACCAGACAGGATTTTTACCCGGCATGGGGGGAACTTCCTGGTGTACACTTCCTGCCCCTATGGTAAGGAAGATGTGACTTGTGACTTCAGGAGGAATGAGGTGATTTTCCAGGTCCATGAGGGATGCCTGTCCCACCTGAAGCCTCTGGTCCAAATCAGCACTCTGACCAGGGACTTCTCCACCCAGCTGGAGGAGGCCGCTGAAATAGCCAAACCAGAAGTCTTTCCAGGCTTCAGGCAGATGGTGGAAGAGAGAGTCAACCTAGCTGATTCCTGTGTGACTCTGGAACAAAAGCAAAAGTTGAAACAAGTTTTCTTGGATTTCCAAGATCTCTTTGCGATAGACTCATATGACTGTGGCCGCACCGACATCCACACAACAACAATCCCCATGGACCCTGGAATGACTCCTGTGTTTGTGAAGCAATATCGCTTGCCTCTCGCATCAATGGAGTCCCTTACTGAAATAATTAAGAACCTTGAGTCCCGGGGAATAATCTGTCCAGTCCACAGCACCTTCAATAATCCGGTGCTGGGAATATTAAAGTCAAACGGCCAGTGGACACTCTGCGCTGACCTCAGGGAGCTCAACAACTGGGTCCATACTTCCCGATGGCCTCTTCCCTACATTGACCAAGGGCTGGCCCAGATTCAGGGGTCACAGGTATTCACTGCAATGGCCCTGACCAATGGATGCTGGACTTTGCCTGTCAGTAGGGAGGACCAATACAAACTGGCTTTTACCTTTGGGTGCCAGCAGTACACATGGACCCGGACTCCCTTCGGATAACTTAACTCCGGTAATGAGTTCAACATTTTCCTACATAAGGCCATGCCCGACCTGGGTGCGAGGGGTAACCTGGCTTATGTAGATGATGTCCTCATCAAAAGTTCATCTGTGGAGGAACACATAGCGGAGATCCGTTATGTTCTGACCCAGTTGAGGGCCGCCGGAGCAAAACTTTCCTTTCAGAAAGCACAGTGGTGTAGAACCCATGTTAATTTCTTGGGGCATGAGATTACTCCTCAGGGTCTCTGTCCCCAGGAAAAGAAAGTGGAAGCACTTCAGAAACTGAAAGACCCCAAAACTCTGCGGGAACTAAGGAGCCTCCTTGGACTGACTAATTACAGCAGAAAGTTCATTGAGGGCTACGCAGAGATCACCAGACACCTGATTCATCTCTTGAAGGGGGGGGGGTCAAGTGGGAATGGGGTCCAGAACAAGCCGAGGCGGTAAAACAACTCAAAAGAAAAAGAAGCCTCTCAAAAGCGCCTTGCCTACCTTACCCTGTCAGAAACAAGGAGTTCTTCCTGGAGACTGGTTTCTCTAATACGTGCTTGACGGCAGTATTATACCAAAAGCATGACAAGGTCAATAAAGTAATCTCCTATGCGAGCAAAACTTTATCCTCTGTGGAAGAAAAATTCAACGATTGTGAGAAGGCACTCCTGGCAACGGTGTGGGCATTGAAGAATTACCGCCCGTTTATCCATGGGGAACACATCATAGTGGAGACTCCACACCAGCCTCTGCAATATCTCCAAAGTGACAGAATCCGGGCCAGAAATGTGAGTAATTCCCGAATTACTTCCTGGATTCTATCAATGCAAGGCTTTCCTGTGGAGGTCAGATATGGCCAAAACAAGAAGAGTCCCCTCGCACAAGGTCTGGCTGACTTGCATGATTGTGCCAGAGAAAGCTGTCTCGAGGACGAAAGTCTAAAAATCAAGGACAACATGGAGGCATACCTTAATTCCCCACACAAAGTCTTTGAAGAGGACAAGTGTGAGGGAATGCCCACTGTCTATGTGGATTGATGCGCTTACCATGTTGACAACAACGGGGAGAAAGAACTGGTGGCCGGCGTAGGGAATGCATGGGTGAATGAGTCCCCAGAACCCTCCGCTGGATACAAAATTGGTCCCCAAAGTAGTCAGGTGGCAGAATTGATGGCTGTTCATCAGGCCATCCTCACTGCTGTCCAGCATCAACTCCACGAACTGGTCATAATCACAGATTCGGATTATGTACGGAACGGGTTCGTGGAGCACCTGGTTAATTGGAAAACCAGAGGCATGTTATGTGCTAACAACAAACCCTTGAAACATGGGAAGCTGATCCAAAACATTGATGATCTGGTCACCTCGAATGAGATGACCATCTATTGGAAAAAGATGAAGGGTCATTCCAAAGTAGAGGGACCAGACAAAACTGGAAATGACTTAGCTGATCAGCTGGCCAAAACCGGGGCCATCCAAGGGGATCTAATTGAGATTGAGTCCCTGTTGGGGGAGATCCAGGTCACTGCTATCACTAGGTCCCAGACAAATTCTCACAGTGATCTTTCAACTGCCCAATGGAGCAAGGAGACCCCTGATGCTAATTTGATTACAGCTCAGAAGATGGATCCAATTATTGGTAAGTTTTACCAACACCTTGAGGACCCTGAGAACTTTCCCCTGACGGATACCGATTATATTGGGAAAGAGGACCTAAGAGTGTTGATGAAATGTCCAAAATTGTTCCGAATCCAAGACGGTTTGCTGGTAAGGAAATCCAAAGCTGGCCACGATCAGTGGGTGGTTCCTACCTCATTCCGAAGCCTGATGTTAAGTCACGCCCATGATGCGGCCACCGCCGGTCATAGGGGGTTTCACACAACACTGGAAATCTTAAGAGAGGTTGCATACTGGCCACACATGGGCCAGGACCTCAACCAATACTTGAAGGGGTGTCTTGTGTGTGCACAATTTCAGCCGACGTCCCTCACACACCGCGCGCCTCTCCAAAAGCGGGGGATGACACTGCCATGGTCAGATTTACAAATCGACTTCGTAGGCCCTGTGATTCGCTCTGCTAGGGGGAATAAGTACATGTTGACCGTTACATGCTTGTTTACCAAGTGGGTGGAATGTCTCCCAGCCCCAAATTGCAAGGCAGAAACTGCAGCTGCCCTGATGATTAACCACATCTTTTCCCGTTTTGGTCTACCTCAAAGGATTGAGTCAGACAGAGGTAGCCACTTCACCAGTGAAGTGATGACAAAGATGTGGGAGATACTGGGGGTCAAAAGGAAGTTGCATATTGCTTACCGGCCAGCTTCTTCTGGGGCAGTAGAGAGATATAACCGAACCATTGTGAGCATATTAAAAAAGTTTGTGGCAGATTCAGGGCCAAGTTGGGATATCCGGTTACCTCTGGTCCGAATGGCCATCAGATCTACCCCTTCATCTGCAACCAAAATGTCACCATTTGAGTTGATGACTGGGCGCAAGATGGTGCTTCCTCAGCATTTGCTCTACTGGACCCAAGAGCAGACACTGATAAATGCCTCCACAACTCATGAGTATGTGGAGAATTTAAGGAAACACCTTCAACATGCTTTTGCTTATGCTCAGCGGAATCTAGAAAGATCAGCTGATAGCATGAAGACCCACTATGACCTGAAGACTTCCAGGAAGGAATATCAGGTGGGGGACCGGGTCTATATATACAATTTCCAAAGGAACCACGCCAAACAGCGAAAATTTTTGCCTACATGGAAGGGACCCTTTGATATTATAGACAAGATCTCCACTGTGGCCTACAGGATCCGCATCCCAAAAGGCGGTTTGGCAGAGGGGGAAGACAAGTGGGTCCACATTAACCAGTTGAAGTGTTGCCATCCCAGGCACACTCTGCAACAACTGGAGGAATCCTCTGGAATCCTAGAGGGTACTGTCTCAGATTAATTCAGTTCTAACTTAAAATATCGTACATATCGCCTATCAAATTCTGAGTTTCTTAATGTGGGTGTTTTCGTTTTCGAATGCAAAAAGAAATGTGCATGTCCATATGTTTTGACTATACATTTATATGCCACCCCACTATATCAATGGTAGGGGAGAAATGTCCATGAATAGGTATTGCTGCTCTTCCTTTGTCGTCCTAGGAGAAGGAAAACCTGCAGGCTGGCCAAGGAGGACGATCCGGAGACCGGGAGCAGAGACGCAAGGGGCCCAGTGTACCGCCCAATATTCCCATCAGGACCGGCGAGGAGAACCGATCGATCAGTACCGGATGGAGGAAAAGATGCTGAACTGTGCCATCTATTAGAAGAAGATGAGGAAACATCCCAGGTCTTGCGAGTCCCATCAGTGAAACAGAATGGCCATCGCAAGAGGGGGGCTTGTGGGATGTTTTTACCCATGCATCCGAGCCCTACCTCAAAAACTGTGCAGTACTGGCATTGAAAACATCATGATGGCCAGAGCTTCCCAGAACATGCCCAGGGAAGTGCATAAAGAATAGGCTGCCACCCATTTTGCCGATGTTATGGGCACAGAAGGGCACTGCCTAAAACCACCATTGGACTACCCACACAGTAGCCTGAAACCATTGGGAATGGCAATGCTGATTGCCAAAAGCAACCTAGAATTGTGGGGAATTCATGTTCTTAAATCCCAAAAATGGGTGCATTACCAGTACTCACCACTATCAGAAAGCCGGCGTTTTAAAACCACCAGATTTTTTTTTTGTGTAAAACTGAATAAATGAACCCAAAGCAGGCCAAAGAAAGACTTACTGAAGGGTGGATACAATGTAAAGTTATATTCTGAAGTGACTTGAAGGTTTATAACAAGACTGGCTGAGCTGTGGATTTCAGCAGTTTAAGTAAATTTGGACTGAAAGACACTAAAAATCTAAATGTTTAAAAGAAATGAGTGACCTACTTTTGAGTGTCACATAGGTTGCAATTGTTTAAATGTCATAGTTTTAAACTTAGAATCAGCATTCTAGCTGCATATGTAAAATGGTTAGTTTTATTTGAATGCAGAAAACTGGGTAACTAAAAGTGACATTAGCTGGGGCCTGGCTTAAGGAACTGAATTCTGCCCACCAGCTACCCCCGACAGGAGTTGAGACTTGCACAACTGCTGTGTTCCCAGGCCTACCTGCCTTTTGCTGTTCCCACCCAAAAGGGATATGACACTTCTCTGATTGAATTACCAAGGGACTGCTAGAGAATAAAAATAGGACCCAGGCAGAGGGTTTATTGAAGTGGCCATGAATGGCTTCCTCTTGAACAATGGGCCTTCCAGGGCCCAGGCAGATGGTTTATTGCAGGGGTAATAAAAATGGCTTCCTCTTGGCAGAAACTGGGAGGGGGAGAAACTGGAGACAGAGGCTGAGCTTGAAGAAAGTGGAAAGACTGGTTTCTGTACCATGTGACCTGAAAAGACACACCCCTGTAGCCAGAATATGGTTTTAGAAAAAGATGAATAACTCATAGTACAGACTTGTCATAATTATTTAAATGATACCATAATTCTTGTGATTTTTCTGCCCACATTTTAAGAGGTTTTTAGAACCGGCGGCATGATCTGGGGGCACACTAGCAGTTAAGAGGGTATTACTTAAAATGTATGCATGTTAAAAATCTGCCACTTCATCAAGTAATGTCCATACTCCTTGCGCACATGTGTATAAATTTGGGGTAATGTCCGATATTACGAAACCAGTTAAAAAGTGCAAATGTTGCCATTTCTGAATGCAAGCTCCCAGGAAGAGCAGATTTGGACAGGGTATACCTCCTGTGATATGTGATGGGTGCATGTAATTTTAAACAAATGTGTACCTGTGCAAATATGTCTTTTGGGTCAAAATATAGATTGTGTGCAATTTGACAGGGGTGGGTTCTCTGTACCATAAACAGACCTCATCATGATGACACTTCATTTCATTCCCCCAATCAAGGGGAAGAGGATGAAGTGGCCAATGACAAGTGGAGAGGGGTAGGGCCTAGGAAGCTAGCCTCTCCACCCATTTTCAAAACACATAAAAGCAGACAGTCAGGACAGATAGAGACATTCAATTCCATCTGCTGCGGGACGCTCTGCCGGGAAAATCCATACTTTACCTCCATCAACCTCCAGAGAGCCAACATAGAGACTTCAATCTATCCACCTTCAGAGACCAAGACTTTGCTTCAGAATTTGTAGCAGAGAAGTCAACTACAAGCTAAATCCCTCTTTAGCAGGCCTCAAATCATTGCCATTATCACAGCCAGGCGAGCTGTTTGAATTCTTTGCAAGAACTCTTGCCATTTTCCAGAGAGCAGTGTTGTATCCAGAGAGAGACCACTTGAACCGGAGACCGCTGTATCTGGACCCACAGACCTGATCAGAACCAGAGACCCAGACCAGACCAGCAGAGTAGAGCTGACCCCGACGCTGTGCGCAGAGACCGTCCGTGGCGAGTGAAGAAAACCTGACCAGATCCGTGGCGAGGCCCATTCTATTTCTAAATATATTGTGAGTACCTAGCAGAACTGTGCAGAACCAATCTCTTAGTTAAAATAATATAGTTCAATCTATTTTAATCTAACCAGAACTGTCTCCTAACTGTCACCTGTCATTTGCAAAGCTGTAACCTGTCGCTTTGAACTTTTAACATTTCATATCCAAAAAACTACCTTTATTTAATCGTTCATAACTCCGTAACCGTTTGGGCTAGGAACTTGGTTTAACTTTCCTCTGAAAGCTGGGAATCTTGGCTTTTCAACGAACCTGGCACCGCATTCCTATTCCATACACTTTTGCCGCAATCGCGAAAAATGCATTCGCGAATTTTACCACGATTTGCAATTTCTCCACGTGTGAAAACAGCAGCTTCCTTGCTTTCCTTGCTAAAAATTTGTTTGCCTCTTAAGAACCATCCCTGAATCATTGCTAGAGTGAGCCTGGACTAATATTAACTAGATACCACTCACCCTGAACCTCCAGAGGGAATTAAAATCATTTTAGCACATTTTCCAAAATATTGCTATCACATATAAAAGCGTTTTGGGCCTGTGTTTCAAACTTCTGTAGTCTAAGCTTGCTGTGGTGAACTGAATTACATTTGATTGCATTTCTGAGAACTGTGTGCTTTCCTTCCATTTCCTTGCATTGCATAAAGGGGGGAGGGGATTGCCAGAGGAAAGTGATTACATTGTTTTGTTGAAATCATATTGAGTATTTTATGTATTGCATTTTCATTCAACATTACATCCATCTGAACTTATATAAAGCATTCTCTACCACCTTATTCTTCTGTTCCTATTCACAAGCGTGCTAGTGCCAGACTATCCATTATTGATTACTGCTCAAATTCAGTGTGATATTCAATTATTAATTTATTATAAAGCGTGATATATATATATATTGTTTAAATTATCAAATAAACCTTTAAACTTGCAAAACAGAACTACTTCCTGGCTCAGTGGGGTCAGGGGGATTCCAAGAGAGGGGTGTTATATAGGGGTAGTCATCCAGAACGCATGAACTGGACATAAAGATATATCAATAAGGGTTTACATTCAGTATCCCAGAGTAGGCATTGACTTAGCTGTAGTGTTGAATTGAATCCTCTTACAATACGCAAACCCTGTGACAGATATACCACATGATGGCATGCGTAAACTTCAACATGCATAGGAAACAATGCATTTAAAGCATGCAATGCACATCAAATTCGTCGACAGCCACTTTGTACCCAGCAATAGTAAAAGCTATCATGCATGGACACCACAGTAGGAGGAAGAGGCCCAGGGCCTGAATCTTCACAGAACTCACCATGCTGCTTGGGATTCTGGATGACCAAGGTATATGCTAGGTACAGGTTCCCCCCCAAGTAATCCAAGACCCAGGGAGTGCGAAGATGACTTAGCATCTCCCACCATATGCTCCCAGGTCATTAGCCCCCTAGAAACAGTGCTGACTGCACTCCATTTCATTGCAACTGGGTCCTTCCAGCAAACCACAGCAATAGTTGGTGGGATATTACAGGCCACACAATCCTGCTGTCTGCACAAGATATTGTCATGCATAAAAGCATGTGCATGTCTGGGCAGGCACATTAATATGCCACAAATACTGGCAGAAAGTCAGATAGTGATCTGGGAATTCTACACAGTAGCACACTTCCCCCATGTAGTAGGTGCAATTGAATGCACACATGTTGCGCTAAACACTTGCAATCCCCCCGATCGTCAGAGGACATCTACCAGAATCAAAAGCACTGGCACTCTATTAAAGTACAAGTAGTGTGTTCTAATGGAATCATCATGGAAGTTTATGCTTAATTTTTCAGGCAGCACACATGATTGCTACATCTTCCGCCAGTCAGCACTGCTCCGGGCACTGGCATCTGGAAAACCTGGCAACACATGTCTCATCGGTGAGTATGAACTGTCACGCACATGCATGCATGTCACACACTGAACAATAGACCCTGAAAATAAATGCCAGTGACAACCATGTACACCTTTGCAGGGGGCAGTGCCTACCCGCTGTCACCATTCATGATGACATCAATCAAGAATCCTACAACACTAGTTGAGCTGAGATACAATACAGCACATGAAGCCACGAGGGCCATAGTGGAGTTCACATTGGGAGTGCTGAAGTCAAGGTTCTGATCCCTTGACCACACTGGTGGGTGTTGCTATATGCACCACCAGTAGTATGTAAAATCATAGTGGCAGCATGTGTACTGCACAAGGTTGCCACATAGAGTGGCGTGTGAGCGGAAATGAAGGTTGGACACCACCTGCACCCACAGGCACCACCCTTGCCCTTGGATTTCCAATGGGCATGTGGAGAGGCTGCACACACCCACCTGGTGCAATCATCGTTAACATAAAGACCTCCCCCTGTAGAGCAGAAACAGTAAGGCCACAACCCAGGTGCCATTCAATGATGAATTGGGGCCTATCCTCTGTGCCCATATCAACAGTCTGAGAATTTGTCTCTGGGAGAGGCAAATTGTGTGTGTCCATTAGATATAAAACAATATGCATAAACAGGGCCCCAGATAAGATGTGTAAGTGGGAGTCATCTACTCCCATTTTTCGAACTTGGGAGTACAAAGATTTTGGAGGCATTACAAATGTAAGTCCAATTCACAAATGTAAGCAATTCATAAGCAAGTAAAAATATATTTGAACAGAAAAAATGCATTAACTTCATAACATTAATTTCTTAGCACCTAGTTATCCATGGCCATCAAAAGCTACAGGTTTAGTTATTCCAGTCAGTCAAAATACTATTGTCTTTCTGTGGTACTACGTGCACTACTGGCCAAAGCCTATCCATGTTGCTTTGAGTTGCTTTGAGTGTGAAAGCAGGGGTGCACAATTCCACATGTCGCTTTCATACTGTGAATAGGGAATATGTGTACTCCAGATTCTAATTTCCATTGAGTATTTCGCAATTTGTAAGGGAGCAAAGGTGGTCGAAACACCCCTAATATGTATGTCTGTGCAACAATCACCAACACAGTCATAGCAACAGGAACCAAGTCTCTCCATGTAGTACACCAAAAAGCGCATAGTACAAGCAACAGTCCCTGACCACAGTCACGTGGACAACAACCATTCTGTACATTGACACAACTGCAAACAAGAGACCACAAGTAGGAAGGCATAGTACAACATGGAAGTGAGCAATACACACATGTGAGAACTGCCCTGGTCCGCAATATGTGTTCCACAACAAAATACAGGTCGAGTGGCCAACCCATTCACTGACTACAACTATGCTCAAGATACACAGTCACATCCAAACAGTCATACAGATTTTTAAAAAATGCAAGTGCACCGCAAGAAAGATGCTCACCTCACACATTTTCCCTTGTGAGCCTGCACCAGCCAGACCCTGGAATCCATGGATGTCCCCCTATGTAGGCCTGGAAACCTGTGTTCTGTACACACATACAGCATCAACGTACCCTTCATTTGCAGCAACCATCTTCCCCTGCAGAATGCATCTGTAGAGAAATACAACACAATAGGCCTCATTCAGACCCTGCCGGTCTAGAAACAATCTTCTAGTGGCACCTGGAAGTCAGGTGCAGTTAAATATTTACGGGTCCGTCGGCAACTCACTGGTAGCTCCGGCTCGGTTACGACTGGACCCATAATGAGGCTCAATGTCAGGCAGGCAACTCATCCATGCACCCAATTACATACCAACATGTGCCCCCGGAGTGACATGCTACAAATGCAAACAAGAACTCACCATCCTCACATCACCATGTGTTCCTGGACCTGTGCATCCAGATTCACCCCCCTGATGCCAATGCAATATCAGCACCCCACACCTTACACCTTACCCATCCACAACACCTACACTGCCTGCCCCCTGAGTGCCATGCTGTGAAGGATCACGTAACACTTAAATCTTCTAATGGTAATTGGACATTGTGAACACTCTGATCCGGCCACAGTCAGTATGACACTGAGAGGATTCCCAAAAAGAGACCACTGAAAGGTTGGAAAACCACAATTACCTTGGAAGTACTCCGAATGCCACGATATGGCAACCCCTGATTAACATGGCAGTGGGACAGTGCAATAACCACTGGGAGAGGAGCTGATGATGTAAAGTCTAAGACAATGTGATGCAAAAATATCACCAATTGCATAGAAGACAGGATCCGGCAGAGAGCAGCTATTCACGGAGGCAACAGTCATACTCAGTGGCAGGGCACTGAGGCAACTGGCATGAAAGAGAAAAGGAAACATGAGCAGTGGCGGCTGCTTACATAGGGCGGGGGGGTGCCGCCCCCCCTACCCAGGCCCCCCAGGAGTGTGCAGTAGACTGCATGCAGAGAAGTTCAAGTGAGAACATCAGTGTTTCAGAGCGGCAGATTAATTATTTAAGTATAAATAAATAATTACTCTGCCGCTCTGCAATTGAATCTTCATGTGGCGGGGCCTGCCACAGTGCCATCAGAGGGGCGCGTCCCATTTTACGGAGCTTTTGCAATGGTAAAGTGCGTGGAGCTCATAGCTCCACGCACTCTACGTAAACATCCTCAATCTAGGAGGCTGGCGGGGCGCTAGAGGGGTGGCCCCGCCAGCATTATAATCTGTGCGCAAGCAGCACACCACCAGGATGATTGGCCGGCGTGGGTAGCAACAAGTTAAAGGAATATTCTTCATTGGCTGGTGGCCAGCCAATGACAGAGTGTGGTCTGGGCGGGGTTGGATGGCGTCTTCTCGAGGGTTCTCTCCCTTCTTCAATCACTTTGCTGCGTCTGAGCTGCCCGAGGGAATTTCCACAGCAGAGCCTACTTGCTTTCCTTGACGGACGGATGACGGTGCAGGGTGCAACCTACCTGGTAAGTGCAATCCGTCTAACTTAAGTTCTAACTTGCAGCACACAAGCCAACTAAAGTGTGAGGTTACTTGTAGGCCCTGGCTGAGACCGAGAGGCATTAAGAGTCTTAGGGGCCTGGCTCGGCCTACATGTAACCTTGCACTTTAGTTGGCTAATGGTGCCGCGTCGGCATGCTTACTGCTTATTGAAGATTGATTACTTAATAGTCAATCTTCAATAAGGGTGCTGATGTGTCGCCGACGAGGACTTCACTTTTTGTCCCTGCGGCAGTGTCCTGGCCTCCATTCACAGCCAGGAGGACAGTTCTCCGGGGATGCTTCCCCCACCCCCCTGGGCTGTTGGTCCTCCTGATTGTGTCTCCCTCCCTGGCCCTGTAATATAAGACGGGAGGAGGGAGGGTGTGTGCTCAAGTCTGCTGCTAAAAGGCAGACTTGAGCTCCCTCCTCCCTCGACCCCTTTGAGTGCCATTCCTGTAAGTCATATAGGCTATAGAGCTGTGCAGTTTGAGCCCTGTAACCTTTTGCATGCGACTCGCTTGCAAAAGGTTACAGGGCTCAAACCCATAGCTCTCAACCATTTGTGTCACAAAGGCGGGTGAAAACACCCGTTTTTATTTTTGGCGGGTGAGAGGCCCATTGAAATGAATGGGCGTGCAGGAGGCTTGGCGGGTGAGGCAGCTGTTTAGAAGGCGGGTGACACCCGCCAAAAGCGTGTGAGTTGAGAGCTATGTCAAACCGCAGAGCACCTCGATTTTAAATGCTTTAAATGCTATGTATATGATATATGATACTTTGGACAGGTGGTGTTAAAAAATAAAAAAAAATTGGAAGAACACACATAGCACAATTCCAAGTATCATACAGTCGCATCGAGGAGCTGTGCGGTTTGAGCCCTGTAACGGGGCTCAAACCGCAGAGCACCTAGATTTCAAATGCTATATCATATATAAATAAAATAAACCTTTTGCATGCAAGTCGCATGCAAAAGGTTACAGGGCTCAAACCGCACAGCTCCTCGATGTGACTGTATGATACTTGGAAATGTGCTATGTGTGTTCTTCCTTTTTTTTTTTTAACACCACCATGTCCAAAGTAGCATGTTGCATATTTAGCGAGAAAACGTTCTGGAAAAAGTATGGTAAGACTTTTATTGGCGCATGCAAATATAGTACTAATTGTAAAAAACGGTGTAAACTCGTTCCATGGAACGACTCAAGCCTTGTATTTCACAACTCAAGGGCACTAAATCTGCCATCATGCCATGAATAAATTAAGCCTACACCTGCCTAACCGGTCATATCTTGCTGTATTATGCGCATTGTTGGATGAGGCCTGTGTCGTCCCACTACACATGAGACGTTTTGGGATATTTGCGACCTTCCTCTGTGGCTGGACGAGAGTGAGCAACTCTGCCTGTGTTTCCGATTGTATTCTCCCGTGTTTGCTGCTTAAAAACACAATTGGGAGACTTGTGCTAATCAGACCATTACCTACTCCCACAATATCGCGGCAATGATTTCCCAATTGTGCACAAATAAAATGGAAATCTTGTGGCAAAGGTGTGCACACTGTACTGTATTAGCTTTTTGAGGGTTTTAGCACGGTTGGGTCACAGAGTTCCTGCTATAGAAGATACATACACACAACAGTTTCTACAAGTCTTATTGTCATCCAGCCACATCAAGGTTACACACCATGGTTTTGAAGCAACACGCTCATGGACAGATAATTCCTTGATTAAGGATTCACGATCGCAAAATGCGTTAGATTTTTCCTTCGGTCCTCTTGGGAAACTGATTAATATGGGCATGTACTCATTAAAGATTTTTTTTGTTTTCTACCCATCAACGCTTAGTACTATTTTCAATAATAGAGGGAAACAATAGCAACAATGGTGTGTACCATAACGGGCAGTGACATTACGAGGTAGTGCTTAACTATGAGTGTGTGTATTTCTAGATTTCTTGACGCTGTCAGAGCAGGCACACGGACAGAAAGTCCTTATTTACAAGTGTTTGAGTGTCACTGTATGTGCTTCCAATCCTTTCTGGAGAGGTGGGACAAACCAGATGAAACAAATCGATTTTCGTTGTGAGCTTCTTAAAAAAGAACAATTTTCTTTATTATTTGTATGCCTTCAGTACTTCTCCGCCTAGGTGCACGCCAACAATTTGGACATTTGTCATGGACAATTTTGTGCAATTTGTCTCGATGGAGTGTTTTGACAAAATCCATAAAGCCACAAAACCTCTGTGGAACATAATGCTTTCATAGTGTGCTCTTTAAAAATAAAGAAACATTCTCATTAAAACCTAATTTACTGACTAATATAAAGGAAGGATAAACATGTTTTTTTTTTTACAAGTCTACTGAATAGTATACAACAGTTTTCAAAATACAACTTCTTTCAAACATTATTGTCCTCTTAAAACAAAAATCTTTTCATGGTATACTAAGCCAAACTAAATGCTACCTTGGGCCGGGAAGATAGCTCAGGGTGAACACGTTTATCTTGGAAACAAGACAACGCAGAGTAACACAGGTTCAATCAAATCGCAGTCCCACTAAGAGACTGTTTTCCGGTATTAAGTGCGTTATAAAAGATGCCATTAAAGCAACTGAACTTGTAAATTACACTTGTGAATGCTACGGCAATAGTATCCAGTTACTGCTGGCCGAACAACAATATGAAGTTCGTATACTTTGAGCTCAGTCACAAGGATAATAGGCTCTTTACAATAAAGGCAGTGCTCCTATTTTTCATTAGGTGTTTTTTGCTTATGTCCTGTATATATCACTGCATCTGTGATTAGCATCCGCAATATCATGTGTGAAGTCATGAGAAGTGCATGACAGAGGTGAGTTGTGGTTGACATGCAAACCATAACTAGCAGAGAATATCTGTAGTTTTTAGGGTTTGCATTGCAACCATAACCTTCATTCAAGTAAATATTTTTTGACAGCCATTAGAGGTAGGACAAATGTTGCATTAATTAAGTGGTTAACAAGTCATATATTATCTTAGTTTCTCCCCTTTCAGAAAATGCCTAAAATCCCACCTTTGTAAGAGGATGAATGGATATGAATGCCAGCAACAGCATGAGAAAATTATATTTTTCCATCATTACTGTCTAGCTATGTAATGAATTTCTTTATGCATACACCATAGTACCAGCTTTTCTCAATACAAGCTGCTGAAAGATACACCATCAAGCTTGCACACGTACGAATAATCTACCACCATTAGTATGTAAAACCTAATGCTTTTTATGTCATATTTCGGTGGGTTTGGACAGTAAATTGCACATTCTGGCAGCCATTTTTCAAAATATTTTGCGGGGGAGCACCCCCTGCAGCCCCCTTGGGTGGTATGGGCTCGCCCGCTGCACGCGCTCGCTCCCAAATTCACCCTTCGAAATGTACGCCCCGCCAGCTTTCAAACTCACCAGCCGCCACTGAACATGAGAAAGGAATGAGAAACAGAGGCCAATGACACTGCCACATCAAAGGGAGCAGGCAACAGGAACGAGGAAGGGAAGGCACTCTACAAATGGATAGGATTGAATGGGGACCAATTTGCTTGGGATGCACTGAGCAGCTGTCGACAGGCCTCAAAGATTTTGTTGGTGTACTGTGCATGGTAAATGTTCACCATGGCAAACACCAACTCATGGTGTGTGCCTGGTGTCTGTGGTGAACATGGAATCCCCAAATGGCCAGCAATACTGTTATGTGTGTGGAATTGACTTGGGATAACACCCCCAGAAGGGGAAGAAGGACCATGAATGGACTACCTGCACGGATAGACATGACTAATAAACACTCTTCAATCAGGATGCCATGCTGCAGGAAAGACACATGTGAAAACTGCAAGGAAACACTCCCCATCACTACCATCGCCATGTGCCACAGCACACAAACAGCCAGGCCTTCCACCCTCATGACAACTCACCAACAAAGGCCCTACAACAGCCTTCCATCACCATGTGTCACATGCACCCACAAAGCTGGACTTGCTCACCCTAATATAAGTAAAAGAAAAACAACCCCACACAGGGCTAGACTCCCTGCCACTAACAACCCCACAAGCACCACCCTGAGGAACCTTCACTCACCTGCATAGGGATACTTACATGGCTCTCATCCACTGCATCCCACCTGAAAAAAAGCATTTGGAAATCACAAAGACATGCATTGCATCAAAAATCAGTCATGACAGCTCCTGTACAGAACAAGGAAATAGGCATCGAACAGTGTTGAAGGATGACAGAGTGCAATACAGAGACAGGACACAGACCAATGATTGCCTAGAGAGACAGAGAGAGAAAGAGAGAGAGAGAGAGAGGGAGAGAGAGAGAGAGAAAGAGAGAGAGGGAGAGAGAGAGAGAGAAGGATAGGCGAACAGCAGTTCAAGGAATAGACTGGCTGGAGGGGAGATGAGGATGGATATGTCTGACATCACAGTGGGTGAGGTCAGAGAGAAGCTGTCCAAGAGAGGAAGACAGAGGCAAGGACACTTTTACAAGATAATGAATAAAACAAGGGTCCACGCTAGAAACAACACAATGTGTTGCACAAATTAAGGTTATTTTAGAAAAAATCATGCAAATAATCAAAATTGTATCTCTAATATTCAAAACAAAAGTTGTATATGCAGTAGAAAAATATACGTGTAATTATCATACAGACATATTAGAAACACATAATTAGCATTTATAAATGTTGAAACAAAATCAAAGTAAAAAATTACAAATATTGACAATGGAAATGAGGTTTAAAGATGTACACATGATATTTTAATTCTTTATAAACCACGCTGTTAAGAACTAAAGGGTACTAGAAATGCTACCCTCAATTTTGCATGGTAAGTGAATATTCATGGATCTGCAAGATTAAATGCATGAAGTGGTGCAGCTGAGGATGACTAGACCTGACAATGGACGAGTGTGGTGTATGTGAAATAGTGGCAGGAAAGTGCAGGTCATGTGAGCGGATAAGGGAGTGGAGTGGGCAGTGGCTCAGGTCAAAGAGTAATGTGGACAGGGAGCACGCCTGCAGTGCCCCATAGGAAACATGGGGCACAGGGAGTAGAAGGGTGTCAGTAAAGAGGGGGGAGCAAAATTCCCCTCCTGGGCTCATGGACTTCATGGAATTGGCAGTTAAGGTGGTTCAGGAGGCTTGGCTGTCCTTGGCCCTCTCATCTTGCAATTGATCTGCAGGTGGTTGTGGTGGTGGATCCATATCACACAGTGCTAAGGCCTGGTCTTCATTGGCCAGGGTCAACCATGACATAGTTGCATGCACCAGCACAACAAGGATGCAAGGTCTTCATGCGCTTCCTCACAAATGGCAGCAGAGTATTCATGCGCAATCACTCATGATGCATCGAGTTGCTTGGAGAGTGTATGCCTCAAGACATCCATCTCCTCGTGGTGCGGTGTCCTTGTGGCTGAGAGTTATTCATGCATTGCAGTCCTTAAGGCTTCCATCTCACACCTCAGGGTCTTTCTGTGTGCCTGAACATCTGCATGCAGGGACTCCTTCACACAACTCAGATCAGCCCATCAGCCCTTGATGTTGGCCTCCATGTGCAGTCTATGGGAGCGGCATGAGGACCACATTACATACCACATGTACAAATTATATTTTAATTCTTTATAAACCACGCCGTTAAGAACTAAAGGGTATTAGTAATGCTACCGTCCATTTTGCATGGTAAGTGAATATTCATGGATTTAATCTGCAAGATTAAATGCATGAAGTGGTGCAACGGAGGATGACTACACCTGACAATGGACGTGTGTGGTATATGTGGAATAGTGGCAGGAAAGGGCAGGTCATGTGAGCGGATAAGGGAGTGGACAGTGGCTCAGGTCAAAGAGTAGTGTGGACTGAGAGCACTCCTGCAGGGCCCCGTAGGAAACATGGGGCATGGGGAGTAGAAGGGTGGCAGTAAAGAGGGGGGAAAAAGAAAAAATCCCCTCATGGGCTCATGGACTTCATGGCATCGGCAATTCAGGTGGTTCAGGAGGCTTGGCTGTCCTTGGCCCCCATCTTGCGATTGATCTGCAGGTGGTTGTGGTGGTGGATCCATTTCACACAGTGCTAAGACCTGATCTTCATTGGCCAGGGTCAGCCGTGACATAGTTGCATGCACTAGCACAGCAAGGATGGATGGTGAGGTATTCGTGCAATTCCTCACAAATGGCAGCAGAGTCTCCATGTGCAATCACTTGTGATGCTTCAAATTGCTTGGAGAGTGTATGCCTCAAGGCATCCATCTCCTCGTGGTGCAGTGTCCTTGTGGCTGATAGTTCTTCATGTATTGCAGTCCTCAAGGCCTCCATCTCATGCCTCAGGATCTTTCTGTGTGCCTGAGCATCTGCATGCGCGGACTCCTGCATACAACTCAGATCAGCCCATCGGCCCTTGATGTTGGCCTCCATGCGCAGTCTGTGGGAGCGGCATGAGAACCACATTACATTCAGCCGTTGCTCTACCTGAGACGCTGGTGGGGTCATGATCTTGGCCATTTTATCCATTTCCTCTGAAATTTTGTCCAACATATTGCCATGTCGGATGGTGGCACGCAACATCTGCTGCAGCCACACTGTCACCGCAGCCTGATGCAAAGGACCATGTTTGTTGCTGTGGCACCCCTGTCATTGGCTTCAGTTCTGAAACCCTCCACTGGACATCAGCCCCAGAACCTGATGCCAAATCATGGGACAGCGGCCTTGCAGCCATAACCACCACAGATGGGGGAACCATGACTGAGTAGCCTTGTGCATCGTCGCAGACTCAATGGCCCCATCTGATCTGCCCATTGGGGCTGTTGGTGAGCTCTGGTATGCCAGAGGTCTGGGTGACACTACAAGCTTACCCATTCAGCACCCAGGGCCCAACAACCCTCCCCCATAACAAACCAAGGACTCAGCCAAGGCCAAATTAAAACTGTTGTTTATTACAAAAGCTGACAGGGATCATATAGGACATTCCAAAATCTCCAGACTCACCACTCACAAACCGTTTCAGGCCTTTTTTTTTCAAAGTTAAGTGTTCCATAATGGGCCGTTACCTGAAAAACCTATCCCACTTTTTGATTGGGTAATCGAAGTTGCATACCATGTAGATTTCCGTGATGGATCTTGGTTAATTTGCCCCCTCAAGTCAGGTGGCAGGCCTGCCCCTTCCATAAGACACTATCAATTACATTGTTGCAGGGTCACAGGGTCACAGGATTACCATTGGTCCTTGCCCCCTGCCATCCACCCCTGGATTTATGTCACCTGATTGGCTGGAACTGGTCTCCCGGGACCTTGGGACCCAGCTCTGCTCCCCAATATGTTTTTGAACCTACTAGGTGGCCACAGCCTTTGGGCGTGGTCACTATACATGTATTTGGAGCCCACTAGCCAGGACCTTCAGTCTCATCCACTGTACATTTTAATACACTGCTGTGCCACTAGCCATGGCCTTCCCCCTTAGCCAATGGTCATGGCCTTTGGCCGTGTCCATTGTACATGATTCCCCAAAATGTTTCTTTTGGACTCACTATAAATGTTTTTTTTGTGCCACTGTATATTTGAACACACTACCAGGCCACTAGCTATGGTCTTCGGCCTTGCCGAGTGGACACAGCCGTTCCACAATAAAGTGGCTAGGGCCTGGGCATGGCCTTCACGCTCTCTTGTTTTAATTAATTTCATTTTTTTTAATTCTCTTTTTATTTTTAAAATGTTTTCCCATAACCGCGGTTGTATGGACAACATATCATCGAATATTTAAAAAATATTTGTGGTTGTTATACCTGGGATGCACTTGCATATGAAAGGATAACCTCGAAAATGCGAAAATGTTCGAGCTCTGAACTTGGTCCCCAGCCGCACCCCCCCCCAATTCCCCAATTTCAAATCGTGTCCTCTTTTCCCATCCCCACCTCTACCCTGATACAGTTATTCCTGTTATAACTGCAGTTATCTCTGTCATTGAACAAAAAAAATGGCGGCTTTCCATTTCAGAATATGCTCTCTGCTGCAAAGCACCCTTGGCGATATCACTATATTTTTGGGAGAAGGGGGCACATCAGTGATGTCATCAATGACATTTGTGATGTCATCTTTGATGTCCTGGGTGTTAGTCTTAGCAGTGCACAGTGGTGGATTGAGATATGGTTGCTTAGCTTACCATAACTGGCGAATTTCAGGGGTTTTTCGGTTTTACTTGGAACCATAACGTCCCTTTAACAAAGTTTTTTTACTGAATTTCATAGGTTTTTAGTAGCGCAACTTAACCATAACCTCCCTTTATCAAAGATTTTTTTCACTGAATATACATTTTCATAGTGTGAATTTGATAAATGTTTACTAGGATTCCGTTAGTTTACATACATGTAAGCTAGAACATACTGAACCCCCTGCTAATGATTTTGATGTCCGCGGACTGTGCGTATGTCTGCAAACGGACGCAGACAACTTCAACACTACCCAAACACTCAGGGGGTATCTTAAATTGTTCTATCATGCCATATAAACACTGCACGTTCACAAAGCAGCACATAAACACATTATATGTAATAATAAATAAGAAGTGGAACCTATACATCTAACACATCAACCATCCATTTACATACCATATGTAGTAAAATGCAATATGCCAAAACAAAAAAGATATGCCTCCAACATAATCACCCCACAGAAACTGCAGAGCTAGAAGCAACAGTAGACCTACACAACAGTATGAATACAACTTACCAGAAACTAGTAAATAAACTTCATTTTTCTTATATATTTCTAAACTTTTTGTATTAGGTACACTACAATTAATATATTTTTGTTTTTCACACAGAAATGTGCAGTACTTTGGAATGGCTTGTGGAGAATTTTCTGTGTGAGGAAAGGTCTGAAGACAGTGATAATAATGGTAGACACTTCTCTCTCTATATATATATATTTATTTATTTTTTTAACAGAGCAGACAAACATTGAAAATAATACACCAAAAGACACATTGAAAAAGACTGGAACAGAAAATGGACATGTTCAAGGAAAATTTCAATGTTTTGAAACAGTTAGTGGAGGACCACATAAAAGAAAAAATGAAATACCATTGTCCCACATGTACCTGTTCCCCCTCTCAATGTCCCAGTCAACTATCCCCAAACCCTCAACACCAAGAAAAACATTTTGATGAGACTTGCATCCTTTCATCCCCTCCCATCCATCCTCTCCAAATCCCTAATTCCGCTGTATTTGTATCAGCTTCTGCTTCCCCCTCTCTTTCATAAATTGTATATATGTATATAATAAAAAAATATTATGTTTCTTTTAATGAAATTCTTTGTGTCTTATTTTTTCTAAAAAAGCAGCTAGAATGTCCGTGGACAGCACGCCTGTGAGGGCTGTCCTTAATTAACATATGGGGATGTCCTAGGGACACTACACCTGTCTGTACCATTCGTAGCCAAGATGGAACTGTTCTTAGAACACACCCGGTGTCTAGGATGTCCGTAAATGAACAAAATGGGTGTGTTCTAAGGACACTATACCTGTCCATACCATTGACACCCAAGATGGAACTGTTCTTAGAACACACCTGGTGTGCGAGATGTCCATAAGTGAACAAAATGGAGGAATCCTAAGGACACTATACCTGTCCGTACCATCCGCAGCCAAGTTAAAACTGTCGTAAGAATATGCGCGGTGTCCAGGATGTCCGTAGTCCGTAGTCAAACAAAATGGAGGTGTCCTAAGGACAGTATACCTGTCTGTAAAGTCTGCAGAACATCTACGCACATGTGCACCACACCCGTAAGTCCTACGAACATCGCGCCTGTCCGTAACTGTCCGTCTCACTTGGGTCGCACTTTTAATTAGTTTGAGGACCTGAACACTGTCCGTAGAACACCCGTGCGCATGCGCACAATCGTTCCCATGCATTTGGTGGTGTCCTGCGGACACCCGTTCCCTTCGTGGACTTGTTCCCGATGTCAACATGTGACCGCACCCACGTTGACCGTGTGTCCTAATTTACGGACAATGTCCGGTTCCCCAACATTTTAAAAGAACTTATTCAGACAATTTAAATTATTTTACAGTATAAATTCACCATTGCACAGGTCCCAGACAATGATCCTGGCTTTCCACATACTTTTTGTAAGTTTTTGAACCTTTTTGGGTGTTCGATCTGTTCGAGAAGTGCCCCCCTCAACCCCTATATAAGGCCAAACCCCAGAGCTGATCTTCATTGTACTTCTGGCTATTGCAGATTACATTTGCTGCCTTTGCTGCTCTTGCTGAGATTATCTCATCAACCCTGATGGCATCCATGGCTGCTGTTGCTACATCTGCCTCAGCACCACCCCTAAACCCTCCACCACCACCACCCCACCAAGGGCCTGCAAAGGGGAACATGTAGAGAACAAGGATGAAGAGGATGAAGAGAATGAGGTCGAGGAACTCCCTACTACCAGCACTCACCGGGAGTCTTGGGTGTGGTGGTTGTTTACCGTTCATGGTAACGTACCAAAAGCATGTGCAAACAAGGTCAACGGTAATGAGTGCAAAATGGTGCTGAGACGTGGGAGACGTGGTTCGTAAAGCTTTGGTACGACATCCATGAAGCGACACCTAACGCCGTTCCACAGTGCGGACATTCGCAAGGTTGTACCTTGTGATAAACATAGTAGGTTGAGTTCCTCTACAGCATCCTCCGTTTCAGCTCCTCTCACCACAAGAGACACTACTGTGGGAGAGCGCATCCCACCAGCTGCTTCATAGGCCATTTGCAATGCTGTTGACCCTTACCTTTCGAGGGTCACAATATTGTCTATGTACTGTGATGCAGTACTCTGCATGGGGGAGAGTCTTCGAAGTGCTTTCGAAACTACGGTTACGGAGCACCAGAAGACCTGCTACCTACCTAAGTAAGGCCCACCCTACATCTTCCTCTCTCCACCTGCCCTTTCTTATCCCTGTGGTTGGTGTCCCTTCCTTACCCTCCTTTCCCCTCCTCTCCTAGTGTGTTGTGTGTAAAAAAAGAAAAAAAATATAAAACAACAAAAATCCAAAAAAGGCTCTTTTAAGAGCCGCCTTTCACAGTTTAAAAATAGTAGTGGCAAATAAACTGTGCAGGGCCCTGTGCATTTTCTGGAAGTCTGCGGACAGGCATAGGACATATAAAACTTTAGGGCGCTGCCCTAGCAAAACCAATGCACTTTTCTCTGGTAGGAAGTGGTGGCTCTGAAAAGAGCCTTTTGGTGGTGTTTTTGTATGTTTGAAAAACTTGAAATCGTCAACATCTACTGCAAAATAGATGACTATAATTAAAAAAAAAGGTGGCAATGCATTTTGCACATTTCTCAGAAAAATCTGATTGCCAGCATAAGTAAGATGGACTCCATCTCTGTGAAAAATGTATGTGCTACGAAACATAATATTTTCATTGTGAAAAGAGGACATGCCACATCTCTTAGAAAGGCACAATTAGCCTTATTGACATTGCACCTCGCTTTCTCAATTCATGGACCAAATAAAGAAGAACGCAGCCACATTTGTTTTTGTGCAATACGAGAATAAATTAATTGGGAATTTGGAAACATGTCCATGACCTTCTCAAGTCCTTCTTCCATTGCAAATTGCAAAGAAATTCCAGACACATGTCCTAAACTGTTCCCTCCACAATGAATTATAATAATTATGTCTGGATGATGCTCTGTCTCTAAAGTAGCACAGAGAGGGACCAAGCCCAGCCACTTCATTCCACGCACTCCAAGCCAGTGCACTTCTACATGAGGAAATCCAAGATCTGCAGCTACTCCACAGCGTTCTGCATGCACCTCCAACTAATGTATCCATCAGTCTCCCAAAATCCAGATAATCAGGCTAATTCATAGAATCCAGCGCACAAGTAGCGCACGCGGCTGGCGCACAGCGTGCGCCTGCGATAGTCTGCGCCAGGCACGTGCGCTAAAACAGATTTCCGCGCACAGCGTATTCATGGATTTCAAGCTCCCAAAACAGCCGTGGCGCAGAGAATCGCAGCGAGCCTGCAGCAGCGCCAGTAACGCCCCCAAGAACGCCCTCGCGCACGGAAAAGCCATCAAAAGCGCTAAATCATCGCTAAGGGCTGCGCTAACCCCGGACCACTTCACAGGGCAGGCAAACAAGGAAAGCAAAGCGGGCAATCTCCAAATCAGGAGTACGCGGGAAGTACTACACGCGACTAGGCAGGGAACGTGAATCACAGGGGTACGCGGGAATCATCACACGCGAACAGCCAGGGTGCGTGTATTACAGGGGTAGCGGGAAGTCCAACACGCGATGGGCCAGGGAACGTGTATTACAGGGGGACGCGTGAAGTAGAACACGCGATAGGCCAGGGAACGTGCATCACAGGGGTACGCGGGAATCATCACACGCGAACATCCAGGATGCGTGTATTACAGGGGTAGCGGGAAGTTCAACACGCGAAGGGCCAGGGAACGTGTATTACAGGGGGACGCGTGAAGTAGAACAAGCGATAGGCCAGGGAACGTGCATCACAGGGGTACGCGGGAATCATCACACGCGAACAGCCAGGGTGCGTGTATTACAGGGGTAGCGGGAAGTTCAACACGCGATGGGCCAGGGAACGTGTATTACAGGGGGACGCGTGAAGTAGAACACGCGATAGGCCAGGGAACGTGTATTACAGGGGTACGCGGGAATCATCACACGCGAACAGGCAGGGTGCGTGTATCACAGGGGTGCGTGGGAATTATCACATGCGAATAGGCTGGGTGGGCCCCCACAGGTGTACCCTGTACACCCTCCCCGGCCCCTGCAGGCAGCCCACAAAACAGTGGACTACCCTGCACACCTGATCATGTCCCCCTGCACCCCCATCCACCCGGGGCACCCTCCACCAGGCCCCCACCCATGTCTCCCACCACCCCCACCCCCCAGCAGTGCAGGGGCACCTGCCATCAGGCCCCCATCCATGTCTCCCACCACCCCAACCCCCATCCACCAGGGGCACCCTCCACCAGGCCCCCACCCATGTCTCCCACCACCCCCACCCACCAGCACTGTGGGGCACGTGGCCAGCAGGCAGTCAGGCAGCAGCCGATGGCAGGTGGGAGCGTGCTCAGGGTTCTTGGGGACTTAAATTCGGCCTCCTGGCCAGGAGCGTGGTCTTTCGTGTTAGAACGCGTGGACAGCCTGATAGGGAGTGATTTTGCACCAGAAAACCCCACACTCATCGCGCGAAAACCCGCATCGCGCGAAAACCCGTCACCAGCATATGTGCGTCAATAGTTACCTGCACGTGCAGTGTCAAAGCGTGTGATTGGTGAAAAGTGAGCGACACGCAGGAGTGTCGAAGCGCGTGATTGGTGAAAAAGGATCCACATGCAGGAGTGACAAAGCGTGTGATTGGTGAAAAGTGAGCTACACGCAGGAGTGTCGAAGCGCGTGATTGGTGAAAAAGGATCCACATGCAGGAGTGACAAAGCGTGTGATTGGTGAAAAGATACCTACACGCAGGAGTGCCAAAGCGTGTGATTGGTGAAAATGGGCCAAGCACGTACACGCCGTAAGTGACGATGTACGTGTGGGCCTGTATAAAAGGTAGTGTTGAACACAATTTCCTTGTACGTGCTTTTCGTGGCGAGCGAGTGGGTGAATTCGGTACTTCTTGTCGTTTCACACGCGATTTACTTCACGGCGTTTCCAGTTCGTACTCCCTGTTACCTCTGACAGCTCTTTTCTCTTTTTCCTCTTGTACTGGTTTTCCTGGGCCTGTTCCCTCAAACAGTGTCCCCTTCTACAGTTGTCCTGTCTCCTCAGACAGCGTACACCTCTTCTTTTGGCGGGGGTGTAGCCAACCAAAAGTGCTATTTTTTCACGCTCTTTTACCTGGCAGACGGTGAGTCACTCACGTATCTAACATCTGTGCTTGCCCCGTGTGTAGCCTACCCCTTCAGAGGTCAATCTAGGCCGCGTGTGACACGCATACGTTCATTGTGTTACTGGATGCCACAGCGTAGTGCAGGGTTTTCCATCAGCACACGTGGTCTAGGAGGGGTATTGTGCACGTTCCTTAACTTTTTTGGGGTGCCTGTGCGTTGCGTGACCCGTCATCTTTCCCCAGGGGTGTCATATAGCCTTGCCACTGCACTAGGGTACGAATACCATCTGGTACCCAACCCCTTTGACACCCAATTGCCCAGGACAATTGTGCACACCCACTCCCATACGCACAATACCATCAGTGCCATGGTTGGGAGGCGTGCAAGCCGTAAGGGTGGCAAAGGTGGCCGAGCCACACGTGGTGGCCGTGGAGGATCCAACAGGGGACGTGGTTGTGACTTGCAGGGCGCCCCTGTTCCCCCCAGTCTGGAGGAACAGTCAGGGACACCCATGCCCCCCCCCCCCCCCAGTTGAGAGTCATGTGGCTGATACCAACCCTGATCAGCCCATGTCGGACCAGGCCATTGTGGCACCAGACCTGTCCGAGGGTGATTCCATCGCTGACATCCAGGTCAGCAGGTCCACTGTACGTGCACCGGTGCACATTGGTGTCATCAGGGCACGCGCATCTATGCCAGATAGGTCATCTGCTGGCCCCCGTAGCCAGGGTGTGGCTCAATCCACCCCACCTCTCATACACCCTGCCAAGACTGTGTCGGTCCTAGTTCATGCACCTCAGATCAGGCCTGACCCCATCCCACTACCCCCAATGCCTGCACCTACTCCCATGCTGAGTGGGCAATCACACACACCCAGTACAGAGTCCACCACGGCTCCTGCCCCTAGTGTCCACAGCGGCGTAGGACACTCTGGATCCCCACCCCCTTCCAAGCGCAAGAGGAAGAGTGCACGTCCGGCACAGGCTGATGCCCCAGACACGGCTGCACAGTCCGGCCCATCAAGGAAGCCAAGCTTCACAGACGCCGAACTTAATGCACTTGTTCAGTATGTGTCAGATCATGATAGGGAAATGGTCATCGTTGCAGGGTCCAAGACCACACATGCCAGACGCCAGGCACACTGGCAGACCATTGCTGACAGAATAAGTGCCCTTGGAGTAGTGAGGCGCACAGCTAGTGATTGCCAGAAGCGCTGGAATGACCTTAAGCGCAGGGCAAAGGATAAGCTGGCCTCAAGTCATGCCGCAACCTTGGTGACTGGAGGTGGGTCCCCAGCACAGGAAATAGAACTCACACCACACGAGTCCGTAGCTGGATCCTACGTCACCGAGGGACAACTCCAAGGTGTGGGAGACCTCCCTGATTACGAGGCATCATCCGGTGAGTGCACATGCATGTGTGTATCATCCATGTGCATGGTGTGTGTGTGAAGCATTCATGTTGGGTGCCTGTCAAGGGGGTGTGTGGCAGAGTTGACAGTGGCACCCATGTGCCTCATCCAGTATGTACAGTGCAACACCATCTGGCCACAGCACTATCCCTACTGGCAACAGTGCACATATGGGCCAACACCATGGAAGTTGCCCTTGATTAGTAATTTTGTCACTACATTGTTGCTCATACTCCCCTGTCTATTCATCTGATGTCTTACATACCATTCCTCTCCTTTCCCCCAGCCATTAAAGTTTCATCTTCACATGCCTGACATGCAATGATACCACATGCTAATGCGTCCTCTGTATATAAATGCCTACCAACATGCAGTCATAATGTGGATGTAGCCTTGACATCCACCTCCTTCCTGGGTCCTTTGGTACCGTCTGGTTTCGAGCCCCATTCCCTCACACTCCATGCTGCTCTTCATGGTCTATCTTCCATGACTTCTACAGTTCAGACCATCGTGCCCTACGCACGACACCTGCTTGCCAAAAGTCAAATGAGGGCAGCCTGCCCTCCAATGCGACCCACCCTATTGCTGACCAGTGCATCTGAGCCTACTCTAAGCTAACTCTCACTGACATCTGCTCATACATGCCTTTGCCTGTCCCATAGACCCTTCACATGGTCCCTGTCCTCTCTCCTTGCTCCTCTTCCACCATCATAGGTGGGACCCGTTGGGGTGTACTCCTGGCCTCCTTCCAATCCTCAGATACCACTAATGATGTGCATGGTAATGGGAGCGTCTCAGTCCAAGGCCCTTAGGCCAACCTCAATCTCCTTGAGAAATGCTACCCACATCTCATCAACTTCCTTACCTCTCCTGCTGTCCCCCCTCCTCTCTCCTCATCAATCCTGCACTGCCTCCCTGCACCCTCCCATGAACCTTCTCCGCCTCCCACTCCAACTCCTACACATGCGGCACCTCTGATCTCTAGCACTCCCCGTAAGTCCTACAAGGCTGTCAACCTCCTCCACAATCACACTCCTTTCACTGCGGCTGCATCAGGCATTCCTCCGATAACTGTCACTTACATGAGGTTATGCACCTTGACATCCTTGGTCTCATGGAAACATGTCTGACGGCCAGCTCTGTCTGCATCCTTGACCCTCTCCTTGGCCCGCAACTACTGTGCAGGGGGGGTGTGCCCTTGGCTTCCCTGAGGGTATTCCTGCCACTGTCACACCTACTTAGACCTACTCCACTCTGGAATGGCTTGTGTGAGGTTTCTGTCCACCACACCTTGACATTCCAAACAGTGCGTACTGTGTCTGGGAAAACTGGTCAAATGTACTACTTCCTTTCTGAGTGTCCTCACCTCTCCTCCTCACTCATGTCCCCAGACACAGAATTCCTCATCCTTGGTGCGGTACGCATCCACCTGCATGCCTGTTGACGCCCCCACGTGACCTTTCTGTGACCTCAGCAACTCCCTCTCACCCTCTAGACTCCCGTCTGTCCCTACTCATTCTGCAGGGCACACTCTTGATGCTCTGATCTCATCTGACTTTCCCCTCTCCGTCCATCTCTGCACTCCTCTCTCCTGGAGTGATCACATTCTCCTCTCCTCCCAGCTCACCCTCAACACCCCACAGGCAAAGCCACCCTCACCACTGTCACACACCTTCTTGGTATTCCGACCCATGAAGTGTGTGTCAGTCGAGGCTCATGCTGCCAAAATGTCCCCCCCATCCAGCTCCCCCTTAGGCTCACTCCCATCCTGACAGGGCCCACTCCATGCTCCACTCCATGTCAGGTACACTGGATGTCTTAGCCACGGTCATGACCACCTGTCTGAAGCCCCATGCCAATGCAGAGTCCTGGCATGACTCGGATCTTGGGAACCCAAACCACAGGTGCCGGGTGGCAGAGAGGGAATGTCCTGCATCATGGCCATCCTCTGGCAAACTGGCCTGCCACATGCTCCAAAGGCAATAGCGCCTCACCCTTCTCACCAAGATGAGATCCCCAATCCAAGGGCACATATCTGCGGCATGTGACAACTCTGCAGGACACATAGAAATCTGAAAGGACCTTGCCGAGCCAGAGGCAGTGTGTACCTCCCCTGTCCCCTCCGAGCCCACAGCACAGCATGATTGTCTCTGTACCCCTATAGGCCACCCCCCCAGCACTTGTCTGCGCCTAACACCATCTGCCCTTGACGTCAAGTCCTACTTACCTTGTACAGCACTTCCAGCCGCCACTCCCCCTTGCACTTCATTGTGCCACCCACCCCTGCACTTGCGTGACATGAATGACACCAGCACCAGTAGTATTGTTGACTGGCATCCCCTTCTGCCCCACCACCCCTCAGTGCTCCGCTGCACCTACAAACATTACTTGACCGGTGCTTCACGAATGCAAAATTATTCCGTTACAGGTGTTGGGGAGGTGGAATCACAATGTTTACTGCATTATGTTGATCTAGACAAGGCACTGTGCATCGTTGCCAATTTGGACTAGCAGATCCATGTACAACATGTATACTAATTGATGTGACGATGCAATGTCAGGACCAGAGTGGTAGAAATCCAAAAAAGTAGCCCTCCTCTCCCTCTTCACTTGGTGGCTATGTCACATGCCATGTGTGTGATGGCATGTGCCTTTGACATGGCAATCACCGCCCAATGTGTGATGGCAGTGCTAGGCATCAAGGTGAGCAGGCGTTGCTCTCCAATCAGTACATAGTATGCCCTGAGCCTCCCCTACAGACCCAGTGATGGTGAATGCATAGGAGGACTCCCAGTCATGTAGGACATGTGTCGTAGGACTACTGCCTATGTTGTTCATCAGCCCTTGTTGCATGCCATGGTGCTAATGCCTGTTTCCATTTTTCTCTTTCATGTCTTTGCAGGGGACGAAGCACTTGTTGATGCTGGGGATGTGGTGGTGGAGCCGTCCCAGGAGGGCAACCCGGGCCGACCTACCACAAGTGAGGGACGTGGTGTGTTTGTGGGTGAAAACCCACAAGTGCTGCAGGCCGTGCTGTCGAGGGGTGTCTCTGGGGGTTCCTCCCCCGAGCAGTATTCAGGTGTAGACTCGGAGGATGACACCTATGTGCAGTCGCAGGTGAGTGTTCTTGGGAGAGAATCTCCTCTGTCCGACCCACCTGCAGCCAGGCCATTGGCCTCAATGGGGATGTCAGTGTCGGCAGATCAGCCTCCGGTGGTTACGGATGCAGGGCCACACCACCCAATCTCTGATCCTGTTCCTGGGGCTGCAGATCAGAGAGGGAATGCAGTCCTGCAGCCTGAGGCCTTGCCGGCACAGCAAGGCGCAGTCCGCCTTGCCCCAGGCAGGTGTGGTGCCCGTCAACGTGGTGGCCGTATGCCACCTGGCAATACCGTATGGGAGCAATCCATCTACGGTATGGCCACCCAACAGGCAGCATCATCCGAGATGATTGCACAGGCCATGGATAGGGTGGCCACTTCCATTGTCCCCCCAGAAAGGCTGATGGAGCGACTGGAGCAGGCTACAGAGTCCATCTGCCAGGCACACAGGGAGGATATGTTGGCGTCCAACATGGACAGGCGGGCGGCACTGGCGACTCTGGGGGAATCACTTTCCATGGAGTCCCAGCGCCACAGGGAAGCCCTGAGGGAAGAACTCCGTCACCTCAGGTCGACCCTGTTAGAGCTTGAGGCTTCATCCCATAGAAGGACAGAGGAGCAGCTGGAGCGTCTGACACGGACGCTCTCGGCCGAGATGCAGGCAACTCGTGCGGAGGTCAGGTCATCCCGGGAGTTACTGCATGGGGACCTCCGCATGATTATAACCCAGAACCAGAACTACCAGACCCGCCTGCTTGCAGCCATGGAGGAGCAAACTCGTGCTTTGCGTGGGCTGCCTCCCATTGTCACACCATCTTCTGAGGCAGCTCCCCCACCTCCAGAGTCAGCTGCAGGGTCTGGGCAGAGCCATAGCGACTCATCTCCCACAACAGAGTAGCCGTGTGGGCCACGAGCCTATGGGGTGTTTTCCTTTCCCATGATCCACACAGGTGGATTGTGGCGTGCATCCTGTCCTCGGACCTCATAGGTGCCCCCCCCCCCCCCGCCGGCCCTTTCATGGCCATTTTTTCTCTTTTTCATTTTTATTTTGCAAGAGTGTTGCCTTGTGTGGGTACCTGGGCATACACTGTATTGTGGCTGGGCACATGCAGGCTTGTCCTGAGTTTGGTTTCGATGCTTGGGTAGCAGACATCCACACCCCTCCTGCTTCCCTTTCCATGGGCTTGCAAAGGGTGTGCCCAAGTGACAGCAAATTACACGGTGACATTGGACTCCCATGAGCTGTTGGCCAGTCCATAGTCAATACTGTGTAGACATTCATAGTGTTCATTGTTGTTGCACCTAACTATGCATGATGGTATGATATGTGCCTCTACTTACATATGTTGCTCATGTTTTGCAGGTATTTCACACAGATCTTCACAAGGGCATACTCTCTGGAGTCACACTACATGTCGGTAGATGTGCACTGACACTTTTGCATGGCGCCATCACTGTACATCTGGACGGTGAGGACATACCAGCTGAATCAGGTAATGAGACTACCATTGATTACATGCAATGTGTCTTGTTTGGGTGGGCTTCAGGGTGGGTTGGTGTGTAATTTGATAGAAATTACTCTTACACAGGTGTGTAGTAGTGGCTCCAGGGCGGTTAGCTGCTCAAGTGCGGCTATGTTCCATTTGGGGCACTGCTATTTGTGACACTGGTGTCATGTTGTGATGGCCAGTTTGTTTGCTGTCACATACCATGACATGGTGTCCTCAGTGGCGGGACTGTGAAGGGAGTGGGTGACATGGCAATGTTGTCATGTAGTGAATCGCCTGTGGGAATGCATTTTAGATTGATGGAGTTGTGTCTTTGCGTTGTGATGCATAGCTGGTGTATGTGTAGCTAGGGGTGCACACATATTGACACTTCCATGTTAACAATCTCAGGCTGATGTGTATCTGACAGTTCATTGTCAAGTACTTTTCAGACATTGTCAGGTAGAGTCATCATTGATTGTCAGATGGTATGTGCCAGAGCAGTGTGCACTAGCCAGCACTGTGATTCCTAGGTGAAGAAGTTGGCCACCAGTTGCGTACGGGCTGCCTCCCCCCGTGCCCTTTCCCCTCCCATGCGCAGCGGGCGTGCATGTGGTTGTGGATGTGGGGGCACCACCATGTCCACGGGCAGGCCCCGGCGTGTTGCAACGTTGTGCAGGACACATGCTGCCACTATGATCCTGCACACTATTCGGGGAGCATATAACAGCTGCCCGCCAGAACGGTCAAGGGAGCGAAAGCGTGACTTGAGCACTCCGAATGTGCGCTCCACTATGCCCCGTGTAGCAATGTGGGCTGTGTTGTACCTTACCTTGGGTGGCGTGGTGGGGTTCCGGATTGGGGTCATCATGTGGGGGCTGATAGGGTAGGCACTGTCCCCTGCGGAGGTGGTGATGGGTATCATTAGTGGTGTTGTGTCATGACCCAGTATCTGACATGCATGCATGTGGAGTGGCATTCATGCTCACCAAGCAGCCATGTATCTCCATGCTGGCCAGCCTCTAGGTCCCGGCATAGGGTAGACATTCTGTAGATGAAGCTGTCGTGGGTGGACCCTGGATAGTTGGCATATACTGTTGTGATGATTCCCTTGGCATTGCATACAACTTGGACGTTGATGGAATGCCAGTGCTTGCGGTTTCTATAGATGTGCTCTGTTGCCCTGGGTGGACGTAGAGCCACATGTGTGCAGTCAATTGCACCAAGCACTTTGGGGAATTGAGCCACACCATAGAATTCCTGGATGCACGTCCGCCTTTCTGCATGAGTCCTGGGGAGATATATGTGCCTGCGGACTGAAGGCCGTGCAGTGATGATGTTCAAGACCTGGTGTAGGCAGCGTGACTGCGTGGCCTGTGACACACCACCCACTATGGCACTTGTCCGCTGAAAGGATCCAGTGGCCAAGAAGTGCAGTACATTCAGGACCTTCTGCAGGGGGCTGAGTGCTTGGGAGCACAGGGTGGGTGATGTGAGGTCATCCTCCCACTCACTGACCAGGTCCAGTATGATGTGTGCTGGAAACCTGTACCTCCCATACACCTGGTCATCAGGCATCCCGAATAGGCTGGTTCTGGGTGTGAATATTCTGGCCCTGACTCTCCTCCTCATCCTCCTTTGGTAGCCCACTGCCACTGCTGCTAGGAACGGTATGTTCATCCTGGCATCTGGCTTGTTTATTGAAAAGTGCGCAAATTAATGCCTTGCGCGTGTAGTAGGCAGCGTGTGAGCCTCGCACCCCTGGAATCGGGTTCCCACTCCAATCGCGTGTGGAAATTCCCACGCTGCAGGCATACAGGTGCGCTGACGTACTTGGCTGTGTAAGTGGCCGCGCGCCCCTGAAATACACGTATATAGGCCAATGGCGTGTAAGCGCACTTTTGGGCAATTACACGCGATGAAATACACGTACATAGGCCAATGGCGTGTACGCGCACTTTTGGCCAATTACACGCGATGAAATACACGTACATAGGCCAATGGCGTGTACGCGCACTTTTGGCCAATTACACGCGATGAAATACACGTACATAGGCCAATGGCGTGTACGCGCACTTTTGGCCAATTACACGCGATGACACTCTGACGTGCAGGATTCCCACGTGTGCTCGTCTTCACGTGCTGAGTGGGGAACGCCCGTGCGGATCACGTCAGACGCGCTTACGCGATGAGGGACTCTGGTCCAATAGAATCGCGTATGCGTGCTGACGCACTTACGCGCTAAGGGCCTTTCCTCGGATTTCACGCTGACGTGCAGGAATTTCACGTGCCAAATCACTCCGTATCAAGCTGGCCACCTGAAAACACACGGAACACCACGCTCCTGCCCCGAAGGCCGAGTTACTGCCCCCCAAGTGCCCTGAGCAGCCTCCCACGTGCTATCTGCTGCTGCCTGCCTGCCTGCCTGCCTGCTGCCACCGTGCCCTGCCATTTGGTGCCTGCACATCAGCCATCTGCAGGGGTCCAGTTGCTGTGTCCACCCCTGCTGGAACTGAAGACTCCCAACTGGGATTACATCGCTCCACAGCCCAGCCCCAGGACCCAGTTGCCCACCCACACCTGCCTCTGGGGTTGCCATGTCGGGCACTTCTACATCTGGCACCAGTGGCAACCCCAGGCCAGAGGGGCAGAGGGGCACCAGCTTCACTGCCACCGAAGTTGGTGTCCTGGTGGAGCATGTCCTGGGGCAGTATGATGCCCTCTTTGGATCGTCCCGCGCCAGCAAGGAAGGACGGGAGAGGATCTGGGCCGACTGTGTGGTTGCCATCAACGCGGAGGGGGTGGCAACCCGCAACGTCTTGAAGATCAAGAAGCGCTGGGAGGACTTGAGGTCCAGGACCCTTGTGAAGGCCCGGCGCCTCGTGGAGGGGGGCCGGGGCCACATGAGTTCCATCCAGAAGAGGGTCCTGGAACGCGTACGCCCAGCGCTCCACGCCCAGATCCTTGAGAGGGAGACCCGTCTGGAGTTGAGCGGTAAGTGTCCAAGCATCACTGTGTGAGACAGGGCATGTTGCGGTGTGCTGGTTCTATGATACTTGCCTGTATGTGTGCCATGTGCCATGTATGCATGTATGTGTGCTGGGACATCATGGTAATGCATGTGCGACCAGTGATGTGTGACCCACATGGTTGTTGCATGTGTAGAAATGCGGCATGGGGAGCACTATGCAGATTTGGGACATGAGAGCATGGCAGTCTCTGTACCTGGACATGGATGGGGGTGAGGATGGGTGCTGATGCCAGGTACATATATGGTAGCCATGTCTGTGTGCCTGACCTGCATGTCTGTGACTTGTGCATGCCATGGATGCATGACTCATGTGTGTGACAATGCACAGATTCAGTGACGCACCCACCTTACCCTTGTTTTGCCTGTGTTTGGTGTGATTGTGGCCAGATGGATGTGACTGAGGTGTAGTGTGTGCATGTGATATGCATGAGCCATGATGCATGTGAGTTACATTTCATTGAATGTTTCAAGAGTCAATTGGACATGCATGGAAATGTGCATGGCATGCACCATGCCTGTTACTGTGTGTGTTTTGCCTGGACTGACCCATGTGTTGTGGAGGGACATGATGGAAGTGTACTTTGACAGGGGTGCTCATCTGCTATTGCTTCCTGTCTAGGGGACCATTGTACAGTAGCCTGATGCTTGTGTTCTTTGTCTCCCTCTACGCAGCGGCTAGTGAAGAAGAGGGCGGAGACGGCGCTGTGGAGCAAGGCGGCGGGGATGCCCCCACGGCTGCAGCGGAAGGGGTGGGTGAGCCCCCACAGGGGCCTGCTACGGCGGGAGACGGTGAGGAGCCATCCAGGTTGGTGGTTTGCACAGAGGAGGAGGAGGCCGACACTGGTGCACACATGGGCCCTGGTGGGAGCATCCCTGCTGGTGCAAGTGGTGCAGTCCAGGGCCAGGGGCAGGAGGCAGCACAGGTCACCGTGGAGGGGCCTGTGCATGTCGCTGTCCCTGACCCTGTGAGTGCACCACCATGCACCAGCAGGGATGCCCCGTCCCAGGCCCGTCCGCAGGTAGAGGGGATGTCCATGTCAACTGACTCCCCTCCACCTGCGGCCGTGGGAACCCCTGGCCGCGTGGAGCAGGTCCTGATTGGGGTCGCGATGCGCACGGCTGCGATTCGTGATGCCCTGCGTGCTTCCCGGGAGGAGCACGCACGTCATCACGAAGTGCACCGTGCCGACGTGGCCCAATTGGGATCGGCCATGTTCGGGGGGTTCCTGCATGTGTTGGCCAATCTGACGGCCCTCTCCTCCTCTGTGCAGGCTATCCACCAGTCGTTCTCCTTGCCGTCTTCCGGCCCAGATGCCACCATGGCCCCCTGTGGACCTGCCCCGACCAATGCAGCCAGCTCGGTGGGGATCCCATCCCTGCCACAGTTGGGAGTCGGAGGTCCAGCAGGGGTGGACGACACAGCAAGTGGACCCCAGCAGATGGAAGATGTGCCGGCATCATCGGGCAGGGCACGTGCACGACGGCGTCGGTGGTTACCATCAGCCTGGATGCCGTCGTGCTGGCAGAGGCAGTGGCGTCGCAGGCAGCAGCGGGCTCGACGTGGGAGGCATCATGGCTCAGGGCCATCAAGATCGGAGGGGCAGGCATCGGCCGGAGGGCAGGGCAACCCTGGCATGGCGGTGTGTTCCGTGTGGGAGGAGTTTGGCCAGCGGATAGGTGCGGAGCGGCAGCGGGCGGAAGAGGAGCGGCTCGCCATGGCCAGGGCGGAGATCTCCATGCATCAGGCATTGAGGCGGGCTGAGTGCCTCGAGGAGGCTCGCAGGGAATTTGGAGAGCACATGGGGTTGTCCCTGCGAGACCTCGGGGCCAGGACTGAGTCCCGCCTCCAGGACATTGACGTGGAGTTCGAGGATGCCCTGGCCAGCATCACCAAGTGAGCCGCAGGACTAGCCCGCTGCCTTTGTATATAGTTTTTTAGTTAGTTAGTGCTAGGTTTCCTTTATTTAATTTTTTTTTTTTGGACCGCTTGGACAATGGCCACTTCTTTGTACATATTTTTTTAAATAGTTAGTATTAGGTTTAATTTGTGGTGTTGGGCTCATGGACCCTTGAACAATCCTGTAAATATAGTTATTTTTTGTGAGATAAATTTTTTAACTTTCATATTGGTCACACCATGTCGTAATGGTTTATCTTTCATTTCATTCTACATGTGTTTACTTTGGACAAAATCTATTCATTTTTCTATCCTTTGTTTTTTGGTTTCTAATTTTTGTTCCCGGACATGGACCTTTTATTTGCTTTACCAGATAGTTGTCAGAGTTTACTTTATTTTTATTTTTAATACATTTTGATATTATCTTACACTTGTGTCATTTTTTCTTTGGTTTCTTACATGCCATGATATGGGTTTTGACATTGACTTGCACCCATTGTGTATGTGTGTGTGGCGGACATGTGTTCTTTTGCTTACTTGCCTTTGGGGTTGTGTCATGTGATTGCATTCACTATGTGGGTGCATGCAATCCTTGCCTGGGTGTTTGTGCTGGGTATGCTGGTCATTACTGCCATTATTGTGTATCGTCAGGACCAGGGGCCAGGGGGACATGGGTGGGGGCCTGGTGGAGGGTGCCCCAGGTGGATGGGGGGTTGGGGGTGGTGGGAGACATGGGTTGGCCATGGGTGGGGGCCTGCTGGCAGGTTGCCCACAGTGCTGGGGGTGGGGGTGGTGGGAGACATGGGTTGGCCATGGGTGGGGGCCTGCTGGCTGGTTGCCCACAGTGCTGGGGGTGGGGGTGGTGGGAGACATGGGTTGGCCATGGGTGGGGGCCTGCTGGCAGGTTGCCCACAGTGCTGGGGGTGGGGGTGGTGGGAGACATGGGTTGGCCATGGGTGGGGGCCTGCTGGCTGGTTGCCCACAGTGCTGGGGGTGGGGGTGGTGGGAGACATGGGTTGGCCATGGGTGGGGGCCTGCTGGCAGGTTCCCCACAGTGCTGGGGGTGGGGGGGGTGGGAGACATGGGTTGGCCATGGGTGGGGGCCTGCTGGCAGGTTCCCCACAGTGCTGGGGGTGGGGGTGGTGGGAGACATGGGTTGGCCATGGGTGGGGGCCTGCTGGCAGGTTGCCCACAGTGCTGGGGGTGGGGGTGGTGGGAGACATGGGTTGGCCATGGGTGGGGGCCTGCTGGCAGGTTGCCCACAGTGCTGGGGGTGGGGGTGGTGGGAGACATGGGTTGGCCATGGGTGGGGGCCTGCTGGCAGGTTGCCCACAGTGCTGGGGGTGGGGGTGGTGGGAGACATGAGCAGGTGTGCAGGGTAGTTCCCTGTGGTGTGTGCTGCCTGCAGGGGCCGTGGAGGGTGTACAGGTAATGCCTGGGAGCTCACAGCCAAATCGCGTGTGCAACTTCCCGCGCACCCCTCAAATCCACGTTCCCTGCCATATCGCGTGTGGAACTTCCCGCGCGCCCCAGTAATCCACGTACCCGGCCATTTCGCGTGTGGAACTTCCCGCGCGCCCCTGATAACCACGTACCCGGCCATTTCGCGTGTGCAACTTCCCGCGCACCCCTCGAATCCACGTACCCGGCCATTTCGCGTGTGGAACTTCCCGCGCGCCCCTGATAACCACGTACCCGGCCATTTCGCGTGTGCAACTTCCCGCGCACCCCTCGAATCCACGTACCCGGCCATTTCGCGTGTGGGACTTCCCGCGCGCCCCTGAAAACCACGTACCCGGCCATATCGCGTGTGCAACTTCCCGCGCACTCCTGCAATCCACGTACCCGGCCATTTCGCGTGTGCAACTTCCCGCGCACCCCTCGAATCCACGTTCCCTGCCATATCGCGTGTGGGACTTCCCGCGCGCCCCTGAAAGCCACGTACCCGGCCATTTCGCGTGTGCAACTTCCCGCGCACCCCTCGAATCCACGTTCCCTGCCATATCGCGTGTGGAACTTCCCGCGCGCCCCAGTAATCCACGTACCCGGCCATTTCGCGTGTGGAACTTCCCGCGCGCCCCTGATAACCACGTACCCGGCCATTTCGCGTGTGCAACTTCCCGCGCACCCCTCGAATCCACGTACCCGGCCATTTCGCGTGTGGAACTTCCCGCGCGCCCCTGATAACCACGTACCCGGCCATTTCGCGTGTGCAACTTCCCGCGCACCCCTCGAATCCACGTACCCGGCCATTTCGCGTGTGGAACTTCCCGCGCGCCCCTGATAACCACGTACCCGGCCATTTCGCGTGTGCAACTTCCCGCGCACCCCTCGAATCCACGTACCCGGCCATTTCGCGTGTGGGACTTCCCGCGCGCCCCTGAAAACCACGTACCCGGCCATATCGCGTGTGCAACTTCCCGCGCACTCCTGCAATCCACGTACCCGGCCATTTCGCGTGTGCAACTTCCCGCGCACCCCTCGAATCCACGTTCCCTGCCATATCGCGTGTGGGACTTCCCGCGCGCCCCTGAAAGCCACGTACCCGGCCATTTCGCGTGTGCAACTTCCCGCGCACCCCTCGAATCCACGTTCCCTGCCATATCGCGTGTGGAACTTCCCGCGCGCCCCAGTAATCCACGTACCCGGCCATTTCGCGTGTGGAACTTCCCGCGCGCCCCTGATAACCACGTACCCGGCCATTTCGCGTGTGCAACTTCCCGCGCACCCCTCGAATCCACGTACCCGGCCATTTCGCGTGTGGAACTTCCCGCGCGCCCCTGATAACCACGTACCCGGCCATTTCGCGTGTGCAACTTCCCGCGCACCCCTCGAATCCACGTACCCGGCCATTTCGCGTGTGCAACTTCCCGCGCACCCCTCGAATCCACGTACCCGGCCATTTCGCGTGTGGAACTTCCCGCGCGCCCCTGAAAACCACGTACCCGGCCATATCGCGTGTGCAACTTCCCGCGCACTCCTGCAATCCACGTACCCGGCCATTTCGCGTGTGCAACTTCCCGCGCACCCCTCGAATCCACGTTCCCTGCCATATCGCGTGTGGAACTTCCCGCGCACCCCTGCAATCCACGTACCCGCCCAGCCCATTTCGCGTGTGGAACTTACCGCGCACCCCGGTATGCACGCACACGTTTATTTTTTCTCTCTGCGCGTGTCTGTGTTTGTGGGTACCCCTTTGTACGTCATTTGTCCAGGAGGGCAACAGTATTGTACATTGGTCATGTCTGTATATAGGTGCTATTTGTTGGCGCGCCTTTTAGCGCACATTTCTTGCAGGCGCAGACACGCTACCGCCTGCTTTCTTGTGGCGGTCGTGTTTGTGCCTGTTTGTGCCTGTGCGCTGCTTTGAGCGTGCGCTTTTTTGCCCTATTCTATTCCATGAATACGTGTTGTATGCGAGCGTGTGGGCGTTCCGCGCACTTGCCTCCTGAACTTTCCCCGTGCCGCCCACATTCTTCCCCATTCCGAGTGTTGTGCCCCATTTTATTCCCCATTCCGAGTGTCCCGCCCTGTGTTCCGCCTACTTTAGAGCTGTGCGCTGCGCTCGGAGTGATGGCGCAGTGGCCGTGGCGCACGACGTTGGTTGACCTGTGCGCCGGCCTGCGCCGCGCGCTTTTTCGGCGCACGTCCTCTGCTTTTCTTGCGCACGGACTTCCATGAATCGACGTGCGCTGGTTTCCCTGCGCTTTGCGCTGATTTTCGGCGCAGCGCACGTATTGGCCCCTCTGCGCCGGGATTTTCGGCGCACATTTATTCCATGAATCGGCCTGAATCTGTTTTTGGAAACACACAGCCATAGCTATCTGTTCTTCTCTCAGGAAAAAGACGTTCGGACAAAATCTCTCCTTACACAACACACCCAGTAAACTTTACTGACCAATCCGTACCTCTGCTCATTCTCATTTGCATGCCTCTCCACCCCAGAAACCCTGTATGTAATACGCGCTGTCCGCAGACTACCGCCATGTCCGCGGACATATCGAAAATATGAGCGTGGTGAATGTACATTTAAATAGTGTGCCCTATTTCCCCTTTGGGGTGGGCTCTGAAAAGAGACTTTTTTTTTCCAGATGTCTGACAGACACCTGTTATTTTGTATTTTTTTGGGTTATTTTCGTCTTACTTTACAACTAAAATCTTCACATGACCTTCTCCAAAACAACCCTTACGTTCCAAAACAGCATGGCATTTCCCAAAAAAAGATAAAGAAATGCCATCTTCTTCAAAATAAACAGCATTACTCGAATCAATATTCTCATTATGACAGAAAAACATACCATCTCTAAGCATGAAAGCACACATGCCTTGATTGATTGCACACCTAGCAATGTTTTGCTGAGGACAAAAAACAGAACTATTGTCCCATATTGCCCTAGATAGTAATCTAGAAAAAAATACTTTTGCATTTGGAAGGATGTTCATTACTGCTTCAACCAACTGTTCCAAATCTGCCAACAAAGTAGGGGCACTGACCTAGCCCAAATGGAAAGCACCATAGTGCAAAACTACCAGATGGGGACTGATGTGGCATGCCATATCCGCGGACAGCCGCGGTGTCCACGCAGCACGTAACTCTTAGCCAGCCCTTCAAAACTGTCCGCATCAATCTCAGTGCCATTCCCTCATTGTATACAGCTAAGCCGTCACACAACCATCCACCAATCACATCCAAGACCTCTACATCTAACTCCATCATCAGAGTTCCGCACTTCAAATGTACTGTTGATCACTCTGAGTAAAAGTCTCATATCGTTGGAAAGCACCTACTACAAAAACTACTCTACAAGTCTCCAAGATTTCTACTTACAGCTGCATTCATATCCACATGCCTGAACACAAACTACAGGCATGCATATTTTATTCACAGTACATGTACAACTGTTATGAATCCATATAATCAGAGTAATGCCACTAAACCTGCATAGCCTATACGTACATGCCAACCCTCCCAATTTAAGCTCGAGACTCGTGATTTTTCATTGAAAAATCGCACTATTTTTTACTGTCTCACGCCTAAATGAATGCTAATCCCAATACAATCCTATGGGAAAAATAAATGTTCCCGTTGCTGTGGTGAAATCTCCCTCTCAGGTGTTCCCGATTGTTGGCATGTCTACCTTTAAAATGAACTTATTGAAATGTTTCCCATCTACTATAATCAATTGTCACTTCCAAACCTGTCTGCTATATACAACACACCTTTAAAAAACCAAGTGAAATTCATGCACTTAAATTTTTACTCATTTGCAAAGCATGTTGAACTAACATATTGTAAATAAAATATAAAGGCTGCACATAGTCAAATGAAATGCATGCATACACTATGTTCAGATATCAAACAAGAATGCTACCACGAAAACATAAACAACAAAGTCTACATTAACATCAGTGCTTTAAACACACAAAATTAGTAACTTCTTTCTTTTACAATTGCAGTGAAGACCACTCTCCTGAAAATCAGCAGCATCTGAACTACAAACAACATATCCAAAGAAACCTGCTCATTCCACAAAAAAAGTTTAAGTACAATACTACCTTAATATTCTTACTGTTCCTCAAACACACTGGGCCTCATTACAACTCAGGCGGTAAGGGGTTTACGGCGCCGTAAACAGCGCCGACCCTTACCGCCTGAGTACGAGGTCCCTTAGCGCCATGGAGCTTTTAACACCTGCTTTAAGCAGGTGTTAAAATCCATGGCGCTAAGGGACCATGGAGTTAATTACGCCACCGTAATTTACGGTGGCGTAATTAACGCCTTCCCCACTCCCATTATGCCCTGTGGGGCAAAAATGGGAATGGGGAAGGGTAAATGGGGATTGGGGACTTACCGCCCCGCCAAGGTTGGAATGGGGCGGTAAGTCCGCCAACCACCATGGCGTAAACGTAGTTTACACCATGGTGGTAAAGTCACGGCCCAGGCGGTAACTTACCGCCTGGGTGGTTCATTCATGTAATTTGCGCACCAAAAAAACCCAGCGGTTTCTGAACCATTCTGCCCACAAATCCCCATTAAACAGAGATTAGCAGGCAGAATGGCACACAAAAAGCCCGTTTTTTTGGAACACAAATAACATACTCAACCCTTAGAATGTTAGTACTACAAACCAAAGAACTGTTTTAATTTATACTATTAGATTTACTATTAATGCTTCTCATCACCACTAGCTCACGTTCTACTCTCATCTGAACCACAGTTTAGTAACACACAAATAGAAAAATAGCCTTCCCAACTAATTGTAACTGCCCAATGCACAATCACACACCACCACAAACATCTTTCCCATCATACTCAGACACTTATGCACACAGCACACATACATTGCAGAAAGGCCCAGCCCATACCTTCTTTTATTTTTTTTTTTGACAGACCCCAAAGAATGCCTACCAAAAAGCAAGCCCGTAGAAAGCAACGCAGAAATGGAGCAAATGAAAATAAAAGTGTCCAAAATAAGCACCATCTCTACCAGAGTTTGTACAAAAACTTCAAACAAAACAGCTAATACAGTCATTTAGCAAAACAGTCCAGTTCCCAGTACAGAAACTTTGCCTCCTCTATCAAATTGTAAAACAAAACATAAAATGCTTATTAAGAATGCAGCTACCACTACTGCTAAAACGAATCCTATAAATCTTGATATACTAGCAAGTAACCATACCAAAAAAAGTACTTTAGCAAAAATGTTCCACCACAGAGTGCTTCAGAATCTTATAAAAACAGTAGAGAAATCATGCACAACCCTTTAAACCTACCGTAGAAATTATTCATTTTAGTGTTAAACAGAATGAAATCACTAACAAAACTAACTACTAAATTACAAAAAAAACTTCTCAACAAAATGGAATGTCAACAAAAATAACTTCTTAAATATCTGTGGAGGTGAATGGAGTCACACCACGAGCAAAGAACCATATCTGAATGAAGAAGCATACAAACAAAACCAAACAAACACAATTGCCATCCATAGCAGTGTACGAGGTTATGAAAAAATTAATAATATCATAATGGATCAAGAAATACTGCTTACAAAAATAACCCCAGAAAATAAAACTATAAATTATACTATGCTAAAAGTCCTGCTTTATCACTGGCCAATTTAAATAACACTCTTCTACATGGTACACCCAAAGACCTACTTGAAGAAATCAACCATATCCAGAGAAAATATTTTGGAATTGAAAGCCACTTACAAAATGCAATAGCTTTACAACAGACTAGCAAACATTCTGCACATGGCAAACTTCTACAACACACATACAAAAAAGAAATACTAAAATTTAAAAGTACATCCGCTGAAGTACCAAACCATGTGTGTGTGTTGCCGCAGAACATTTGATAAAAGTATAAAAAAACTATAGACGTAACATTCAAAATAGTAGACAATGAAGATTCCAAATGGTTTGAATTAGCTCCCTACCTTATAGCAGAAAACAAATACGAAATAACTGACCCCTTAATACTTTGCAGTTACTGCACTACAAAACTTGACAACAACCAAACTCCTTCACGTGCTATCACAAATAACTTGGAATTATTCCCACTACCAAAACCCCTGCAACAATTCAGTTTATATGAGAGCATCTTAATTCAAACAGTGCAGACATTTCAAGCAATAATACGCCTTCAACCAAAAACAGCAAAATGACCTCCCTCTGAATTGGTGAAATGCATTCATGGCAAAGTAGTTTATTTACCATTAGATCTGAAAGAAAATGTGCACACACTGGGAGTGCAACGTCCAATAGAGCAATCTTTAATTGTCTTAGTAAATGGTGTACTAACAAAAGACAACAAAAATTTGGCAACAACTCGTAGATTTACATAAAGTTAGACAAACCTTGCAATATCTAAAAGACAATAATGAATACTACAAAGAAATAAATATTGAAGAAAACTTAAGGGAAACAACTGAAATAATTCAAGAGTCACCAGAAACTGGTTAATTTGACCTTCTAGATCCTGTTACAGTATCCAATATTTTAGACCATTATCCAATTCATCCATTACACTCTAATGACACCATAGATGATGCACTAGAAACGTACCAAATGCGACAAACCAAAGGATCACCAATCAGCATATGGGAAAAAAGTATAGAAGTGCGTGCTTTACCTCTACTCTTTCCTACTGGCAAAGGAGGAAGGTATGATGATAGACCCACTCAGATAACAGCATCAGAATACCGCTTGTTACCAATGTATTCTGAAGATCCCAGATTTAGACAAAATGTGGAATACATATTCCACCTAGTCTTTGAAAGTGAACTAGCAACTCTATGTTACAGAGTTGCATATATATTGAAATCAGGAACCCACTTTCAAAATATGTCAGCTACGCAATTAATACAAAGAGTGCAAGAAAAAGATGAGGTTTTACAATCAAGCATTACAAATCTGTTAGCAAACATGCGTGGTACGAAAGAGTACTGGTTCTGATGTCACGGAGATGTAAGTTGTATCATAAGAAACCTTGGCCCACCCACTTGGTCTGTTACATTAAGTTGTGCAGAATACGCATGGGAACATTTACATAATTTCCTACACATATCAAACAAAAACAAAACAAACATAGATAGACTAACACCTGGAGAACTTTGCTCTCTAGATCCTATTAATGTTTCAAGATATTTCCATCATCGTTTCATTGCTCTGCTACATTTATTTGTAATAAAACTGTACCTCCCTTCGGAGAAGTGCAACACTTCTTTTGGAGAAAAGAATACCAAGCCAGAGGAGCACCACATATCCACATGCTTTTATGGATTAAAGGTGCAACTAAATTTGGTCAAGACAGTGATTCCACTGGTTTACAGTTTATCAAAAACTATGTCACTTGTGAAATTCCATTGAAAGCAACAAATAGTGATCTTCATGCACAAATTGTACAATTTCAAAGAAACAAATGTGGCAAATATTGGCGTTGCAAATACAAAAACAAAGGGAAATACTACACCAATTGCTGCTTTGGTTTCCCTAGACCAGTTACAGAAACAGGTGAAGTGAACAACTTCAAGTCTTCAGTTAGACATGGGCCCTCATTACAAGTCAGGCGGTGGACCATGGTGCTATTAGCACCATGGTCCATGCCGGATTCCGCCATGGTGGATGGCAGAATTACCGCCCCATTCTAAGGTGAGTGGGGCGGTAATTCCCCATTCACCATTTGCCCTTCCCCATTCCCATTTTTGCCCCATAGGACATAATGGGGATGGGGAAGGCGCTAATTACGGCACCGTAAATTACGGTGCCGTAATTAGCACCAAGGTCGCTTAGCGCCTTGGACTTTAACGCCTGCAAAAAGCAGGCGTTAAAGTGTGAATCAGGCATTAAGGGTTAATGGCGCCGACGGCGCCGTTAAACCCTTAACGCCTGCCCTGTAATGAGGGCCATAGTGTTAAAGGTAAATCACCTAAGAACACGTATTACATAAAAAGAACAGAAGAATCAAAATATATCAATGATTACAATGCAATATTGCCCTCTTGTGGAATGCAAACATAGATGTGCACTACATTGCAGACAATTCCACCACAGTTGCACGATATGTTACAGCCTACTTAACAAAAGCAGAAAAAACAGAGCTTCAAGACCTCTGGAATGACCTATCATCAGACAAAACACTATCTCAGAAATGGTACAGCTTAGGCATAAAAATGCTCTCTCATACAGAATGTGGCTTCTATGAAGCTGAGGATCGTTTAACCGGTACTGCTTTGTTTGGAAAATCTGAAAATATAGTATGGCTAAGTCTTGGTCCTGCTAAATCTAGAAAAAGAGTTCTCAAATCATATGAAGACATAGAAACAATAGCCAAAAATGATCCCAACAGCCAAGACATTTTGAAAAACAATTTACTAGACACATACTACCCAAACAGGAGTAACACTTTGGAAACCATATGTTTATACCACATAGCCCAAAACTTCACATAAAAAAATAATATAAAACCTGATGAAAAAAGGTAGATATAGAGTGACAGATTGTGAAGGCAGCTTAGTGAAACTTACCAAATGAAGCTTAATTAATCATATCAAATTGACATTAAAAACTCCTCAACAGAAAGAACTATATTACATGTCCCTGCTACAACTTTTTAAACCATAGAGAAAAGAAGAAGAGATAATAGAAAACTATGACTCCTGTGAAGACGCTTTCAAAGCAAATGAAAGCACTATCACCAATATAAACTTTACACAGTACAAAACAATGTTGCACAATGAACAGCAACACGAAGAAGACCTCCAAGCCCAACTAGATAAGGAAACTCCCGGCAGTAGTCAACCTACTGTAACAGGAAGTCAAGAACCACTGGGACAGCCACTAATATCAAATGAGGCAGAATTAGCTATGACAGAAGTAGAGAACACCATGTGTCACTTTGAAGAAGATACAGAAGACTTAACTGCACTACAATCAAAACTGAACAGAGAGCAGCAAACACACCATTTTTCAAGAAGTAACAAAAGAAATTGCACATGGTGTACAATATGAAAATAAAGAATGTACCTGCCAAAATTACAAACCTTTACTACTACATGTCAGTGGTGAAGCTGGCTCAGGCAAAACATTCTTAATAAAAATCATCAGCAAGTTCCTTCAACAATTGACAAACAACAAACTGTCAGCTGTTGTAACTGCCCCCACAGGTTTAGCTGCCTGCAACGTAGGTGGTGTCAATTTTCACTGATTACTACTCCTTCCAGTAGAACACCAAAACAAATTAGAATATAGAAACTTTCTCCAGAAGCTGCAATGGAACTATGCAGAGTGTTAAAACAAATTAAAATGCTACTAATAGATGAAGTGAGCATGGTCACCAACCTCATTTTGACTTTGATTCACCTCAGATTGCAAGAAATACTTAAAACAAACTACGAAGAGCTCTTTGGAGGAAAACACATTATTGTTTTTGGAGATCTTCTTCAATTGACACCAGTGAAAGGTCAACCTATTTTTAAAACCTTAGGACACAAACTCTGCTGTAAAACTGTTGGCAGCATAGGAAATGTCAATCTTTGGCAACATTTCCAATACAGAAAATTAACAGAAAACATGCGCCAATCTGCAGACCTCACTTACGCCAACATTTTAAAAAGTATTAGAGTTGGTGTACTATCTCAAGAAGCACAATCAATATTAAAAACCTGGCACATCCATGCACTTTATGGCCATAACTCATGTGCTACTGATGTTATGGAACAATTAGCGCACACAAATGTCAATTGTATGTCCTTAATGCCAACTCTTGCAAGCTGTTCCAAATTCAATGAAACAATGTTGAAAAAAGAAATGCAACCAATAATTGAAATTTGATCCACAGACAAACTGGACGTACATGGTAGGACACTACCCATGTGTCAACAAGCCACAACAAGATTAAATACCTTAGAAAATTCTATCCCCAACACAGCTAGTTTGGAGAAAATATTAAAATTATCCTTAAAGTGTAGAGCAATGCTTAAACGTAACCTTGACGTGGAACAAGGATTAGTTAATGGAGCACTAGGTACAGTTGTTGGCTTTCAAACGTACCCACATGACAACAACATTCAGTTTGTCAATATTCTCTTTGACAAACTTTCAGAAGTAAAAAGGATAGGGCGCTCAACAGCTCGATTCCTTCTCTTCAAAGACATGTATGTACGCAGAGAACATTTTTCTCTAACTGTAGCATACGCAGTCACCATTCATAATTCATAAATCACAAGGTCTTGCCCTAGACAAAGCATTGATATATATTGGTAACACAGTCTTTAAAGAAGGCATGAGCTATGTAGCACTATCACGCTTATGTACACTTGACTGTCTATTTCTAATCAACTTTGATGCAAGTAAAGTAAACGCTGATATTCCTTGCATTGTTTAATACAATAGACTGCGTTGACTATACACCCCCATCTAAAAACATATCCTGTTCCACGAAAAGGAAAACGTTGTAAAAGAAAACTAATTCAAACAGAAATGCAACAGGATCTTACTGCAAATCCTTGAAAGAGAGTAAAAGAAGCTAATACTTCATCAATTACCACAACCAAAGAAGAACCTATTAATCAAAGTAACTATCTGGTCCAGTCAAATTTTCAAATATAACTGGTGTAAGTTGCTATGCAAATGTAGCAATGAATATTCTATTTCAATTGCCACCAATTGTTGATAACATTTACTTACACAGTACAGACCAATTGTGTTTGCAAATGTTAGTACTTCATAGAAATGCAACAAACAATCCTGACAACACGTAAAGTGTTCATGGAATAAGACAAGAATTGGACTACTCTGCTGGAATGATGAAATTCACTATAAACTCACAAGAAGATCCACAAGAATTTCTAATGTATTTACTATAAGTACTGGAACACAAAAACATACCTATAAATGAAATATTCCAGATTTCATACATGTGGAAACATACACGCACTCTCTGCAACAATGTGACACAGGAACAAATCCCTAATAAGCGCTTTGTGTATGAATCCATACCTAATTGTGAATCCGTTCCATTTCAGCAACTTGTACAAAATGCAAACCATGGTAGATTATGTACTACCTGCAGTTCAGATAATCTCTCCACCTTACTAATACAAACACATAGTAAATACATAATACTTATGCTTCTACGTTACAATGCAGATGGTACCAAAAACAACTGCAAGTTGTCTGGATTCACACATGGTCAAGTATCACTTGGTAAGAAAACCTTCACAACAATAGGTATAATCTACCACGCAGGAGCCACAACCAATGCAGGTCACTACACTGCATACATAATAAAGTAATGTGGATGGTTCTAATTTAATGATAGTACCATTACTCTAAAGCAGAGATTACCAGCAAATCTACAAACGCTTATTTGATCTTCTTAAAACCAAAATGTAATAACTAATCTGTAATTAAACATTATCAAATCTTCAATTAAAAAACTATAAACTGTTAGAATACGCCAACAGCTATTCTCAAGCAGAGAATTTCACTTAAAACACTCGCCCTTATGCAGAAATGCCTGGCTAATAAGGCCCCTATCTACCTCGACAGTCGACTGTCGCGCCACTCGACCACTAAGAACTGCCCAGTCCCGCTGTCTAGCGATCCCTAGATTTGAACTGCAAAAAGCAGGGGGCTCAAGCTTCCCTGTCCTAGCTTCCAAGCTATGGAACTCCCTCCCTGCTACAATCAGAGCTGAAGACTATTTTAAAACATTCAAAGCCAAACTAGATCTTGTATTTTCGACCAGCTTTAAGTCCTTCTCAGCGTCTTTTTTGTCTTACATACCCTGACCTGCTGACCTCTGTTATTACTTAGCGGCACTGAAACCACTGTAATATATGTAGATAGAATCCTTGTTAAGTCGCCTATTTTTTTGTAAATTATGTAACGTTATCTCTGTATATATGCATATCTGTAACCTTGTACAAATTGCGCCCTGATGCCTCCGGGCCTGATGGTCTGCGCGTTATAAATAAAACAAATACAAATACAAACTGCCCCAAGATTCTATAACAAACCAACAGATAAATGAATACCACTAAATTATGACAAGAAATAAACAGTTAGAATACGCCAACAGGTATCTAACTGCCCCAGGATTTTGCAACAACCAAACAGATAACTCAATACCACTAAATTATAACAATAAATAGACAGAATACGCCAACAGGTATCTAACTGCTGCAAAAATCTTCAACAAGCCAACAGATAGAACATTAGCCAGAAAAAACAAGTGAACACTTAAAACAAACAAACAAATAGACTGTAGCATAACAAAAAAAGTTTTTTTTAATCTGAAATAGATTTTTTTTTCCCATAGACCCAATGATTTGAAAAACAAACAAACACAGAAACTGAGCAAATTGCACAGTACACTAGTTTGTAAATATGAGGGTAAAAAAAAGCTGAAATGTCTATAATGCAATGTAATAAGTCTATATAAAATACATACACTAACATGCTCTTTTCTTTTATCACAGAAATTGAAAAAGAATAAGTGCTCTAGTTACCCAACTTATGAAAAAAATATATCCGATCACAAAAAATCAAACAGTAAGTATATTCTAATAGAAGGCATAAATACTGCTGCATAACAGAACCATTGAAGCAAACATCTAATCATACACCTACTTCCATGTATATGTTATACTACAGTGCTTGTTACCAAACTCTACAATCTTAATGAAATGACGTAGCCAAAACTTCACATACAAACTATACAAATCAAACAGTACACAAACTGTAGATATGCAAACATTTGATAGATATTCGATTCTATGGGTGTGATCTATGGGTGTGGTATGCTGTGGTGGTTGTTTCCAGGGCCTAGAGTCTAGGGTGTACAGGCTACGGCCTGCGGCCATGCACCCAAGACTCTAGGCCTTGGCCACAACCACCCCAGCATATCACACCCATCGAATCAAACATTTTAACTGTCTATATGGGCCCACCCATATCACACTTTCTGCAAAGTTTGGTGCGAATTCATCCAGGGAAAGCAAAGTTATAAGTTATAAGCCACCCATGTTGGTTTATAACTTCAGCGCATATAACTTCATTCTCAGGTGAAGACTGTAGGCCCTGGCCACAACCACCACAGCATATCACAGCCACAAACACTGCAGCATATCACACCCATGGTGGCTTATAACTTCAGTGCTTATAACTTTGGTCTTGGGTGCATGGCCTTCAGCCATGTACCCGAGACTCTAGGCCCTGGCCACAACCACTGCAGCATATCACACCCGTAGAATCAAACATTTTAACTCCGGCATATGGTCAATTTTTATGTCTGACACCGCGCATGTCCTTAGAACAGTTTCAACTTGCCTGCGGACAGCACGGACGGGAATACGATCCCTAGGGCACCCCTTATTTTCACTAATTACGAACATTCCAAACAGCGTGGGCATGGCGGAAACATCAGTAGCACCTGCCACCTAAACAAATACAGTATTTGACCCATCTCTTACTCCCAAAACCTCCACAAGCACTCTTGCACACCAAAACAATCCCCAAAACTGCATATTGCCTCTGTTCGCCGTCGCGCTGTCGGCGGATCCAAGATGGCGGGCGCATCGGAACAATCTGATGCACATCACGCCTCACTCCAGCCAATCGGCGGACATGTTGCGTGTCTGCGTCCATGACGCGAGTCAATCAGCCAATCTGTGTCCTGCCCACGGAGCGCACAGGGAAGTGTGTCCGTGGAGTGGACATAGATATCACTAATTTTTTTAGACCTATTTTTTGATCATTTTAAAAATAACTACTGAACAGATGTTCACCAAATTTACATTTTCAGGACCAAGCTGCTAATCCTGCGCAAATGTGGTGAAAATTCATCCAGCGGTTTTTGGGCTGTAGGCGTGCGTAAAGTTTTTTCCCCATTCACTCTATGGGAGAAAAAGAAAATTTGGGACCCCCCTATAACTTTTACCCCCACTGGACCAAACCTCACCAAACTTTCCAAAGTTTGGTGAGGATTCGCCTGGGGGTGCGAAGTTATAAGCCACCCAAAAAGTGCTCTTCCTATGGGATTAGCAACTTAACCATAACTACACAGCCACTACTGTGACTACGTAATGCAAGCAAAAAGAGGGGTGGAAGGAGTGCAACTCTGGGTCCCAGCTGCAATCTCCTCAACAGTCCAAAGATCTTCTCCTCCTTGCGCGCTTTCATGCTTCAGCAATCACTAGAAAGGCTGTTTCAGGTTTCCAAGGTTGAATCCCTCGGGGAAGTACCAGTCTGTAGCAGCAATGAATTCTGGTATCTGTAGTTTAGAGCCAGCCAGTATCCAACTCTCCCCCAATAATCAATGTTAGCCATCAATAGGGAGGCAGGGGTTACCAACAGTGTGGCACTTCAAAGTCAGGCATGTGTAGCCTGGGAGCAACTCTGTGTCCCAGCTGCAGCAATCATCACGGAGGATGATTGGTTTCAGGTGTTCAGGTGTTTAAACCATGTTACTGTCAGTCCTTGAATTTGTTGCATTCACAGACCATTTCTTTGCCTTTTGCTGAATTGCATTCTGGTATTTGTAGTCTGCCAGTCAAGGCGGGCGAGTAATGGCACAATTGTACACTTTTTGCCTAACATAGTTCAATAAGGATGTATTTATTTGAGTGAAACTATGGAATGTGTACTTTTCAAGTTAATGTTGAGAGGTCAAGTAAGTCATGAGTATTATTCCACGATGTCGCAAAAGAGTTTGTAATCCAGGACACATTAAGATATATGTTCACTTAATGTGCATATATCCATGGGTGCCAGCTTTTGATTTTCACTATGGATGCAGAAAATACCTGGGCATTTGTTTTTCTGTGCTCTTTAAATGTGGTTAGTTGCAGTTGTGCGGTCTATAACAACAGTCCCCAAGAGACCAGCCATAAAACAAGGGGCTTGGATCACGTTGCTTAACCAAAGTGTATGGTCCATGCCAACTAATGTAATCTCAAAGTACATTATCTGGAAAACCTTATGAGTACTCAAAGCCGACAATCTTTCATACATAACAATACCGCTGTCAAAGCAGGTAAAAATCAGTTTGTAATTGATGAGCATCTTTGAGTGATGGGTTGCAAGTGTTTTAAAACAAAGAGTGGTTTGTGCCCACTGTTAGGGAGAATTTTAATTTCTGTGCAAATTCCCTCCTACCTTAGAGACCCCTAGCTCTTTTGCTGGAGTTAGGAGTTTTACATTTTAACTCCTGAGTGAGTGGGACCTTTTTCTCACTCTCTCATGTGTGAAGCCAGTAAACTTACAGTTATTTTTGGTACATCTACATTGTACCTTGGAAGCATTAGTATGACATATTGGCTATGCAAGTTTATTTGTATGATAAAACGATTGTCTGAATTGCAAAAAGGGCATACTATGTCATGATTTGCATTCTGAAGAAGCTGGTGAAATGGAGTGGATTCACAATTTGGTATGGCTACATATAGAAATCATTAATTAGGGATGCAGTCTTGTGGACAATTTCATAAATAGGTATGTTTTTGGTTTCCAGTACTTGTAGTAAGGACATTAGGAATTCTTGTGGGTCTTCTCGTGTGTTTATGGTGAATTTTACCATTCCTGCACAGTAGTCCAATTCTTGCCTTTTACCTGAGACAATGTAAGTGTTGTCATGATTATTTGTGGCCTTTCTGTGAAGGATGAGCATTTGCAAACACAACTTGTCTTAGCTGTTTAAGTAAATGTTGTGAACAATTGGTGGCCATTAAAATATAAGATTCATTGTCACATTAGCATAACAATTTACTCCAGTTGTGTTTGTAAATCTAAATTTGTGGATGGTTAGATCGGCTTGCATATGTTTGTGGAGAAAAGACACTTGTGTCTTTTTTTTCTGATGGATGTGAACTTGACTTTGTACTAGATAGTTTTGTGCTTGTATTGTTTGATGCAGGAGTGTTTCGTTTTTTTAGTGTTATTTTTGTGAAATCTGCTATAGCTTCTGTTTCTATTATTTGTCTTTTGAAAGTTTTTTTTTAGGTACAGGGTACATATTTAGAGGGGGTGTATAGTGTCCGTAGCCTGTTGTATTCCAGGATGCAAGAAATGTCAGCATTGACTTTGTTTGCATCAAAGTTAACTAGGAATAGACCATTGAGTGTATGCAGACGTGAATGTGCTACATAACTCATACCTTCTTTAAAGACTGTACTGATAATGTCAATCTATACTTGATCTAGGGTTAGACTTTGTGATTTGTGAAAAATGAGAGCATATGCAAGTGACAGAGAAAATTTCTCTCTGCGTAGGTACAAGTCTTTGAAAAGAAGGAAACGTCCCATTGTTTAGCCAATCTATTTACCCTCTGCAAGTTTGACAAAGTGGATATTGACAAACTGAATGCTGTTGTCATGTGGCTATGTATGGAAGACAACAACCTTACCAATTGCTCCATTGACTAAGCCTTGTTCTATATCAAGGTTACATTTTAGAATGACTCTGCAGTTTAGACACAAAGTTAATATTTTCTCCAATCCAGCTGCATTGAGACACATTTTTCTAACCTATTTGTTGTGCTGTTGCTTGTTGACACATAGGAAGTGTCATGCTGTGCACTTCTAATTTGTTTGTGGAGCTGATATCCAATATAGGTTGCATTTCTTTTTTCAACAATGTTTCGCTGAATTGACTACAGCATACAAGGGTTGTTATTAAGGACATATATTTTAGATTTTGTTGCATTAATTGTTCAATGATATCAGGAGCAGATGTGTTACTCCCATATAGCTCATGGATTAGTATACTATTTAAGATGGACGTTGCATCTTTAGTAAGCAGCCCAGTTTTAATGCTTTAAAAAATGTTAGCATATGTGAGTTCTGCAGACTGGCACATGTTTTGAATTAGTTCTCTCTAGTGAACATGTTGCCAGAGATTTACCTTGGCAATGCTGCCTAGAGCATTACAGAATTCTTTTTGTCCTAGTGTTTTGAAAATAGGTTGCCCTTTCACTGGCGTTAACTGTAGGAGTTCTCTGAAAAAAATAACATGTTTTCCTCCAAACAGTTCCTCCTAGTTGGTTTTTAGAACTTCTTGCATTTTGAGATGAATTAAAGTCATCATGATTGTTTTAGAATTCTGCATACCTCATTTGTAGCTTCTGCTGACAATTAATAGTATTCTAATTTGTTTTGATGTTCTACGGGGAGCAGTAGTAGTTGGTGTAAAGTGACAACCACCGATGTTGTAAGCAGCTAAAGCTATGAGAGCTGTTACTACAGCCGAAAGGTTGTTGGCTGTTAGGTTTTGTAGAAATGTGCTGATTATTTTAATCAGGAATGTTTTGCCAGAACTGGTTTGCCACTTACATACAAGAACAGAGGTTTAAAATGTTTACAGGTACAGGTTTTACTTTCATGTTGAAAACCATGCTCAATTTATTGAGTGACTTCCAGATAAATGGTGAGTTGTTCATCATTTAACTGAGATTCCAGAACTGACTAGTTTTCCTCAGATGGTTTATATTGATACATGGTATTTTCTACCTCAGCCATGGCTATTTCGGTTTCATTTAGAATGAGTGGTTCTCCAAGTGGGTCCTGGCTTCCTGTAAGAGAAGATTGACTGGCCTCAGGAGTATCTTTGTGTAGTTGAGCTTACATTTATTCCTCTTGTTGGTGTTCATTGTCCAACATTTATTTGTATTGTTTGAAATTGTAATTTGTTATACTGCTTTGAGGTGCTTTAAATGCAGCTTCAAATAAGTCATAGTCACCTAATAATTATGTCTCCTTTCTACAAGGTTTAAAACATTTGAACAGGGCCATGCAATACAGTTCTCTGTGTTGTGGAGTTTTAAATGATAACTTTACATGATTAACTAGACTGTGTTTAGTTAGCTTCATTAGGCTTCGTTCACAAGTTGAAACAGATTATTTACTAGTTCTCTCATTTGGTGTAACATCGTTTTTGTAGGTGTAATTTGGGGCAATGTCGTAGAGACACATGTTTTCCAAAGTAGTACTTCTGTTTGGGTAGTATGTGTCAAGAAAGTTGTTTATTAAAATGTCCTGGCTGTGTGGATCATTTGTGGCTATGTTTTCTATCTCTTGGTAGGATTTTAGTACCCTTTTCAGGATAACGCTGGTCCAAGGTTTAGCCAGACGATGTGCTCAGATTTGCCATACAAGGCTGTACCTGTTAAATGGTCTGATGCTTCGTAGGACCTGCATTCTCTATGGGAGAGCATTTGCACACTGAACCTGTACAATTTCTATGATAGTGTTTTTTCAGATGATAAGTCATCACACAGGTCCTTTAGCTCTGTTTTCTCAGCTTTAGGCTGTGACAAATCTTGCAACTGCAGTGGAATTGTATATGTCTATGTTTTCATTCCACAAGAGGGCAATGATTGCATTGTAATCATTGATGTACTTGGATGCTCTATTCCTTTTAATGTTGTATGTTTTTTTAGTGGACTTGCCTTTTATGTTGTGCTTATCAGAAGACATTAAGCTGTTTACTTGTCCTTTTTTTCAGTCTGATCTAGGGATGCCAAAGCTAAATTTGTTATGATATTTCCCTTTATATGTACGTCAGCACTATTTGCCACATTTATGTTTTTGGAAGCGTAACACTAGTGTATGTAGGTCATTTTGTGTGGTTTCTGAAGGGATTTTGCAGGTAATGTATTTTTCAATAAATTGTAAAACCGAGGCATCACAATCATGGCCAAATTTTGGCGCATCTTTTATCCACAAAAGCATGTGGATGTGTGGTGCTCCCCTGGATTGATATTCTTTTCTCCAAAAGAAGTGTTGCACTTCTCCGAGCGGAGGGGTAGTTTTATTGCAGATAAAATGCAGCATAGCTATGAAGCAATGGAGAAGGTACCTTGATACATTGACAGGGTCAAGAGAACAGCGTTCTCCTGGTGTTTTTATGTCTAGTCCATCTTTATTTTGGTTTGCAGTGTGTAAGAAGTCATGCAAGTCATCCCATGCGTACTCTGTACAACTTAAAGTAACAAACCATGGGGGTGGGCCTAGGTTCCTTAGTATACAACATACATCAGCGTGATGTCAGAACCAGTATTCTTTTGTACCATGCATGTTTGCCAAGAGATTTGTGATACTTGACTGCAAAACTTCATCTTTATCTTTTATTGTTCTAAGCCTTTGGGTAGCGGATATGTTTAAAATGTTAGAGCATGTTTTTAATGTGTGTGCAAGTCCATAGCATAGAGTTGCTAGTTCACTTTCAAAGAGGAGGTGTAGAGTGTATTTGACATTTTGTCTGAATCCGGGGTCTTCTGAATACATTTGTACAGAGCGATATTTTGATGCCCTAATTTGTGTGCAGCTTTCATCATATCTTCCTCCGTTTCCTGTATGAAAGAGTAGAGGAAAAAAACGTACTTCTACACTTTTTTCCCCATATGCTTATTGGGGATCCTTTCTCTTGATGTATTTGATATGTTTCAAATGCATCGTTAATTGTGTCTTTGGAGTGCAGTGGGCTAATTGTATACAGGTCTAAAATGTTGCCTACTGTAACAGGGTCTAAACATTCAAATTGGCCAGTTTTTGGTGAGTTTTGAATAATGTGGGTGGTTTCTTTTAGGTTTTCCTCTATGTGTATATCTTTGTAGTATTCATTGTTTTGTGTTAGATATTGTAGCATGTAGTATATTCAAATATTGATCTATTGGCTGTTGTAGTCCTAGACTTTTAACATGTTCTTTTGTGTCTAATGGTAAATATACTACTTTGCCACAGATGCCCTTTAGTAGCTTGGATGGAGGTAATTTGGCTGTTTTTGGTTGAAGGTATATTATAGCTTGAAATGGGTGCACTGTTTGTATTATAATGTTCTCGTACAAGTTAAGCTGTTGGAGAGCTTTGGGAAGTGGGAATAGTTATTAGTGATAACATGTGATGGCATTTGGTTATTGTCAAGCCTTATTTTGCAGTATGTGCACACTCTTGAGGGGTTAGTTATTTTGTATGTACCTTCTGCTCTTAGATATACAGCTAATTGAAACCATTGGTTTATTCATTGTCTATTTTGTTGGCTAGATCTACTATTTTTGTGCTCTTTTTATAAAATGTACTGTGGCAACAGACACATATTTGGTCTGAGATGTGTTTTGGAACTTAGCTATTTCTTTTTTGTATGTGTTTATTAGGTTGTTGGTGTTCATCAGGTTTTTGGTAATGTTTTCTGAAGGTACAGAATTCTATAAGTCACCTTCAGTTCCAAAGTATTTACGTTGGATGTGCTGTCTAGTCGATGCGCAAGATTCCGTATAGTGGATGGTGTAACATTTTGATGTTTTGGAAAGTGGTTTTGCACGCAGTTCCTACATTGCAGGCTAATGAAGTCCTCACAGACCAGTGTGGCTGTGTCCTGGACAGGAATCTACGTTTTTTTAAGTTTTCATTTTACTTGTGTCTTTTAATTTGACATAGTGATTGAGGAATTGCTGTAAAGATGTAAAGGATTATTGATGTACTTTACACATTGAGCTGCATGTCCATTGGTAGGCTGGACAGTTTGTTTAGTTGAAAGGAGCATTTGGTTCAAAATTTGTTGAAGAATTTTTTTCTGTAAGGTTTTATTTGCCATAATGGTTTGATCCACCATTTCATAATCTCGACTACTATTGTCTATGCAATTGTTTTTTTATTGTTCTTGTTTATAAGCTTCTTCATTGAAGTACAGTTCTGTGCTGCTTATGTGAATCCATTCACCATCACAGAAGTCTGTATATTGACACTGCACATGTTTAGAAGTATGTGTTGTCATGTATTGATTGATTTACTTTGTGGTTTCATTCTGTTTAAAATCAAATAAACAATTTTCTCTTTAGTAGAAAATTGCTGTCGATTAGAGCTTGCAGGATTACTCTCCTGCGGTCGTTTTTAAGGCAACATCGTGACTTTGCAGATGTTTTTGTTAGATTGTGAATAACTCTACGGTGGAAACATTTTTTGGGATTGCTTTAATGGACTATGTTAACACTGGTAGATAGAGGATTAGGTTTATTAGTAAGTGTCCTTTTCTTTGCACATCATTTTTTACTTTTTGTTTTTTTCAAGAAGGCCCTAGCCTTCTTTAGTCATGATTGGTTTAGTTTTGATGAGTGAGGCTACTAGCTCTTTTATTTTAAGGTTTTCAATACATTTTTTAGATGTGGGTGACTATGTGGTGCACTGTTAGTCTTATCTGCTCTAGTTTGTCTTTCCTTTCTCTGGAGTTGCTGTGTGGTAGGAATTGTGTTGTGTCTGTTGGGAAAAGAGACATGTTGTATTGGGAAGTTGTGCAATGTATATGCATGTATAGTGCATGGGTGTGTGTGTGATTGTAGAGATGAATAGAGTACTGTTTGATTGTGAGGTGGTATATTAGGTTTGGTTGGAAAGGTTGTGGGAATACGAGTGTATAGAGGTGTGATGTTGTTGAGTTAGTGAGGAAGGAATTGGTAGCGGGATGGAATATGTATGGTGATTGTGCTGTTTTGAGGAACAAAGTGGGTGTTGCAATGGCAGTGTGTAGATTGGAATAGTATGAGTGTGCTTGGCGGAGTATAATGGGCTAGAGTGAGAGATATTATTGTTTGAAAAAGTAGTCTAGGGTAATCTATATATAGTGGAATTGTGTTGCTATAATAACACACACTTAATGTACTTGTTTGTCGGATGTGAAGAGTATTCATATTTTGGTTATTGATTGCAGTGATGTGCTTCTTTACTGTAATTGTAAAAGAAAGTTAGTGGACGTATGTGGTAATGGTAAAGTACTGTTAGGAAGGAAGGGTTAAAATGGTTGCTGTTAGGAGCATTTTCTTGAAATTTAAGAAATGTGTGTGTGCATTTGCCGATGGTCTGTACAATTTGTAAAAGCGAAGAAAAGTTGATGGAAAAGATGTGCAGTACACTTTAAATGGCAATTGGTGTGTATACGTTTAATATGCTAGGAGTATATGAATACTTGACAACATGATGCATTATAATCAGTAGGTGTTTATGTAGTCATACCAATTACACAAATAAACTTTTCCTGCTTTTGCTTTGTTTTATTAAAAAAGTGACACACTGCTGCTGGAAATGGAGATATGATTTTTTTTTACTTTCTTAAAAAGGCTTTGTTTATTTGAAATATATGTCACAGTTTCGAATTGTGAAGTATATTTGTGTTTTTTCCTTCATATTCTGGGCATATTTTATAATGGGCAAAGTCAATTGGAACTGACAGAAAGCAAAGGAAAAAAGAAAGTCTTAAGAAGCACCCATGCATTGAAATGGGTGATGTGGGGATGTGTGCTCCCAAGATATTAAACTGTGAGACACTTTCACCCAGATTCATGGAATTATTTGCGTGTAAAACGCACATTTGTGCGCCATTCTTCCCGAAAATCCCCATACCTCAAAAAGGGATTTTCAGGCAGAATGGCACGCAATGTGCGTTTTATGCTCAAATAATTCCATGAATCAGGGAATAAGTGGCATTTCAAAATGGTGTCCAGGTCTATTTTATCTGATGTTCCCTTATTTTATGGAAAAGTGACACAGTGCTGCTGTACATGCATATATGCATTGTTTTACTTTCATGAAACTGCTTGTAAAAAGGAAACATTTTGAATTACAGAACTTTGTAATTGTTTGCAGATTCATGAAATCAGGTGATGAATGCTGCACTGCATGGCATTTGCTATAGTGGTTAAAAAAGACAACATCAGTATTGCGAAGCTCATTATAGGGTAAGTAGCAGGAACCCTGTATTATGTATATATTTGCGAAAGAGTTGAAGTTTTTTTTTTTTTAAATAATCACAGCTGCACTATGTTTTCTTAGATGTAGATCTTTCTGAATCTGGAAATGGAAATCTTGAGCAGTTGCACAGTAGTTTTTGATGCAGATGTCTTTCATTATCAGGAGATATGTACTCTGAGAGTTCAAGTGTACATATGAAGAGAGGTGACAGGGTTAGTTGTAGAAGTTTTGGATGTTATTGGTGGATGGATGTGTGACTCTTTGAAAGGAGCCAATGAGGAAGTGTTAAGAGCATGGAAGTGGAAAGGTAGAACAGATGCCCTCTGCATTTGGGTCCGCAGATACCGTGGTAGTCCCCGGTCGGAACGTGCCACATCCGGGTTGTTTGTGGATGTCTGGCATGGAAAGTGGACTGCGGGGAGTAGCTAATCAGGTTTGCTGGGTGTGTTGTACAGGATGAGAGGGTAATAGAAGTTTTGTTTGCAGGATTTGTGAGAGCGAGAGCAGTGATAATGGCTATGCCTATGTGTTTGAGAAGGCATAGTGTTGGATTCTGGGGGACCCTTCAATCTTTTAAGGCATATGCTGATATTCAGGGCATTCTTGGACATTTTGGATTGACAGAAATGGAGGTTTCCTGGTATGCAGCTTGTGGCTCAAACTGGGCAAGCTTGCTTTCATTTTTTGAAAGTATGGCTCACTTCAAATATCCAGATATTGTGATTCTCCATTGCGGAAGGGACAGTTTGCGGTTTATGACTCCAGTGTCTTTGCAAGTTGCGCTGAAGGATTATTTAAAACGCTTAATCCAACTGTTTCCGGCTGCTCAGATATTTTTCTCAGAAATTAATCAGAGATGCACATGGAGATTTCCGACACACTTTTTTAGTCCTCAAATTGAACAATCAAGGCAGATTGTCAGTATAGGAGTATCTGCTTCAGGAATGTCATCTTTTGAGAATGATAATATCAATTCTCAGAGTGTGAATTTATTTTGTCCAGATGGAATACACTTCATAGATGTAAGGGAAGCATTGCAGAGGTTCCTGTAAGGAAAAAAATACATAAAAGCAAAAGAAAACCAAAAAAAGGTGTTTGTTTTGTTTAATTTCCCTTCCCACCCATTCAATTGGATGATCTGACTGCGGGCATCCCGGAAGTCCGCAGACGGCACATGCCACATCCAGGTCTGATGTTGCTGCCTGGCATGGAAAGGGGACTGCGGAGGGATCGGACAGTCGAGGTATCCGCTGACACCAGGGGATCATCCAATCAGGTTTTCAGGGTGTTGTGTACTGGACTAGAGGGTAGCACGAGTTTTGTTAGTAGGAGTTATAAGGGGATTGAAAATGACCATAGCAATATCTTTCTGGGGGCAGAGTGTTTGGATATTGTGGCCCTCTTGAGTCCACTGGGTGAAGGTGTATATTGAGCATTGTGGAATAGCCACAAATCTTGAATTTCCTGAATTTGAAGTCATCTAGTATGGAGTGTGAAAGCTGAAGTTCCCCGTTTTGACAATAAAATAACCAAATAAGAGACACTAATGGACACATCCCAGTAGGGAATGGGACCAGGACCAATGCGAGTGAGGTAAAAGACAAGTCTTTATATAAAGTTAAAATGGGGCACTCAGAGGACTCTGCTACTCTGAGAACGCTGCCCAAAGAACAGAAAATACACATATATTACAAAAACACATCTTCTCTGACTTGTTCTATAGGGGATACAGTAAGTAGTGCTTATTGGGGAAGTGGACTGGACAATACACTTTATGTAGGAGTGTTGCTCCAGGATTGGTCAGTGCCAGACTTGTAACTTCTTAAAGCACACAGGTCAGCTGGGCTCGTCTGGGAGGAGTGCGATGCCAGGCGATGTCCATGTCATTGTATTTCTTTCTGTCTAACTCTTTGCCCTTCTGGCTTTTAAGATGGATTTCTGAACTCTGTCCTGAAGGGGCAGAGGATCAGAAGGCCAGCCTAGTTTCTTGGAACAGGGTAACCTCTGGACAAGCCAGACCAATCAAGGTAGCGATCTACGGTTTTTTAAGTTTTCATTTTACTTGTGTCTTTTAATTTGACATAGTGATTGAGGAATTGCTCTAAAGATGTAAAGGATTATTGATGTACTTTACACATTGAGCTGCATGTCCATTGGTAGGCTGGACAGTTTGTTTAGTTGAAAGGAGCATTTGGTTCAAAATGCTCGGTCAAGACGAGGTCTCAAGAGGGGTGAGGGTGACTGAAAGCCTGCAATGAGCACACAAAGCAAGGACACTTACAAGTTACTCCAAGCAGGTGTTATATTAAAAATATAGACACATTTATTACGAGGCCTTTGTAACATTGACCATAGCAAAGAATCACGATAAAACTCAAGTAAACCAGCACATCACAATCAAATACAATATATATACAATTACCGAAGGGTCTAAAGAGTTCGAAGCATGAAATATGCAGACCAACTAGATTGGAGGAAAACAGGCAGTGCAAGTAATCGTTAGACCCAGTTCGCCGTCAGAGGCCACCTAACTAGAAGTAAGTCCGAGCCCTACGAAGAGTGGAGCCTTGTGCTCAAAAGTACCTGCACACGCTGGCGCCAATGGGCCAAGGGGAGTCTCTTCAAGGAAGTCATGCAGTTCAGAGTGGTGAACAAAGGAGGGCGAACAGATCTCTGCTACTCAAGCGCGGCCTCCCCTTCGTAGGCAGAAGCAGAGTGCGAGTGTGAAAAAGGTGTGCTGTTTAACACGGCGAGGAAAAGCTACGGGCTACTGCAGGAGGGCGACCTGTTCCTAGCGTTGCTACTCACTGGTCCCGATGCAGGCAGACCCAGGTTTCTCTGCGTCAGTTTCAGTGCTGGCAGGCTCAGATACGAGCAGGGGAAGTCTCGGCGTCGTGTACATTCCGCGGCAGCAGAAGTTAGAGTTGAGGATGTTCCAAACGCAGTGAACCCGCACAGATTGTTACCACAGCAGGACAATGTAGCGGCGGTGTGTATTTCAGCCCAATGTACACTTCTCACTTCAGACCTGGGAATGCCAAGTGTACAAATCGTGTGAGAGTGT